>NC_082599.1:7970841-8273827 GCF_030936135.1 Gavia stellata
TTCAGCATTTCTCAGGCATATCAGACCACTGCACCTGTGCTGCTGCTGACCATCTCACACACAATATGGGAGTCGGGGGCAAGACTAGGATAAGCACAAAAGCTTTCAAGTAACATTCGAATTCTTTGCTAAATACAACAACTAATATGAAATCCAGAAGATACTTTCTAAGCAGATAAAAAAATACAGGGAAGTGAAAGTCTGTCTTCAAAAACCATAGTCCTGTGGAAGTTTTATGTAAGGTGTAACTAAAATATATAACCTACAGAAAACCAGTATTCTATGCAATTGGTGAATGAAAGCAGCCTGTGAGTTACTGAAAAACTGAGACACAGAAGTGGAAGGAAAAGACAAGGAAGAAAAGAAATTGAAAATGAAATTTTGAAAGAGATGCTGAGCTGGAAGAAAACTAAAAAATATGGGACAAGCTGCAGGATGGAAGATACTCAAAAGCACTGTATTGAAACAACAGAAAAAAGGAAGATCGTAAGAAATACTCAAAGTGGAGTAAGACGTCATCTGTTCATTTAATTGGTTATAATTTACAAGATGTTTTAAGACAGAGATAGCAATTATTGACTGGGAATCTAAGGTAAAGAAAAAAATTCAGAAAGACAGCTATGAATGGGAATTTGAAATCCTTATTTAAAAGTCAAACAACAGGGAGCGTTCTTCTGGTCCAGGTCAGATTGTGAACGATTTTAGCTTTGGAGACTGAATAGAGTTGAAATAGTCAAATAAACAAGCTGATAGTGACAGAGGTGAGGCCTTCAGAGACCAATTCACAAAAGCTGCACAAACAAACTGTATCTGAAGACAGTATCAAACAGATTTCCAGAAAAGGAGCCAATTAGAGTGCAGATTAAGGATGAAAATCGATAAAATGATTAAGAGACAAACACAGTACTGTTAGAGAAAGACTGTTTGAGGGCAAAAAGAAAAGAAAAATTGAACAAAAAAGTGCTTTCTGAGGCAGTTAGCTGAAGTTTAACCAAAATTATTACAGTTGTTTGCAACAGGGTTTAAACATGCTGAATATCATACAGCATTTAGTAGCTTCAGCTGAAAACAAATAATTGCACAGAATACAATACGATGAGAAGAATCACAGTTTCAAAAAGAAAGGGAGCTGCCACTTGTAAGGCTGTAATAGAAAACAACAATTCTAGGAAGAAATTAGATCAGCGTAAGGGACAGAGCAAAATGGTTGATGTAGAAACACAACACTAACAGAGCTCTATTGGATGCCTGCATAACTGTGTGCATGATGCAGGGATTTCTTTGTAAATACAGTAACTTACAAGAACATAAGAGCTGACACAATAAACATAGCAAATAATAAAAAAAAAAATCAAAAGTTCATTTTGTAACATATAGTATTATGTTGCTTTTGTATCCTGTATTTATAAAGCACACAGAATTAAGTTCCAAAATGAAGAAAAATTTAACTACATTTCATAAAAATTGTACAACAGAGGCTCTCAGCCACAATATGTGTATCACTGGCAGTACCAAGCATCTCTGAATTAGTAAGTGAAACGAACTCGTTGCTCCCTCTGTGGGCATGCTTACTTGAGCCACAGGAGAAATACAGGCACACAGGCAGCTACCAGAAACTGGTACCAGATCAGCTGTAACTAGCTAAAGAAAACCAGGCAGAGCTGGTCCCTTTGCGTCCTGCAGAGAAACAAAAACAGCACCAAGGGAGGAGGAAGCTGGAGTATGTGGATGGGGAGAGCATGGGAGTAAGTTGGGAAGGGATGAAATTTGCAGAGGGGGCATATGACATACAAGGGCAAATGACAGAAAGGCAGAAGTGATGGGTAGATGGTCAAGAATTGCTCTAGGCTAGGAGTGAATGTAGGTGATGAGAGGTGCACGCACCTCCCCTGAATGTGCGGGAATTACATACAGCACAGAGGAACAGCTGCTGCTACCTAGAGCAGCTGCTAGTACCCAGTCATGATAATATTCAAGCAATCTAAATTAGAAAAAATTTTCTAGAAGGCACAGCAATATGCTGGGGGACATGTTATAACTTGAGACTATACTAAAAGGAAACTGATGAATTCCTGATCAGAGATGATTATTTCAAAAGAATCTAGTAATGAAGGCTTATGGTCTACTACTTCGGAGCAAATCTTACCACACTCTGGCTTTTGATATTTATGTATGTTCAAGAAGAAAAAAAAGTATTTATCTTCTATTTCTGTTTCCTGAAGAAAATGACTTCATAAGATTATCAGATATGCATCTGATGTTCTTAAGATGATACAGGGAAGAGCTCTTAGAAATTTAAAAGTTCCCATTTTCTGAAGCGAGAAAAATGGAAGCTCTTTCTCAACACCTGCATGCTGGAAGTATTTACTCTTTACCAACAGTAAACCTGCAATGTACTGGTAATTTACTAGGTTGAGGGGCTCTTGCTTCTGCTACAAAGTAAGTAGTTAAAAAGCTTGCAATAATACTTGCAACACTTTAATATCCTCTGTGATACATCAAATGGAAAAGAGCAAGAACCATCCCAGTAAGAAACACACAATGTAGTACATTTTAAGAAGCTTTCTACTGTTAACTAACATTTGTTTCTCTAAGTTTATCAAATGCTAATTGTTCTCACCTTGAAACAAAAAATTATAGAAAATTTTCAAAGGAGTTGTAGAAGAATTAATGGAAGACCGAAAACATTTCATATAAAAGTACATGCAAGTATTTCTATGAACATGCATCAAATGACATACTCAGACATGCAACTGTGCAAATGTACATGTGTTAAAGAGGTATTATATATACTGAGTCAAAACATGAAAGAATAAGCAGAGAAACTTGCCTTATAAAAAAAGGTGAAAAAAAACCCTGCAAAGAAAGCTTGGGGACTCCCTAATAGGTCTCACGGGACTGGTTCCTATTCCTTGGAAGACAAATAGAAGCAACACAACTTCATGAAGATGTTGCAGGAAGGACTAACTCAGGGGCCAGCTTATGCCCAGAAGTGAAACGTCTCTGATACCATCTTGTGAAGTTGTTCCATCTCACATATTATGGGCTTTAATTATCTCTAAAAGGTGGCTCTGCCAGCTCAAAAGAGAAAGGAAGAGGCAGTATTTCTTACTTAGACCTTTTTGTTTTAAGTGCCCAAAGCTTATTATCAAAATAAACAAAAATCTGTGTTATATCTGCAAGTTTCTTGTTTTACCACTTACAAAACCTCTTTCTTTTTTAATTTGTCAAAGCAGATATCAAAAATGAAATGACTTGCAGAAATATATACGCATAAGTCACTCTTACTTCTAATAGTGACAAAAGTGGGATACTTGGAAGTGTTCCACAACCATGTGTAGTTGACAAGAGAGTATATAAACCTCCAAGGTCACGTCAGTAAGTTACAATTACTGCCACACCGTTATGAGGACATGCCAATGTAAAGGGCCGTTAGATGCTCTATTGAACTTTTCTTGGCAGACCTCCTGAACACACACCTCATGAGATCTTCAATCTTGATCAGGAAAGCCCATCTTACCGCCACCTTTTTGGCAGATACGCACATTTCTTGAAACATTTGCTTAGTTCTTGTACCTTCCTCCTACCATACTCTCATGATACCCCAAGAAAGGGTTAATCTAAGCACTTCAACGTGCTAAAAATGGCTATAGGTGTCAACGCTCTGTTAAAGTAGCGGACTGAAGCAGAAGCTCCTGTGAGCTGACATGCAGAGAAAACAGACCTGGGATACCACTCTTCCAGCAAGAACATCAATCATGTAACAGGCCAACCTAATTGCTGACAGGCCACTCACAACAACATTAACCAGTACCATCCCACAGAAACAAATGCTGTAGCTGTGCTTAAAGAGAAAAAAAACTGCAGTAACCTCAGCTCCTGAAGTACCACTGCTACAGAACTACATAATACAGACTAATGAGGAAGTTGGTATATCTATTCACTGGTAACATGTGTGGAGAAGAGCAATGTTCACCAGAAAGAACTATACTTTTTAACTAACAACAAAGCGGCAACTCCCGAGCAGGAAAGTATGGTGAATTCTTTCAAAGACCGCAGCTAGGGAGGGAAGCACTGGTCTTAAATACCGGGAGAGCTGAGGGAGTGGCTTTAATAAAACATGAGGGAGGAGGGGAAAAATGCTTATATGGACTACTGTTACAGCTCCTGCTGCTTCAGACGGCCTCAAAGTACTGAGATATAGAAAGTTTTTCAGCTTGGAATTGATTTTCAGATTCTTCTGCAGTTAATAACTTCAGACAACTGGGCTTTCTTCCTTCCACTTGACAAAGTGAGGTGCCTTTTACCCTTTCAATACCAAATGCTTGTAGTCATTTACCCAAATTATCTTCAATAAATCTCTCCAGAATTCCCCCTGCTAGGATTTCTTTGGCCTTGCAGCCCATCACTAGAGGGTACGAAAGAGCTGAGGAGACTTCCAGAAGGCCCTTAAAATAAACACGAAAAATCTTGCTTCTACCATGAGCCCAATCTCCACCAGAGAAAAGAACCGTAACACATTCCCAAACCTATTTATTGCAGTGTGCAATCCTGCCATTGGTTTCAATTGTCTTCTTACCGTTTGTTGGTGGTATGTATGGCCTACAAATGGTACAGTCAAAACCCATATCAGCTATGTTTTCCACTTCCTCCTCTGTGTTTAAGTTCTGACAGATTGCATGCATCCATCTAGAAATTAAGTGGGGGAAAAAATACAATTTAAAGGAAATATGTGGTGTTTTAGGAGACCCAAATATCAGTATATGGTCCAAGTAAATGTGAATACTTGTTTAAATTCTTTTAGGGAGTAATGATGAATCAGGTTCTCCATATATAGCATTCCCCTACGGTGGTGTGTGCTAAATACTGTATATACAGTATCAGATTACCTATTTTCCTTCACAGGAAGGAAATCTCTATAAAACAATGTCCCGGAAACAAATATGTCTTAGTATTATAATTTTCTCCCTATATTGCAATAATTTCAACTACTAGCTTCATACAATGCAATCTAGATTTAGCCTCACAACAATAGCCTTGCGAGGTAAATTAGTTTTGTTTTTTCAGAGGGGGAAAATGAAGCACAGAGTGATTAATTAATTTGCCCAGAGTCGTATAGTTAAGTCTGTGGTACAACTAGGACTGAACTAATAAGAGACTTCTGAGACTCAATCGAGTGCTCTTTACTACAAGACCACTCCCTTCATCTTTATGCTTTTACATTAGGGGAAAAAAATTAAAATAAGCCTTAAACAGGAAAAACCTGTAAAATATTAGAAATCCTTACCGATCACATTGTCTACACTGAATTATAAGCTCTTCATCCCTGTAAGTGCGATAGCAGATTGGACAGGTAGACAAACTTGCGCAGGGAGCACACTGTGTGTAATTATTTTGCCATTCACATCTTAAACCTGGAGAAGTTGCTCCACAGTGTCTGCACCAAACACACCTGCAGAACAGACAAAATAATCTATTACTTTCAGTTCACAGGAAGATTATTTTGTGGCTTTAAAACCCTCCCACTTAGAACTGGGTGAGTAATTAAGTTTACATCACTAACCATTGGGGGGGGGGGGGCACGGGAGGCAGAACTCATTTCAGGTCAAACAATATTTTAATTGAATGAAAATAGTATTATTTAGATTTTGAACATTACCAATCTTTTTCATACTTTTAAAAGAAAGTTCCTAAGTAAGAATTCCCTTCAATCTGCAAAAACAGGCAGATGGGTGTTTCTAACAGCTCAACAAGTCAAAGGAGTCCCTGCTTCCAGTTGCCATTCACTTTGAGATATGGAGACTTAACCATGTGAGAGGTTTAGTCCATCTGTGTTTCACCCTGGTAAAACTAATAGTTTTCAGAGGGTTTTATTTTGAGAACAATTTGGTGAAGTACCCATTCATTTTTCCAACTGAACATTGACATGAATGGTCCAAAGAATGCAAATTGGATTTTTTTTGGCTAAGAGTTTCAAAAGAAAATTTTTGTCCACCTCTACTCCTTTGGTTTTTCGCATGAAGAAACAGTATTAAGAGGAGATAACAGTTTCCCTATTAAATTGATAATTCAATGAAACAATTGAGGAGTATTTTGTTTGCTCTGTTTAATACACCGGACTCAAGTACAATTAAAACATTATTACAATTCAACTGACACTGCAAATATGAAGTGACAAAACGAAACCAAAGAGGCCAGCAGTCAATATTTCTGACCCCAGAACCAAACACACCATTTGCACTTCCAGCCTCCCTTTGGAACTGTCTGCAGGGGCGGATCTAAACAGTATGTGTGGTAGCTGATGTCACAGTCATCACAGAGAAGCAGTCTTCCTGGGTCTGTCGCCTTCCCACAGGCTTCACACACTGTGCACTCCAGGCACCTCCAACCTTTGCTAAGCACCACTTTAGTAATCTGCAAATGGCAAGGTGAAAATTATTTGAAAACTGCTCTATCAAGTGCGATCGTTGTACAAATTAAGGTCTGGCTAGCAGAGCATAGGATGCTCTTCTGTGCACACTATCCACATCACAAGTAGCTGTTTATCAATTAGACTTTCTGAAGCTTCAATAAATGGGAATGGATTAAACAGAAAAGAACTATAATTACTGATAGCTGATACTGTTCCAGAATATAATTTCTTCAGATAAACAAGCATACCAGAGAATATATACTGCACTGGATCTACATCTAGGACAGTTTACTCCTTACAGGAGTAGCTGGTTCAGTAGGGAAGAAGAAGAACATAAAGCTGCTTTTTTTCAGCTACATAGTAAAGCCAGGATTCAGCTCAATTTAAATACAGTATCGTTCCTAAATTATCTGTGATAACCAGGGCTGGGGTTTTAGTCATCTGAAGCAAACGACTGATCTATTGTAATTAATAGCTAATGTAAGAGTAGTATATAAACACAAAGCCAAATTATAGTTGCATGAAATACACATATGGCATTTTGTAAAGTACATTTAAAATGAAGTTTTGTGACATGTTTAAAAAAATCCCATTTTTACATTGATGTACTTACATAATAAACAATAGAGTATATAGCGTATATATTGCAGTAAATAGCTTATTATGTGCTTGCTAAGTCATCTCATACCATTCAAATTTAATTTTCACACATTCTCTCCTAGACTAATGAATGTAAAATGTATTAATTAACCACTCCAACTGCTGTCAACTCTGACAGCCAACAGACAAATTGAATCAACTAAACCTTATGCCCCTAGTAAATGAAGATGCAGTATACTTTTTTCCTTTGTTTTTAATTCTGCTTGTATTTAGGTTTTAAGCTTATATCTCAAACTGTTATTTTAACCAACTGCTGGATAATCAGTGCTATTTATGGTTGCAGAATTACAAAAAGGTTAATTTCTCTTGAGGCGATGCATACTATAAAATGACATTTAATTAAAGTCTTTCACAAGTCGCATACAAATAATCGTCACATTAGCTGATGAATATCTAACAAGTTAATGACTTCCCTAATTACCACAAAACCAAAGGCAGCGTAGTGCTATTGAAGTACAATATGAAAACAGTGTAATCAAGTTAATTTTTTTATGTAACAAAAGCACTCACCTTAATACTGACACAGTATGGATGGTAACACTGACCACACTGAGAACAGGCAAGCAACCTGCCCTCAGCACCTTGGCCAAA
This sequence comes from Gavia stellata, assembly GCF_030936135.1. Classification (NCBI taxonomy): domain Eukaryota; kingdom Metazoa; phylum Chordata; class Aves; order Gaviiformes; family Gaviidae; genus Gavia; species Gavia stellata. The sequence continues at coordinate 7,978,505 of NC_082599.1, forward strand.
ACTCCCACAAACTACGCACATATCCTGAAACGATAGAGAAGAGCAGATTTTCAACATGTCAGACACTAAATTCTGAAAACATGTAACTGTAAAATCCAACTAGCTTGCTGTGTAATTTAACTCCTAAGGAGCATTCATTTACTTTTTTCTAACTAAAAGCAGAGAAACAAAGTGAAAATACAGTAACTATTATCCTAACCTGATGGAGAGTGAACTTGTCGCTGTTAGAGAAGAGGACAACTGTATTATGCATTGAGTTTTCTTCCTCATCTTTGTTAGCTGAAATATCCATAGTTGTGACCTATTAAAAAGACCACAAAACATAAATAGCAAGAACATCACATTTTCTGAGACATGAGACAAGATGAAACTTAATTCTCTCAATATGTTAATTTTTAATAGTACCAGAGAATACAAGCTTTGCAAATATTTATTTATACAGTATGAACTTTCATAAAAGCTACCTTCATCAGAAATCACTATATTAATTCACATTTTCACATCAGTACAAGCATCATCACTATTTCAGTTTTACAGACACATTCCCTTCCTCTCCTTCGTTCACCTTTACACATTACCCCATTGCACTTCAAAATGGAAATGGAAGGGAAGAGGTAGTCTAAGAAAAAATATAAATCACTAAGCAGAAATTGTCATACTGTGACCAGTCTGCTCTGTTCCCTTCATATAAACACTGAAGTTCTTCTCATCAAAGTTAATTGCAGCGACATACTTTTGAGTATTAATTCAAAGAGCAATTGCAGAAATGTAATTTGTCCCATATTGCTTAAAATGTGGTTTAGCTAATGTTCCAAGTATGTTAGAGGAATAAGCAAGTGTTCTAAAGTTACAAGAGCTAAGATACTCTCCGTAAGCAGTTTCTTTATGAGGCTAATCTATCCTGCCCATAAAAACTTGCACTGAACTTGCAATGGCTGTTTTGATCTCAATCCATAAGCTCTTACTGTAGATTGTCGTTCTCTTTTTGATCAAGAGATTGTTATTCTGACCTTCCCTTTATTAATTCAGCATATACATGTACATATAGCTTCTCAGGAAAAAAAAACATGCAAAAGAGACTTCAACTGTGTTCTGACTTCCATGCAAATCTTGCTATGCAGAATTTGCTATCCATGAATTCTAATTAAGACGCCTAACTATTTACTCTCTGAACCAGTAGCAGCCATGGAAGTTTGGAAGAGCACACAGTTCTATATAAAAGAACAAATGCATGATAGAGAAATATAACCTTGTTTTACCAGATGTTCTAATTTTATAAATGTGGATTGTTTTAAATACAGTTTAAGTCTTACACAGATAGTTTTGTTTAAATAATAATTTAAGTATTTTACAAATCCAAACATCACTCTAGAGGCAAATCTAAATACCGTTACAACAGCTACAGGAATCCTTCTGATACACTGTTGCTGAAAAATCAGCATTTACTGAGAAACAGCTAAAAAGGGGATATATCGTTAATGCATTTTAATTACTGTATGGTTGAGAGCACTGCAGCTATAACTAACTAAATAACCAAAAAACAGATGAAACACCTCTTGATACATTCAGGGAGAGCTTTTCCCTCGCATGTTATTTCCACAGGTTTCGCAAAGTTCTTGGGATTGCTTTCACATACAAAAGAGCAGTATTTGAAGGACTGAATCCCTGCAATTTTGATGCTTACTTAATGCCAGCCGTGACCCAGCTTGAGTTGACCTGTACCCACCCTCTTACCCATTCCCATAATATACCAAGATATTTCCAAATTTGTGTAGTTGTCCACTGGTGATAATCTCATGCTGAGGAAGAATCAGTTTGTGCAAAGGGGCTGAAAATACTCCCATTTCAAACATTTATCTGGCAAAAGGCTGATCTCTTGGTATTGTTGCCTTCATCTTCTCTATCACAAGATAGCCACATCTCTGCTCTCTAACTCTGAAGCTACCATTTACTTGATGAGTCAAAAGGTTAAATTTCTATAGGAAATTGTGGAGAGTGATGTCCATTTTGTATTTATAGCAATTTACCAAACTCAGTAACCTCTATTCAGTTACAAAAAATTTTAAGAGTTTGTTCTGTAAAACCCAACTTCCCTTGAAGTATAAATTTGTGCTTTGTAACATAGAATCATAGAATAGTTGGGGTTGGAAGGGACCTTTAAAGGTCATTTAGTCCAACCCCCTTGCAACAAGCAGGGACATCTCCAACTAGATCAGGCTGCTCAGAGCCCCGTCCAACCTGACCTTGAATGTTTCCAGGGATGGGGCATCTACCACCTCTCTGGGCAACGTGTGCCAGTGTTTCACCACCCTCATTGTAAAAAAAATCTTCCTTATAGCTAGTCTAAATCTACCCTCTTTTAGTTTAAAACCATTACCCCTTGTCCTGTCGCTACAGACCCTATTAAAAAGTTTGTCCCCATCTTTCTTACAAACCCCCTTTAAGTATTGAAAGGCCGCAATAAGGTCTCCCCGGAGCCTTCTCTTCTCCAGGCTGAACAAGCCCAACTCTCTCAGCCTGTCCTCATAGGAGGGGTGCTCCAACCCTCTGACCATTTTTGTGGCCCTCCTCTGGACCCACTCCAACAGGTTCATGTCTTTCCTGTGCTGAGGACTAAATAATTATGTGAATGCCTCCAATTCAACAAGGTACCTATGACTAGCCTGAGCGGAATTCATCCTTTAAATTTAAAATTATGTATTTGCTTATGAATCTTGACCATTCAAATGTTTAAAAGGGAACAATGATAGAGATGTTTGTTCCTTTCCCAGATCACAAATATTAGAGTATTCCCAGAAATTATTATGCAGCCAGCAAAAAGTGGCACAGCGCTGTATAAACTGAAACAGATTGTATGTTAGAACACAAAAAAGCCGCTCTAAAGAGAGTCTGAATAATTACTTCATAAAGACATAAAAAATGAGTTAGTCCTCCTCTGAACATCAGGAACAGGATGCCTTTCAAAATCCACAGGGCTGATTGATAATCAAACCTTAAAAGGTATGTTCAAATAAACCAAGTCCGTAGCAGGAAAAAAACTATTAATTTTTTGCAGTCCAGATTTCCAACAGTTTTTCATACCAAAACCCCTCTTCTTATGAGGAGCAGATCGGGACTGTGTAAGATTTAAGAGTTTTAAAAGGACTCCAAGTATGAAATAGCTTAACTATCAATTGCAGTGAGCAACGACTTGCTTAGAATCACTTCAGTGCTGTAGGAATGGGAGATGGCAAATTGAACTACCATTTTCTCAAAAGTTTCTGAGGGGAAGCTGTGTACCGTCCTACAGAATATGAGACATCTGATCACAACAGAGAACTTGCAGCCACGCTGATATATATTAGACTTTGTTAAAGAGTCAAGGAAGCTTTAACTATGGTAAATCAAGATCTATCAGAGCTCTCAGCAAGCCTGGGGACAGGGAAATCTGATTGATGTAACTTATTTCATTACCAAATTCTTTTGGCAAAGTCCTTTGCCAATGCTCCTTAGAAAAAGGTAAACTGACACAGAATTAGAGAAATGGTCCCTATATTGACAGAAGACACGAAATAAAGAGTAGAATAAATTATCAATTTTCTATGTGGGAGAACAGCACTAGTGCAAATCTGATAGGGGATGTCTGCTAAGAGGCTGTAGTGTTCAACACACTCGTGCGCAATCTGAAAAATCAAGCTAGGAGCAAGGTGACAAAGCTTGCCAACAGTATTAAGATCTTCAGAGTAATAAAAAACGGAAGACAACTGAAGAACTGCACAAGAACTTCATAAAGCTGAGTGCTGGGCTATAAATGGGCAGATGAGAGTCCACAAAGTAAAAAAATGAACATGACAAAAACAACTGACAAGGATGATCAAAAATATGGAATAGCTTCCATAAAAGGAACAACTCAGAATATTGGGATTCTCCAGAATGGGAAGGAAAGAGTGGAAGGAAAAGGATGGAGATCTATAGAAACTGAGTGGCGTGGGTGGAGGTGAATAGAAAACAACTCTCCACCGCCTCTTCTGAAGAGCACTAAGGAGCAGGCTGTGAAACCAGCAGGCAGCAATTTAAAACAACAGGCTGATGAGCTGTAGAACTTAAAAGTTAACATGGTTTCCAGAAGTTTTTAAAAATGAATAGACAAATTTATGAAAGAAAGCTCCAACACAGGCTGCCCAAGACAAAAATGCCACCTCCTGTTCAGCAAGTCCCCAAGCCACAAACTGTTGAAGTGTCTCCTTCTCTAGGCCTCTTCTGTTTCTGCACTCTTCCCCCAGCACTCAGTTCTGCTTCCCTGGGTAGAGGAGCCTCTGGTCTGATCTCCTATGGCTGCTGTTACATTCTTATGCACAAGCCTTGCTCTCTCCTTTTCTGTTGTTCCAGTGAGTGCTGCCTTTACCCAGCATGTTTTCCACCCAAGGAAATGGAAGGAGTACTCTAAGCCTCCCAGTAGTTGTCCCCTTAAGTGGCAAGAGCAGCATAAAATTGCTTCAGGTCCATTAAGCTACAGGGCTCTAATTTTTCATTACAAACACTTAATAATAGCCAGGCTTTATCAAGTACCTCTGCTTTTTAGTGCTCTTTAGTTTTATACAGTATTTTAATACAATAATTATAGCTGAATAAAATCATGTTACATTAACAGAGTGCAATATAACTCGAAAATAAATGTTCTTACCCCTGGAATGACTACAGTCCCAACTCCATTTTTCAGTTTTGATCTACCTCTGCCGCCTCTTCCTGAAAGACCTGCACCACGTGGCCTCCGCTTCCCTGGGAATCCTGATCCACGGCCCTATTCAATATAAGATAACAATTTAAATGCGACCTGAAGTTCTTTTGTTATATGGGATTCAAGCTTGTTCAATGCATCTAGAGAAAAACATAAGTAAAAAACCACCCTATGATTTCAACTGCATTATGAGCACACTAGGCCATAGTCATTACATCACTACATAAACCATTGTGAAACACCTTTAACTACTTACATGACATAGTATGATCACCTTTATCACCAGTGAGAAAGCAGCCAAAACCAGAAATGTTTATTTTCTGCTCAGGAATAACTGGAAATACAGAAATGTATTTTTTCCCCCCAGTTACCAAGTATCCAGAATAAATATTCTCTATTCTACGACTCATTTTTCTTTTCTTTTTAAACAGTCAGCTCAGACAGTCATGGGACTTCTGAATAGGGTCTGGACACTCGATTACTTGCAATCATAGATGCTTTTCTGATGCTACGAATAATCAAGTAAACACTGGAATGTATTAGGACTCAATCCTGCTCACAAGGCAGGAGCTGGCTCCACCAAACTCTCTTAATTCAGCAGATACAGAGAGGGCTTTTTATATTAATTACATCTATCACGCTCAATCAACGTTTCCCATAATACAATGTTTTTCTTACAAAATATCCACTCATTTTCAGACAGCTTCTTTTTCCCCCTTCCTTATCTTACATGCAGACATACGGTTGCAGTGTTGTGTGCTCTGGAATACTCACAGTATGTTCAACTACAATCAACTGTGGAAAAGCAAGCATGTTTTTAATAATAATTACCTTATGTTAATACTGTGATTTAGTTTGAATTTCGTGATGTGTTTTTTTTATTTCAAAATTAACTAACCACAAAGAGGACCCCTAATCCTCATTAATATTTTTCCACAGAGAAAAAGAACATATTGACAATGTCCCTGAGTTCTGGCTGGTATGTCAGACACCTTCACAACATGTTTCAGAGCCTCTAATCTGTGTAAATGACGATAATTATGGTATATGCTCAAATAAGCATACTATGAAATAAGCAATGAGATTATTTATTGCATTTCAAATTTGTGAATAATCTCGGCTCCTAATATAGCCCAACTCCATCCACCAAGTAGCTAGATACGGTGTCTGTACCCAAACGTTTGCTGGAAACTACTTTTAATACCAAGACAAAACATATACTCAATAAAACAATGTTGACGGAACCACAAAGCTCCTTGGGGATGGTGTCGCCAACAGACATGAACAGTCTTTACTGATGCAGACAGGAGTTCCCTGGATGGAAAGCAGCTCTATGGGCTCAATATTACCAACAATATTTTTCAAATATGCCAACTCCTGTTTTAAAGAAGATATAGAAGTTTATGGTCATAATTAAAGGGAAAATCCAACATCCCAATGTTAAAATTTTATTAACATCCATCTATTAATGGAAAGAGAAATTAAATTGACTTACTCTTACACAGCGAGGAAATGTAACACAGTGCTATTTTAGTAACTGAAAGGAAGGATGCTACTGACGGCTTGAGTATTTACATGTACTAAGGTGAAACGAAAAAAGTTGTCCTTACATATATATGGAGTTAATACATATGCACACACAGGACATACAAGCATCATTTTTTTAAGATGTAAACTCTTCTGACATGTTTCGTATTTTGTCTGTTTCGGACCACGTATCAGTATTGTTATTTTCACACAACTAGTAACAGGAATAAGCACATACTTGTATCAATGTTAATGCTGAATATTAAGCTGAAAATTAATGCTTGAAGCAGCAAAAGCTAAGCTAATGTCAAATTAAAATAAAATTAGCATGAGAGTTAAAGTGAGATGAAAATAAATCATTGGGAAGCTACAGCTATTTGCCAGAGTTTCATCATTCACCTTTTTTGCCTTTATTTAAAAATAATAATTCCACTCAGTTTCTTCAGGTGTTTTTAATGGTAAACGTCACTGTGGATGCAAGCTTTGGTCCATCTAATCAGGTAGGAAAGTTTTTATTTATTCCCCCATAAGCTAAAAATGATGTCACTTTGAAGCCACTCTGCAAGATTTCTCCACAGCAACAAATTCAAGCCAGCCTTCAGATCCCTGCTCCTTTCCGTGCCTGGCTTACCTTACTGCCAGTCTTAAGGACATTCTCCTTCTCAGGTAATTTATTTTGACAGCTACGTAAAGCCAACCACAAAAAGTGATGTACTAAACACATACAAAAGATTGGTAATACAAGCTATTCTTTGCCACTCAAAATCAGGGCAATGCCATCATACTGTACACTCTGGAACGCATACATTTTTTTAACCTGAAAGCTCCAGAGTTTCAGTAATTTTTAAAGGCCTTAAACAGTAATACAATGAAAGATTTATTCAGTTGTGAGATACAGAATTTCATCACTAGTCTCTACAGCAGAAAGATAGCAACGGATACATGAAAATAAATTCAAGTTATTTACCACTTTGATGCTCCAAATGGCACTGCCAGGAAGCTGTCTGGATTTAAAAATGTCCCGACCTTCTGAAATGTCTGGGGACCAGGAAGGTGGGCTGACTGTATTATTGGTACTCCAAGCCCCCTAGGATACGGTAGGTGAGAAAATAGATGTATAAAACTTCGCAACGTAAAAAAAAAAAAAAGAAAAAAAGAAAAAAGCAAGCAACAACAAAAAAAAAATCTGAAAAGCAAAGCACATGCAGGCATAGGCATTTCTATGTTAAGCAGTCAATTAGTTCACTGAGTGAGAGGAAGGTGGGAAGTTTTTAGGTTATCATTGAAACATACACTGAAACAAATATTCACCTCCAGCAGATGGTTAAGTATATCAAAATGAGTTTTATAAACAAAGCATAATACAAATCAAAAGCAATCAATTGTAACAACAACAAATAATACCCCTAAATTTATTGCAGCAAATGAGGAAGACAGTAGTTTGAGATGGTAACATACCCTTTTACACCTCAAATCACATTCTGAAAGAATAGATGGCCTTAGTTGACTTTTGAGTCTAAACTATTAACAATCACAGCAACAACTAGTTTCAGAAGCGTGTGAATCAAAAGTAATATAAATAAAGCATTGGAAAAAAAGAAAAGAAAAATAGCCATGGTAATTAACAAAGTAGCTCTTTCCTGCACGTTTGCCACTAATAAACCATTATAAAACCCCACTACTAAGTTTTTTTCACCCCCGTGTTTTCATGTTACAGTATGGTATATATTTTTAATACGTTATTATATACATGTAATAATATACAACCATATGGTATACCTACAAACTCGTTTAAACTAATTGATTGTTGTCCCTATTTATATAGTTCCCATCATGGCGAGACATTGTATAACTCTGTCATGAGCAATATGGCAAAACAAGAAGAAAATGCTAAAATGGACAAGAAAAAAAAGGCTGAAGTTCCTCATACACATTAAAATCTGTGGAAGACTTCCTCGAACCCTGAGTAAAGGCTGCAGGAGACAGCCATCAATGACTTAATAAATGACTTCATTCTATATTTACAAATTAGATTACTTATAGGATAATATGTTTTCCTAATTCTAAGTCTGTGAAAGCAAGAAATAATGAATACCAAGATGAGAAGTAAAACAGATGAAAAGTATAGGTTTCCCTTCTCGAGAATGACATCAGCAGTAGAAGCGCATGGATGATACAGAATAACCTCATGCATACTAATATAGTCCCAACTATTCACACATGCATAACTGCTCACATGGGCAAGCCCAAACACATTTACTCCTTTGAATACTAGTCTATACAATAATAAGCATTAAGAAAAACGAGACAGCTTTGCAAAATGTGGGTTTTTTCTGAAATGAAATATTCTCCATCAAGAAATGGTTAGCAATCTGCTACACCACTTAGACACCCACAAGTCTATGGGACCGGATGGGATCTGCCCAAGGGTACTGAAGGAGGTGGTGGAAGAGCTCCCCAAGCCACTTTCCATCACCTACCAGCAGTCCTGGCTAACTGGGGAGGTCCCAGCAGACTGGAGGTTAGGCAAACGTGACGCCCATCTTCAAGAAGGACCAGAAGAAGGATCCGGGGAACTACAGGTCTGTCAGCCTGACCTCGGTGCCGAGGAAGATTATGGAACAGATGATCCTGAGTGATATCACTGTTCCCCAGGGCTCAGTACTGGGGCCAGTTTTGTTTAATATCTTTATCAATGATCTGGATGAGGGGATTGAGTGCTCCCTCAGCAAGTTTGCAGATGACACTAAGTTGGGCGGGAGTGTTGATCTGCTCGAGGGTCAGAAGGCTCTGCAGAGGGATCTGGACAGGCTGGATGGATGGGCCGAGGCCAACTCTATGAGGTTCAACAAGGCCAAGTGCCGGGTCCTGCACTTGGGTCACAACAACCCCAGGCAACGCTACAGGTTTGGGGACGAGTGGCTGGAAAGCTGCCCCGCAGAAAAGGACCTGGGGGTGTTGATTGACAGCCGGCTGAAGATGAGCCAGCAGTGTGCCCAGGTGGCCAAGAAGGCCAACGGCACCCTGGCCTGTATCAGAAATAGTGTGGCCAGCAGGAGTAGGGAGGTGACCGTGCCCCTGTACTCGGTGCTCGTGAGGCCACAACTCGAATCCTGTGTTCAGTTTTGGGCCCCTCACTACAAGGAGGACATTGAGGTGCTGGAGCATGTCCAGAGAAGGGCGACGAAGCTGGTGAGGGGTCTGGAGCACAAGTCTTACGGGGAGAGGGTGAGAGAAGTGGGGTTGTTTAGCCTGGAGGAGAGGAGGCTGAGGGGAGACCTCATCGTTCTCTACAATTACCTGAAAGGAGGCTGTAGAGAGGTCGGTGCTGGTCTCTCCTCCCAGGTGACAAGTAATAGAAGAGGAAATGGCCTCAAGTTTCACCAGGGGAGGTTTAGACTGGATATTAGGAAAAATTTCTTCACTGAAAGTGTTGTCAGGCATTGGAACAGGCTGCCCAGGGACGTGGTTGAGTCACCATCCCTGGAGGTATTCAAAAGACATGTGGCGCTTAGGGACATGGTTTAGTGGTGGACTTAGCAGTGTTAGGTTAATGGTTGGACTTGATGATCTTAAAGGTCTTTTCCAATCTAAAAAATTCTATGATTCTGTAATTCCAAGAATGTGTGGGAAACAGTTTCTTTGGAATCAACAACTCATCAAAAGATATATTCGTCTCAGACTGCAAATAGGTATTTTGCTAACAGCTGTGCTGACTGAAAATAGGGTTAGCCTTCAACTGATTTCAGGCCAGAAGGATCACAGGCAAGACCTCCCTAATCCACATAAGGCACAGCCAGGTTAGCTCAATCTGCTGATAAAGGTGAGTATGAGCCAACATCTTGCTCACCCTCGAGCACATGAGCTTACGTGACGCCTTCTGCTTGCAGAGCTGGGTAGGCAGTAACCTATGGCTGCTCAGATAGCTCAGTATCCAAACAGGTATAACAGATCCAAAAGAAAAAGTTTGTCAGCGACCTAAAAGTCTAATTACGCATAAAAGCTGCATTTTAAAAATGCCAACACTGCCCAAGTGGTACAACCCACATTGTGGTCACAGTGGTATTCAGTATAAATCTGCTTTCTAGGAGTTTAGTTATGCCTGCATGGGAAAGGGAATATGGACAATATAGCACTTAAAAAAACCCCCACAACAAAACCAAAAACAAACCAAAAAAACCAAAACCCCCACCACTTTACAAGTTTGTCTGCACAAGGGCGTATGCAGACACAAAACCTACAAACCGCTCAGTGGCCAGAAGATTAACTCTGTGTTTTCAACTTCCCATCATTGTCCTCCCTCTGCCAAGGTGCTTCCAAAAAATACTCCAGCTGAACTGCTAGTGCCAGCAACTGCTCACCTGCACTTGGGTTAAAGTGAGTATGCTTGATTAAACAGCTTATATTGTAAGATTTTGCTATCCCGGTTTTTTGCTTGACTTCAGTTAGATGGTCATCACGCAGACAACTCAGCAGGTCAAAAGGATCAACAACCTCTAACAGGGGAATAGTGTTGAGCAGAAACCTTCTGTACACGCAAAGCTAGAGAGGGATGGACAGAAGGGCATAACATTCACGTCATAACATGTGCACAATTACACCAAGTCGGAAACAGGTGGTAAGAAAGCAAGGAAACTTCCACAGAAACGGAGGCTTGATACACCTACCAAACACATTCCTGGAGTGACTCCTCTGAAACACACGCCAGCCTCTACCTGTGCTGAACCACCCCGGGCTCCCTGCCAGTCAGCAAAGGGAAATGGGTGCTTGCAGAAGGCAACTCACCACATGGGATGGAAGGTGTCAGATTAGTCTCACCCTACGTGCCCCTACTTCTCTCCAGTGACTCTAATGGGAGCCTCAAGGTGACTACAGCAGATCTTTAATACTGCAGGTATCTGCAGTTGGGTGAATCCCACTCCTCAAGCCCACAACAACTTCCACCAGGCAGAAATGGCAAGACTGAAGTCTGATTTTGCTATATCAAGAGGACTGTAGCTTATTAATCAGTTCTCTGTCGAAATCTCATGTTTTTACTAAGTACTGTCACACAAGGTAGCAACTATATCAGGAGGTTAGTGACAATAGGAAATTCAACTTTACTATTCTAGCCACATTTTTAATGTCAAAGAATGTTCCATTTTAACATGATAAAATTAAAAATTTCATTCAATTTTAGTTACAGTTTCCCTGTATTTCTAAAATTCATAATGCATAGTAATTGTTCTTATAATATGGCAACTAGAAGAAAATCTGTGTAGCAACACAAAGAAAACCTGTCTATCGTAGAAACAATCTTTACATCAATCTGTAAGGGAGGACATGCTGGATAAAGGTCAAAATTCAAGATCTCGAACATGCTGAAAATACTTAATCAACAACTAAAACTACCTACTCTTATTTGGGACGTACAAAATTATTTTCCTTTTAAGAAGATACACTTCTCTAGTGATTAAGTATATTCAAAAGATTAAAAAGCTAATAGAATATTAAATCTGAATATGAAATATTCGGTCTTGCAAAACAAAATGAATTGTATATGATTCATGAACCATATTGTTAAGAATTAAATTGGAAATTTAATCCAAGTTTTATTGTAGATCAGAAACATTTGAATTCTTGGTCAGATAAACTTAATTAAAAACACACGCTTCCACAATACTATGAACAAATGAATTACATCAAAGAGATGCATTAATTATATTTTGGCTTTTAATTAATGCCTACTGCCACACAACAGTGAAAGGAAAGTTCTATTCAGTTCATTTACATCAGAACCACGGCAATAATTATGTACTATGACAGAAACAGGAAGTTCTAATTCTCCATCATATTCTTGAGTCCTTGAAATCGAACAACACAGCTGCAAGTAAATTATAACAAAAGGAAACCCAATGTCAGCAAGGGTCAGGAGATCTCACTAAATTACCACTGACTGTGTTTGGCAGCTTAGTGCTTTACGAAATCTACTGCAATCACAAGTGCACAAATCTGGATTTGCATTTTAATATTTAATGTAATTTTAGAGTTGTGAACAAAATTTAATCTGTTCAAAATATAGCTCCCTTCATAAAAAAAACATAAAACCCAACAAAAACTAATCCTGGAAAAAGATTCTTTTTGATCTTTTTTTCCTACATCTACCACTACAACAATGTACTTAGTGGTACCATGTAATTGAAGACAGCAAAAAAGCCATTATACCCAAGAAAGAACATACATCCGAACCCATCACAGCGCTTTGCATTTTTCAGTGTCATTTTAGAAAAATCTCTTAAAACACCTAGAAATATATAGGGAGCCGTATAATAGTGATCACTAATATCTTCATGATGAAAGTTAAATACCTCTAATAATAGTATTTTCCATGGAATGCATTCTAAAATAATACTTAGGATAAAACAAAAACAGTAGGTTATTATTTTCTATTCAATATTACTCTACAGACTATTCTCACCTCTTTGCCTACCAGTCTTACAATCCTGCATATGTTGTAATGCCCTCCATTTACCGACTTCATATTACACTTTCCAGTACACGGTACTGTTGCAAAAACAACTATTTCAACTACCTAACTATACACAGAATAATATAATAACTACACGTAGACTATACCCAATACCATTTAAAGTATACCTCCACAGAAAAAAATACCCATTTTCCTTGTGAAGATTTATTTCAAACTAGTTATACGTCAGATTAGTCATTAATAAACTTACACAATAATTTCTTTTAAGACTACTACTTCAGAAAAAAAGAAATATGAAAAAGATTGAAGAGAGGTCCTGCCCTCAGCACAAATCTGCAGTTCGTAGGCAAGGGTGGAGAATCTGCATATTCCATGGAGAAGACATTGTACAGACACAACTCTGAGGACAGCACTATAAAAACTTTATCACGCCGGCAGCTACTAGCGAGTATCTCTGATCTAGGAACAACTATCTTTCGGATATATCTGAAAACCAATTTGGCTCCATTACAGAGTAAGATAACAGAAACAGAAAAGAGACAGCCCATGGACCAAAACCCATGGGAAGTCAGTGAAATGCTAAGCCTGGCAGATAGAGGGTCCTCTCACTGGGCTGGATGCAGGTTTAAAGCTTACCTGTAGCTGAAGGTACGGATAATATGCTATCCTAACAAACACTGTTAGCAGAAGTGCACTTTACTGACAGGTGTTCTTATATTGATTTATACATAGTACCCCTTTTGATTAGAAGATGGATTTTCTCCTGTTGCTTCTAACCAAAATAGTGATGCCTGCAAAAATGCTAGGGGGGAGAGGGGTAGTGATGACAGTGACACTGATAGTGCAGCCCTGGAAGGGACTCATGAAGCCTTCTTAAACAGGATATTGTCTTTACGGTTTGTGAGATGGGTTTTAGTCCTTTCAAAATAGGAGTGATGTAGTGGTGTTACACATCACTAAAGCCTATTACAAATGCAAACTACTAAGATCCAATACAGGAAATCACTTCAGATTATGCATAACTTTGTATTCAATAGCTAAAGTGAATAAATTATTCAAATATATTTTATTAGCAATTGTATCAATAGAATTTGAAGAAAAGGATAATCATTCGTCCTACTGCCCAGCACAATATATTAAATCTAATGAAAACAAATCCAAATCAAAAAACTATTGCTTTCCATGGACTCCACTGACTCCAGTGAAGTATGCCTCTTTTAAAATTGAGGAGCAATATATTCAGGTTCCAGAGAAATTTTTTTCCTAGTCTTCTTCCTACGAAGTTCCATAACCCCATTGCAATGGATTTTTTTTTATTATTATTTTTTAAGCAGGAACAGGACATTACAATAAGGTAAACTAGGTATTAAAACATTTAAATCTTCTAGGAGAAAGTGAAGAATATTGCCATCTATGGAAACTGGCTAATGTTGACTTGTCTTTGGGGTCCACAGAGTAATCAGACTCTTTATGAAGTATGTATTTTAAACCTGTGCAGTCCTGGACAAGCAGCCAGTTCTGCAATGACAGTTCCTTCGTGCAACAAAAGAAAGCGACTGTGGAGCCAATGTTAGCTTTACCAAGTATAGGAGCCACAACCTCTTTAATCAATAAAAATAACCCAATCCTGCTCGTGTAACTTTTCTCTGTAATTTCACTGCCCTGTAAGACACCTTGCTAAGATATCACCCAGCTGCAAGGTAACATTTGTATCACGTAACCTAGGTCCTGACACAAAGCAACACAACAGCATTAATGTTATTTTTTAAACAGAAAGAAGCAGACCTCAGACTTACAAAATTAACCTGCTTTTGAGAAGGCAAATCTTCTTCAGTGACACCCAGAGAAGAACCACGCATGGCCTGGTTTATTCCAAACTGCTATACCTATAACTTCATAGAAGCATTTTTTCCTCAGAATTGTTTTCCTCACTTTTTATTTGTTTTGGATCAACGTGATCATCTTCAGACAGACAAGCACTGAAACACTGTGTTAGGCTAAAATGTTTTAAAATAAGTTTATGTCCCTTCTTCAGCAGTGAGCCCACACTTGGCATAGAAAATTAAGATGGAATGGCAGAAAGCAGCACTTTTCTCAGCTGCCAACACCTGCCCAATATGATGCTCTCCCTAAGCCAAAATTGTGAGAAAACATCCATTTTGAAGTGTCTGTAGAGCATGACACAAAAGAACAAAAGGTCTTAATTCTTTGGTTTTATACCTGGTGAAAACCTGCTTACTTGCCTTCAAACCTGCCCCAGAGAACTGTCCTGTAACAGGAAACCAAGCCAGACTCCGACACACATAAGCGTCTGGAGAACATTGATGGCAGGCAAGAGAGAATGTCAGAAGGAAGATTACAGTTACAGCTATGAGGCTTCTTTCTTTTGCCAATTTGTGAATCAGTTTCTAAAATCATACATAATGAGTTGCTTATCAAGAAACTCATATATAGGGCTGCTGGCGCAAATATCAGAAAAATGTAGCATTTTTTCTCCTGAGAACTAGAACAAATATTAACAAAAAGATCACTATGTGTAAAGTGTACTTTTTAAGATGACATAAATTGAGCAGAATTAGATAAAAACACAAGGTGTTTGTTGACAATCAAATACATTTAGAGGCTTCTGCTCCTATCCACAACTCTTGATTCAGAAATGTACACAATTCTTTAAAAAAACTGCACATTTAGAGCAAAAATACTAATTAAAAAACCCCCAAACCTAAACCAATTTCTGTGTGCAATTCAAAGGCTAAAACATTTAAGCACATGCTTTGCCTATCATGGATTTGTCCAATTACATATTGCTCCAAAGGAAAGCACCTACCTGTAACTGGACATTTCTAAATCTCTTTATTTATACTCTACAGACGATCATTTGAGAGGTTTCAGTCCCTCAGCAAAGGCCCAGAGCAGGAAGTTAACACGGCAAACTTACAGCACCGGAGATAATTTTGTCACTGCTTAAAGCATATACATACTTCTGCAAATATGATATATACCTTACTGCACAGTGACCTGGAAAAATCTAACTGCAGCAAAATAAACACAGAATTCCTAAACTCAGAGGAAGCATAAGTAAGGTCCTAATAATAAAGCTGGTTTTAGAAAACATCTATTATAGACAAGCTTTTTCTCTTTTTTCAAAAGACACATTATCTACAGGTACGAGACTTGTATCTTCATGTCCAACGTGGAAAATGAGATGAACAAAAGTAAAAACTGACTGATGAAGAGTCTGAAAAAGATCCCAAAGCCCAAATCCCCACCTAGTTAAGCTGAATTTAGATTAATGGTCAGAAAAAGTGTATATTTTTCACTAATCAAGTATCCACAGGGCCTTCATTTTTTTTCAGTCCTTACTCAAGACAATTTTTCGTTGCTTTCCACAAGGTGCCGATCTGTGCTAAAACTAAATAATCAATGGAAAGCAAGAAAGTGAACCGGGACTTAAAACAAAGTATGCACGTGATTTTCTTACCAGAAAATTGGTATTCGCTTCACAAAAGTTGCCACTTTATAGGTGTTTGAAGTACAAGACAAAGATAATCAAAATCAAAAGAAACCTTCATAGACTTCCAACATACTTTTACAAGACAGATCATGAATTTTACAAGTAACTGGTCCAATTCTACAACTGGTACTGCTAAGCTGCTAACTACCTTTTTATTTTAAAATATAATTTGCAAACTGTTAAACAGATTATATTGATTTAGCATCTCAGCTAGGGTCTTGTGTTACACCTGACTGATGAACTGTAATTCAACTCTTTTATTTGCATTACTCACACCACGTATTAAGAGGTTAATGTCGATACTCTTGTACATAGAATATACAAATTGCTACTTTTACAGCTGATTTTTTTGTTTGTTTTTTAAGATGCATATCTATTCTGCTACAGGCATTTACAATTGGGGTCAGCCTTCATGTCTTCCTGAGTGGGTTCTCTAGTGGTTAACTAATTTTATTACCAGTATCATGACGCTGGTTCCCATGCAGAACAGGGGCAAGTTGCACAGAAAAATAAATACAACTCTTACTGGAACACGTCAGAAGACAAATAAACTTCCCCAACAGAAAACCTGAATTCATTTTAGATTGCCTAAGAACGCCACCCCTCTTCAGTTTGCCTGATAAGCTGAGAAAAGGCATTTAATTTTTAAGACAGTACAGAGTATTAAAAAAAATTATTTTTATACATGCTTGTATATGAGGGTAAAAAAACCACCCAGAGATACTCTAAGACGTTCCAAATGTACCTTCTTATATTATGTTTGTTGCCTTTATTATGTATTTTTAACCCTTTCAGAACACTATGTCATACCTTTCTTAAGAATCCAGAATTTTGAACCCTTAGGTAACACGTAAAAATGGAAAGAATTGTGCAATATATAAAAAGCTTTTTTAACACTAAATTCAGAAAAGCATGAAATCACCAACCTAGAAGTCCCAAAGGCTAAAAATAAATTGTGACGAGAACAGAAATTAAACACTAATTTGTCACACTGACACATTTTTTGTGTAGAACTTTGCAAACACAAAATAAATCCTACAGATTCGTGAACTATTATCCCCACAACTACGCGACTCGAATAGAGAGCAAGATGTTGCAGAAGGCGAAAGACTTGAGGATTCTTTTCACTTATCAAATTTAATCCTAGTCGAGCCACGATTTGTACCAGACAGTTCTTACATGGTATTTGCTAATATAACAAAACCATCAAATTATTTGCAACACCATTAAAAATGTTGATCAAGATAGTATCTGGCAGTGTGACGGAAACAGGAGCTGTTGCAGGTTCTTCTATAAAGCCAGTGTCAGAAACGTTAACACACTTTGAAAGTACTAGCCAAGATAAATGCATGTATGAAAAAGATTAAGAGATAAGTTAAAAGACACAGTATTATGTATATCTGCATTTGTAGCATTTGTATTAAAAATATAACAAATTTTCTTTTATTTTGCTCTAAGCATGAGCCAAAAGAAACTTTAATTCTCTCTAGAGAACCTTCATGATGTCTGATCTCTCAATTATTTAACATGAAGTTACTTTCTGGAAGAAATAAACTACACATTCACTTAGAAGAATAAATGCATTCGATGTCCTAAAAAATAGGTGAATTTAATGCATTATACTGAAATTTGAACTATGTGCTTCATAAATGTATAATGAATTATTCTACATGCTTACCTGTCTTGATCTGGGTCTTCCAGGAGAAAACTTGCGTTTGGTGATGGCTGGTTTTCCCATGCCAATTTTTGGAGTGACTGATATGTAAGTCGTTGGGAGAGCACTGCCAGCAGTGGAAGGCAATGCTGGGGGCTGGCTGTGCTGTACATCTCGTGCAGAATGCAAGTCTAATGAAACATCAGGTGAGGAAGACACATTTGTCTTGTTTATGTTAACTGATGGGGGAAGTGAGGGGTAAGTCTCAGCTGGTGATTTTATGGGTTTGTCTCCAACTGGTGAACTACTTGCAACACCTTCATTTGCAGAAGTAGTTTCTACTTCTGGAAGAGCTGGTGTTTCTGACTTTTCATGGGTTTCTCCTTTTTCTACATCTTTTTGCACTTTTATTATTTCCAGTTGTTGTTCTACAGGGATACAAATATCTCCTTTACTTTCAGTCTCTTGTATTTCTGGTGTCTCAGATACTGAAGACAGAGATCGAGAGTCTACTGTGGATACTTCTGACACCTCCACACTACCTTGTGGCAGCTGTGTCTCTTCCACTTGTTTGTCTAACTCCTGCTGTATTACAGCTTGAACACCTTCCATCACTTCCATCATTTTCTCAGTCTGACTGTCACCAGATGCTGGTGTCTTTTTAGGAGACATTTCCATTTCAGCTGAATTAATTTCAACAGAGACTTCTGTTTCCAGTTCTGTGGTCTTCTCTTCTGGTGATATGCCTGTAACTGAGTACAACCATATTAAAGGCTCAGTGCAAAAAAGACAAACGTACACAGGTGTACTAGTCAACAAGTATACTTGGTACACATCAAGTACACCAAGTATGTATCACTTTACTTAAGTAAATTTAACACGTAGCTTATAATATACTTCATAAATACCTTTCTTTGCACCTATGTTTATAGTAGTCTATGTTTTTAGTATTTATTCCTACTGTTTGATCATTATTTTTCTCCCCTGGAAACACAGCATAGTAAATCACAAGAAAATAGACCCAATATTCATTTTTGAGGAATCTGAACACACATTTCCAGGTAGGCAGCTAAAAGTAGCTTCTCCTTTTTCATTTCTGTGTACTGAACACGTATGGTAGCATAAATTAATGTATTTTAAGCAACTGTCCCAACACTTCCAAAAAGTAGACAGCTAAGAAGAACAGGACAAGTACAAATAAAAAACATTTCCCTCCTAGTGCTCCTTCAGACTTTAGGAAATCACCTGAAATGAAAACAGCTGGATTTCTTTACAAAAATATTTGTCTAGCCTTCCCTTGAACCAAATCAAGCACCTTTCATCCACAACTTTCTTCATCAAGGAGTTCCAGCGTCTTGTATCTGTTCCATGGACAACCACATTCTTCGCTCTGAATTTGGCTTTTCATAACTTCTTTTGACGGACCCTGATTCTCTTACAGGCCACTTGCTTTCTATTACACTTGCACTCTTCTTAAATTCACACTGCTACAACCTCCTTAGCCACTACAGTTCAAAGCCTAGCATTTTATTATGAATGTGTCTTCACTGGTAGTTTTAAATCATGGCACTTACACCACAGGCTGTGATGCATAACAGAGTGATCACAGCTAGCCTGCAAGGTATTTTTTTGCTCTGGCTTTAAATGCAGGTTTCTTGATTGCCCTTAGAGCAACCATCCTCCAACATGGCTGGAGGTGGATGGGACATACTAGAAAGTTCTTCGCCATTGACATCGGTCACTAACACATTGAGAGAACTTGACCCAGAAACCATTCTATTTGTATCCTTTTCTTTAGCTGGTACTTCATGTGTGATTGAAAAGATGCATTTATTCCCAGAACATAAATGATCAGCTACTGCAGCACACCCTATCTGGATGAGTACGTTTGTTTATTGAGCAAATCATCTTTTATTTACAAAGGGAAAAAAGAAAAGAAAAGAAGAAATCCTTAACCAAAGATACTTGTGGAGTTACAACCACAAAGCACATAAACTGGAAAGAAGTTCTACAGTGTGTCCCAGTACACACCAGGGAAAATTAATCCAATCCAGTTATTTGCAGCTACAAATAAGGAAGACTTGAAGAGAAAGTGTGAGTGACTGTATTTGAATAACAACAAATAGTGGGTCTTACTATAAACCTCCAGTGTACAAAAGCATTTAACTGTATTTCCAGCTTTTGGAGAAAGTCAGTCCCAACAAACAAGTAAAACAATTTCCTACACAAATATTCTGAAGACTTATCTTTGCCTTCAATAAAATACTTCTTCAGCAAAAAAGTTAACAACTCTTCCTTCAGAGTTTAGATAGTAGAACTGATGTAATTTGTCTCCTACTGCTTTCCAGGCACTTTTTCTCTTAAATTTATAAAGTACCACAAACCTCACTGAATGGAAGAGGGTTCTGAAGGTTCTGTACTGGCATTTTCTCAGACTGCAAAACTCTTTCTTACCGTCTGTGACACATCCAACAGCTGATTCTTGACCAGGGCCATCACCAGTAATGGGTTGTTCCTGAAATGTCACATCCTCTCCACCACTTTCCATTTCCATTTCATTTGCACAAGCTTAAGGAGAGGCAAAGAAGTTATCAAAATCGATATGATGTTTATTCTATTATTTTGGCATCAGTAGTTGCTGTCGCTGTTTTACCTTTTGGCTAAAGAGAATGATATTTAACTATATGATAGGAGTTAGGACAAATCAGGTCAATGAGAACATTAGGGAAACTATATAGTACTCCTTTAAGAGTCTTTTTCTCATTAACACTGAAGCTGTTTTATACCTTTCAGACAGTGAAAAATGTCTGTAAAGCAATTATATATACCTAATTGTGGAAATTAAATTTACACGTAGTCACAGACTATTGCATTACCTGAGCAATACAAAAGGTCTTTTGTCAAATTCCAGTCTGCTGAATTCAACAGAACTTGTAGCATGAATTTTTATGCAAATACAATGGCTTATGGCGTAGATATGAGGTTCCATCTACTATCAGCACTTGGAACACTGATTTTCAACCAATCTGTTCAACAATATGAAAACTAAGTTTTGCCACTTCAGAACTAGGATGCC
Source organism: Gavia stellata (assembly GCF_030936135.1). NCBI lineage: Eukaryota > Metazoa > Chordata > Aves > Gaviiformes > Gaviidae > Gavia > Gavia stellata. Next base: position 7,999,462 of record NC_082599.1, read on the forward strand.
TTCATCTGTGAGTTCCTCATCTTAAATAAAGGAATTTGCATGGAAAAGGCGCTATTGAGCACTTCTTTGGCTGACAGCATTGTTACAGAGCACAGAAACAGGAAATACTGATTTTTTTTCCTGGTGTAAAAGCTTTTTCAGTTAAGGAAATTCATTAAAATGCACTAGACAAAGTAGCAGCAGGAAAAACAAAGTATATAGTAAGTGTTAACTTAAAAGGAACTGATCCTCCACGGATGTTAGCACAAAAAAAGTCAAACGAATATAGCTTTCTGTTCAGGAAAGTCTCTTTAAAGTTCAAAAAGCCAGGAACTATTAGGTGATGCTACTTATAGCACCTGAAAACTGCTCTCAGACTCTGCCAACTTTAAAGTGGTATTTTAACTTTGAGGAAATGATCATTTAGATTGGCTCCAAATCTGATTTTAATGTACAAAAGTGCTCTCCTGGGTATAAAACACTGCATGACTGCACTGATGTAATAGCTCCAAATTACTCCTAGCAGCTGAGATGACAGTCCTGTTCTTCCTTGGGGAGAAGAGTATACTTGTCAATGCTTCTACTAGCTAGAAATCCTAACAGAAGTATTACTTAAAACTTTAGCCTTCCAAATAAAACTGTTACTTATTCAAAAGGGTTTTCAGAAGATTGGGAGTTTTTCCAGTGTAAGTTTTGGATATTACTTGGATATCTTCCTAAATGTTCTAAACACACTGTCTGAGAGCCCAACAGCCTCTACTTTCACAATGGAACTGGTCTTCAAAGGTTGAAGTCACAACTTTCTCCTAACTCAGTGCGCATGTTCATTGACAGAATTCTTCCACTCATTTACGTACATCTACCTACTGCCACTGCCCTTCCTCCAGAATCATCTTTTTCATCATTTCTTTACTGCTCATGAAAGGTATGCACTTACGTGTACAAGCTAACATCAAAGAGAATGACCTGTTTACACAAAACATCAGTTTGAACACACAAAAGTTACGAGTTTTGTGGTAGTCCAGTAATTCCCCTTTCCAGTCAAAAAGTATTGCGCTTTTGAGAACACAGATACTTATGCAACTGAGCTATCTCTTTGTTTTAAAAAAAGATCAATGCACAAGCATTGTTGTTTAGGCATCAGAAAAGCACATGGCAGTGGTAGTGCAGTTTACAGAAGTTGGAAGGGACCCATAAGGATCATCGAGTCCAACTCCCTGCTCCTCACAGGACTACCTAAAACTAAACCATATGACTAAGAGCATCACCCAGATGCTCCTTGAACTGACAGGCTTAGTGCCATGACCGCTTCCCTGGGAAGCCTGTTCCAGTGACCAACCACCCTCTCAGTGAAGAACCTTTTCCTGATGTCTGATCTGAACTTCCTCTGATGCAGCTTCATTCCACTTCCTCATGTCCTATCGCTGGTCACCAGAGAGAGATCAGCACCCCCTGCTCTGCTGCCCCCCTTGAGGAAGCTGTAGACTGCGATGAGGTCACCTCTCAGCCTTCTCTTCTCCAAGCTGAAGAAGCCAAGTGACCTCAGCCGCTCCTCTTAAGTCTTGCCCTCGACGCCCTTCACCATCTTGGTCACCCTCCTCTGGACACAGTGATAGTTTGATGTGCTTCTTATATTAGGTGCCCAAAACTGCACACAGTACTCAAGTTGGGGCCGCACCAGTGCAGCGTAGAGTGGGACAATCTCCTTCCTCTGTTAGATTTTACCTTGCTTCCAAATTTAACCACAACTGTACTTCTCTTAGGAAACTCAGTCTGCATGACAGTAGGTGTTATCCAACAGAGCACGTGGTGTGAAATACAGAGGCATTCAGTCAGGAGTTTGTTACACAGGTCTTGTGGATGACCCACTGGACTCAGATCAACAGGTAAAAGTTCTCTCTGTGCTTTCCTTACTGAGTAATTTTTTAAAAAATACTTCACCTTTTTCTGCAACTTCCTTTTTCACCTTTTGCTTGCTTTATCCATTTAGACAAGAATCACTCAGAAACAAGATGACTAGTCATATATTATTTTGAAAAAGGACACTCAATTAAAAGCTGTGCAGTTAAATATACCCATCCCTTGAACACAGTCCAGCTTCCATTGCTGTGTCCCACCTGGACATAGTGAAAAGAATGGGCACTATGAGACTGACAAGTAGCAAGAGGGAAACAAACAGGAAAACTGGACAGCTCCAGGAACATCTACCAGAAGCTGGCTTGTGCCTGGTAGTTAGGCACAAATGAATACAACAGTTAGGCTGTCAAATGAATACATTTATGAACTGTACCATATAAAAAAAAAATTGGAGACATTTACAGCTACAGGCTGGGAAACTGGAGCTGGAGGGTTGAGAGCCACCATTAAGGTGCTTACTTGCCCATGTGTCTAATACAGGATCCTGAAGCCAGAAAGCATGTTGAGAAGACGGTTTACCCATGGATTGCTTGAGAAGCTGCTGCTAAATAAAGGAATGGATGAACTCCACAGAGTAGAATATGAGTTGCTGGTTCACAAAAGACTTAGTGAGACAGCTGCAGGTATTTATATTTATGTTAGCATTTTGGAAATATAAAGATTACGTTTGATTACCTGTTATACTGTCGGGTTCAGGAATGAGTTCAGAAGTGTCCATTACATCACATGACTGAGTCTGATCCCCTTCTCCTTGTTTACAAAGAGTGCAGATGTAGTCTTTCAACTGAGACTCCAATTCACTACCTGGAGATCTGTCACATTCTATGTGAATCCATCTGGGGAGATTAACTTAGTGTGACTATGATTTTAATAGCAAAAATATAAAGTATCCTAGTAAAAATCAATTAAAAATAGCACTGTTTTCCATTCCTATGGGGAAACAAAAATTTCAACCGATGCTTTATTACAGAGAATTTTAGAGAAATAAGCATGATACATCAGTATGTCAAACAGTGAAGAAATTTAAACACAAAGACCTAAACTATCACTAAAGCCAACTGGACACCAGAACATGTATAGCAATATCAAGGTGTTGCACAGCAAGATACAATAGCATCGAACATGAAACAGTCTACATTCTTAGAAGATTCCCAACAGTGCTTTTTTCTTTTAATTACTGGCATAGCAAAACACATAAAATTAAATAGAAATACCTACTTGAAAATTTAACGTAAATATACCATTGCAAACAACCCTGTTTATACAACAGTCTTTACAAGTGAGGATGATGACTCTTCTGGTCTGCTTACTCACAAAATAGATGCAATGTAAGAAGCAGCAGCAACAGCACATATTTCTCTGTACGCCTCAGGTAACTGCCAATTAACACTTATTTGATAAGACTAAAATAAGACTACCTACTATTATTCATTGTATTTAGGGATGAAGGATCATAATATTGCAAAACAAGATACTACAGCATTGTACATCAAACACAGTCTCCACCCTTCACAGAAACGTATCAACGTTATACAGCTTGCCATAAGCTTTAGGCATTTTAGTACAGTTTAACAAAAATTAGGATTCTTACCTTTTGCACATGTGACAATGCAACATATCTTTCTGGAAGTCTTGGAGGCACAGTTTTTCACAGAAAGGACAAGATAAGTTGTCTTGCTGTTGGTAACAACTGTCACATACCAAACAATTATGGTGCCACTGACAACTTGTTCGTGTGCCACACTCAGCACATACTCTACAGTTCTAGAGATCACAAGAATTTAGTTGTTAATTATGGTATTTCGCAATGTAATAGAATTGCCAATAACTGACATTTTCCTGTTTTGAATTAAATTAAATAAAGTTTCTGTCCTTGATAACACTAATAAACTATCCAGGATCTGGTAATAGAGCATGAAGAGCCTGTGCAACAGCAAGAAGAGCTTCCTTGCACTACTCCCTGACTTGAAAGGAGTATTTCTTGTGATACCAAACTTTTTTATGCCTAATCTCGGTCACCTTATGACTGCCACAAACTGACTATGAAATTACATACATCTCATGCACACCGACTTCCCTTGTTATGTATTTTTATTACTACTTACACTTACTCACAAAGTTACTGATTAAAGAACAAATTCATCCTGCCTTCCTGAAATGCAGAGGAACCCTTGAGCTGCAAAAATGCTGTTCTGGTAAGCCCGAAGTAGTTGAATATAAAGAGCCTTCAAGTATAGATTACGCATACTACTGCATAGGTTTTAGTTTACGTTTTAGTTTACATTAGATCATGAGAGCAGCTGTCATTAAGTGAAGGTTATCCACTCCACCTGGATCCTACACTTCTCTTTTCCCCTATGGGGGTTGATTTACTCTCCTACATAGCCTGCTTCAGCCACATTAACAGCTACCCTCACAGAGCAGCTGTAGAGCCACATGATTACATACAAATGGGATTCCTTCAGAAATTACAAGTTATGTTACACGGCAACAGCAGTCCACAATACACCTAGAACAGCATAACGTGGGTAACAAAATTTGGGCCCCTATGATGACAAGGAATTATTCTGAAACCTTTCAACTTACTTTACATTTCCAACCATTTGTTGGTACAGCGTCCATAACTGGTTGTAGACAGAAAGTATGGTAGCCTTTGTCGCATGTATCGCACACCAGCATCTTGTTGTCTTCCCCAGAATGTCTAAGAAAAGTAACAAGTGATTAAAAAAATTATTTAAACAAGCCATAACAAAAAACCTATTTAATGAAAAGTCTAAACAGGAAGGCACAGAGCTGAGCACATCAAAATATATGAATACCACTTACAAATAGCTCCAAAGAGAATGCCCTCAAATTCATATTTAAGTACGAGTTAAGACCACTATGCTTACTTTAACAAGTGCTGAGCCTGTGCAACCATTCTGACTCGTAGAAATGGGCCCACTTTCATTTACACACGTGTAGGCAGATTTAATGGCCTTTCTGTACTGAAATCAGTTCAAAACCTGAAATATGTACTTTATTTCTTTCTGAAAAGAACATGCAATTGTACTTGTTCCTACAAACAGTCTGACCGTATTTTTTCCAAAGAAGAAAACGAGCCATCACCTCTGACTACCAGAGCTCCTACAATGTCAACCAACATGACTGCACAAACAAAACAAACGTTAAAGTAAGAGATTTCAATTTTCCTACAATCATGTATTACAGAGCTCCACCACAAATTTCAATGATAAAATAAATTTGCGAAGAACAAGACAAGTAGTTTGGTAATATCTAAAGGCATTGTGTTCTGCCTTAAGTAAGAAAAAGCGTACAGGCAGTCAGAGTTTTGTAAGTGAACCCTTATAGTATCACAACAATTATGTTTCGTTGCCTCAGTATTTGTCTGGTGTAACAATTCAATCATGGTCACTCGTGTCACTTTTTTCCTTTGCTCAAGTAAGCCATGGTTTTGTTTTCATAATGACTCATTAACTGCCTCTGAAAGATATTACGAAATAGAAGAGAGGGCCTAATGCAGGGGACCTACTCAGTGTGGTACATGCACAGCTGAAATGTCAGCTGAGTAAGTCCACAGGTTCCCAGACTGCAAAGGCACTACATTAAACTGATTTGTTAATTTAGTAAATTTGAGAAAAATCCTCCTGTATAAAAGGAGGAAAAAGTAACAAGGTTTTGCTGCTCTCCAGAACCCACCAAGATGACAGTAACTCTGGGGATATAATGCACAGGCGTTCCAGCTCGGCTCTTTTAGAAGAAAGTTCCCAACACAAGGGTTTGTTCAGCTATTTAATATAGTATCATAACAGATGTATCTGGGCAAATAATGTATACTTTTTGGAAAAAAAGAACAGTTAATAAAATAGATGTTTTAAAATCACAGCAGATAAATCTCACACCATCCTCCTCCACGTCCTTTAAGTCTCACTTACTTGCAGTTCTGGCACACTTTGCAATCAGGACACTGCCAACCTGCTCTTTTTAAAGGTGTAACTTGTATGTCCAGGCACATCCCATGGTAGTGCTGGCCACAGGTAGTACAAAAAAGTTGATCTAAGAGGTCTCCAGGGCTGTCGCACACTGCACAATTTGCTTCTTCCTTTGCTACAAAGAAATAATTTTTTCAATTATTATTTCATTCAAAATTATGAACAATTCAATGAACCCAATGAAGCCAAGAAATTCTTTAGTATTTCTGATACATAAAAAAACTTGATCATTCTTATGAAAATCCAATTTAATTAATATACTTAATAAGTACTCCTTTCATTTGGTTTTCTGATAAACTCAACTAATCTTCTCATAACAAAAATACATTCATTTTAAACCTTAATAAAGTCTTACCAAAAGAAAGTTTTATTCTCCTCAAGATAAAACTGAGAGCTTTAGGACCAACTCTTCTTTGGAACAAGTACAAAATAAAGCTCCTAACGGATATAAAACTATTATTTAGCTGAAGTGTTTGCAACATGGTTGCTCTAACTTGAGTTAGGGCAAGTAAGCAAGCCTATGGATTTGAACTAAAACCTGATGGAAGACAAGCCTTATGAGTAAACCCTTCCCATGTTCTGTCATCAAAAAAAGAGAAATACTAACTTTGCTGTGCACCACTATCAGTCTTTAAAAACAGGAGAGTATGAACTTGCAACTTTCTCATACCTGAACATACATGAATTCTTGGGTACATGAACCGGGAAAATAGGTCTAAACAAATGCACTCTTAAGCTGATCCTACCATAGAGCAGTTTTCATAAAACCCAGTACTAACTGCGTCATTTGAATACTGCGTACTTACATCGTTCAGGAGCCTGATCAATGTGGTCTGGACAAAGGAGGGACAAGTTACTGAAATCCTGAAATGTGCCTGCTCCAGCAGCACAGGGGTAATGGTACATCTGGGTACATTTCTCTTCACAGCATTTGATAGTGGCTCCAAGGTGCTTACAATATGCACATCGCTGAAAAACAAACATAACAAATCATTCAAAAACTATTTTTTCTTGTCATTTTTCAGCCAGATCTGTTCCCCAGCCTCGTTTAACAGACAAACACCTTGGCCAGTAGACGGGAGTGAACACTGAGGAGAAGGAAATTAGTGCCTGGGACTGTGTCTTCCAGTGACACTCCCCGTTCTTTCCAACTTAAAATGTTTAACGAAACCCACTCTAAATGCACTCTGATGACCAGGACTCTTCTTTTCCCAGAAAAGCATTTTTCTTCTATATGTCATCTAACTTGAGCTATGCCTTCAGTAAAGAGGCTTGGAGACTTATTCTGAGTAATAAAGGCAGACCATGCTCCACTGTCAATAGGTTATAACTAAAACCACACAGCTCTGTAAGTTGTAATGTAAAACTGTAGACACCGTAATCAGAAATGCAAATGGAAATGAAATATGTTCTACTGAAAACCTTACTGACATTATACAATTCTCTCTGGGATGATAATACATTACATAACCTAGCACTTTCTTCTCATCTCTCCTTTCAAGGCTACACACATATCACCACCAAATTTCAAGGACTCATAAATAAGCATGATTATTATTAGAGACCACAGTCACATTTGTAAAGAAATAATTTCTCAGAAAGAACTACCCAATAACCCTCCAGTTCTCTAGTCAAGAGGGAACAGATTCCATCAGTCGGCTTGTAAAGTATCACCCACACCCTTCTGATTCAGTTAATCAGTCTTTTTTCTTTCTTGGATACATTACAGTCCCTGAAGCACTGTAACATGCTTTTGCACTTTTTCACCAAGGCAACAATACCTTTTAAGGCTAGAGCACAGCACTGTAAGATCTGGAGTCAACTTAAGAAAAAACAGGTCAGTGGCTCACAGGAAGGCATACATAACATAAAGCAACAACTCAGCTCAGGGACTTTCATTTTTCATAACAAAAATATAATACTAACACACTGGCATGTTTGATTACTAGCTCAAGTGTCAAGTAACATCCAAATATGAACATATACCAAATCAAAGGAAAGTTACATACTGCATCTGCTTAATTTTTAGAATACAGACAATATTTATTATCATAATTCTTCTGTGTTTCAAAGCCTGGCATGAAATCAGGCATGAAATAGTGCTACTGCAAGTCCACAGATATCAAAACCAGCCCATACAAAAATACAAATCACAAAGCTGCCTGTGTTAACAGCTACACTGATAATCTTAAAACCTGATGAAATTAACATCTTCAGCAAAGTATCTGCCTACACCACAACTCATGGACAAGAGAAAGAAAAAGTATTAGTTTATGCTAAACACAACCGCAGTGTAAAAAAATAAAACGCTTCGGCACAGAAATTAAAGCGGGTCACTAAGGATAGCTACTGCCATGTTTCTATGCTGCAATGCTTAGTCTAATCTTCAGATCTGCAAGACATCTCACTGCTACCCATGTCTCTAACACCTACTAACAGTATGGAAAAGGTGTATTCTGCTACTTAACTAGCTGAAATGCATAGGAGAGGAGGGGGGACAAGATGAGCAAACAGTAACATGGAGTTCCTGAAGCAGGTGAAGAAGGTAGCAATAGTAATTACAAAGCCAAAGTCATGCAAGAAACTCATTTTAGGAAACAATATATTCAGTAAACACTCACTGAGGATGCTGTAAAAGGTAAAACCTGAACTTAGATACGAAATCATGAAAATATAGCCCAAAGCCTCCAACTTCATGAACTGCAGCTGCACACTAAACAGCATACAACCCGCTGCACTATTTTGTACTTGGCACTGCTACAGCCTACTGAGATGGCCCAGATGATAGCTAAGGCTCAACTCTTACAGGCCACACATTTTTCAAAGATATTACTCAGTAAGAAACAGTCGGAACAGGAACTTGGGAGGAGCCAGGGTCCGAAACGTGTTCCTCAAGAAAGTATTCAACAGAGACTTTGTTGGATCCCACAATTAACCCTTAAGAATTACCTAATCGGGAAAGAAAATGATGAAAGAACTGCAAGCACTCAAAGAATCCAAGATTTACTAAAAGCTGGGAATAATGGATTAAATAGCAATATAAATGGCATTTTTAAACATCACATCTGTTTTTCAAAACCACCAATCAACAATGGCACAAAACAAATGTAAAATCAGAATATACCTTTTCCCAAATGCTGTATGATTGAATGATGAAATTGTTAGAAATGAGCAAACTACAGGATTACTACAAAGCCTTGAAAAATGTTGATGTTGGTTTAAGGAACCACGTAAAGATGCTGGAAGAAAAATGGAAGCCCAAATTACATTTAATTGAACCCTTCAAACCCATCTGGTAAACTGCTCTGGCAATGAAAAGCATTTGGCAGCTAAGTAAAACACACACTTTAAAAACAATGTGGTATATATCATCTGAAGCAAATAAAAAGCACAGAATATCAACATTTGCTGAATTTATAAGAGAGATAAAGCAGTCTGAAGAAGCAAATGCCCAAAGGGATTTTTCTGGCAACAGCTGTGTATAAGAAGAGTTTCTTTTCCAGCAGTAGAAGCCAACACTTCTCCGAAACCAGACCCCAGAAGAACAAGTATACAGCTATTACGATTAACTAACCTTCATGAAGAAAGTAAGGATATGACAGTGAAGTACATTAATTAAAAAAAATAATTAAAAGCTCTGTTAAATAAACTCAGTAACAAATACTACTTTACTAGTCTATTGCTAAAATATGGCATCAGGACAGTAGGAGGTGGAAGAAAGGAATAAATCACATAGCCAGTGAGATGCAAGTGTCTTTACCACACTGTATGAGGACAGTAACAGAGACAGAGACAGTACGGAATCTTCAATTTCATTAGCATGAGCACAAAATAAGGCATTACGTGAAGGGGGTGGAAGGTGAATCCAAGTACTCAAACGGTAGGTATAGGAAAACGGCAAGCTGTCAAAGCAAGCCAAACACTGTTTTTTTCATGGATCAAATAATTTTACAGTCCTGTTCTGCAGAAAAAACTTTACAAGGTGTCAGAAAGCTAGAGAGATAGTTCATTACTTATTTATAATACATTCAATAAAATAAACGTCACTAAAGAACAGTCAGCAGACTATTTTCCTACTCAAAAAGTCCTTCATTGGTTACAGACTGTTTTCTTCAGCAAGCTCCTAGTGCACTTGCCCATGGCAAGAAAGCTCTGATCCCATCCATACTTCTGCTACTTCTTACTCTTGTAATTTCCATGATTTAAAACTGTCCGCACCTCCTTCTACTTGATCTTTTTCATGTTTTTCTTTTACATCTGTTTTTTTTAATACAGACAGAAAAGGATCTCATTTTTAAAAGCAACGAGCTATGAGCTCTTTCAAATTTCATTTTAAAATTCCCTTTATCCACTAATCCCATTGGATCAAATATGACATTGTTATACAAATACAGTGAAAGAGGAAGAACTAAGTGAATTAACAGAAAACATAAGAAAACCTAATCAATCACCTCCTCTCTTTTCTAGTTTTATGGGAGTACATCCTCCATGAAATAGAGTGGCAGAAACCACACAGAAAATTTCGGGGAAGACAAAAACTCGTACTGCCATGCTGGAATCATAATCGCACCAAAATCAACTGAACAAAAAGATTAGTTCTGCCTGTGGCTTGGAAGCTCAGCTGAATGTCACAAATGCTCCTGGCTTTAATGCAAACAGATGGCTAAACTGTAAAACAGTGACAAAAGAAACAGCTTACTGTTTACATCTTTCTAACCTTCCTACATCATTAAAAAAAAAAAGAATTGACAAAAGATGTATTCCAACTTTACATAAACCTTCCATACTTTGAAGTGGTCCAAAACTGAGCCCAAGTTCAAATGAAGAAAAGATGCCTGTGTTTACGATACTGTAAGATTTTAGCCAGATAGTACTAAGAACAAATCAGAGGTCATTTTTTGTCATTATTTTATTGCCCTTAGAATTACTTTACAGTATTATTGTCTCAGCAGCTGGACAAGTAACACCCCTTAGGAGGCAGACATTAAAGAAAGGCTAAAATATGGACTTTGAATAAATACTTATTTGCGACCTGATTAGGGCAGTAAAGTTAAATGTTAGTATTAGGTATTGCAAAATGTTTTTTAAGCAAAATGACAAAAGGTTTTCACTGATTATTAACTTATTTAGCTTTCAAAAGGTCAGCCAACAAAACCTATGATAACAATAAGCAATTTTAATTTTATGATAGTGTTCCCAAAAATGCACACAAGCCATCTGTCCTTAGTTAAACAATTTAATGTACTACCTGTAAGAACAAATTTCAGACTGTTTAGCTACTGAAAACTGCTATCATACAAACCTGTAACTAAGGAGAACTGGACCTTAACATCCTGTCATTAACGAGACCACAAAGAAATTTCACTATAAACAGTGATTAATGAACTATGTTCTCTAGTAGTTCTGATAATCTTCATTGATTACTCCATCATCTAGAAAAAGCTTTACATTGCTTATAGACACTAATCACCATTAGCACCTCTAATGTCAAATACACCATTTTAAGTAACATAAAGCATTTAAGAGCACAATGCAGTAAGATGGCAACAGAAAAAGAATTAATGGCTTCCAACTGAACTGATTAGAAAAGGTACTAAATAACACGCATTTCCAGGAGTACTGGAAATCACCTCCTCATTTTTTAATTTTGTATTAATCATGTCACAAATTTGGACATTAACTTCAATTTACAACAAGCAAGTCAATCAGAGATCGGTTATTTTTATTCCTCCACCCTTAACACATACCAAAATTGAAGAAATTAAAATTCAGATTTCTCTCTTATAACTGTAATTTAAAACTATAATGTTCTTGACAGAGACAGCATATATTAAAACTTTATTACAGTATCCACTTCATGTTCTGAGTGCTCTGAAGTAAGCTTAAAAAAATAAAATCACAATTGTAGAAACAAACTATAAAGTTTTGCTTCTAAAACTGCATGAAAAAACATGGACAACCAGAAGAGATGCAATTTAGCCGAGCTCAACACATGACTGAGAAAGACTGTCTTCTAATGCAGAATTCTTGACTAGATACTCCATCTGTCCCTAATCTATCCAGTTAATCTGTACAGGAATAAGGAACAACGGTAAGAAGATACAAACAATGATGACTAACACCACTATCAGTGACTCAACACATGTAATCAAGATAGAAAGCGAAAGTCCCTTTAAGTGTGGAGATTTCAGGCTTTCTACAAGTCACTACTTTGTTCCTCCTTCCCACCAGTTGCCTCCTTTTTTCACCTTTATAAAAAAACTACATTAAATAAATGGTGTTGATACCAAGGCATCTAAAAATTGGGACAATAAAGCATTCATGTTTTGCACGGGTGTTTTTCATAATAGTTGTGATAGGTTAATAACCTGTTAGAAGCAAGTTTCCTAAGGGAGATAATATTTTTCATCTGAAACAGGTAGAGGAAAACATGCAAACTTTATGGCGCACAAATCCTTTGTCATATAATCTGAAATGTTCCCAAACCCTGTCTATTCAGAAGTTCCACAGAAGGGTTTGTGTGCCTTGAAGTTGTATTATTCTCATTGTTACATAAGCTAGTGGAATAACTGCACGCATACAATTTCCTCCACATACTCTGCCTTTGCTGCTTTTTTCACACTTTCATGAGGAAAAGCATTTTTTTTATTCACCTCCTTGCCTTCTACAAGATTTAGGATAATGTAAATGTTTTGAGTGAGTCTAAGGTTTCCCACAGCTAACAACCAACTATTCCCTTAATTCTCATCTAATATCCACCATGACAGAAAGGCACACACAAGCCTTTTGTTTAGTTAGCGTGTCAACAATGAGAAGGTCAGTAATGTTTAATGTAATTTAAATTGTGATTATTAGGCCTCAGCATCAGCAACTTCAGGACAAACAAAGCAAGAACAGAAATCATCAGCTTTGGTGTAAGGCTGCTTTCTGGCAGGCTCAGAAAACAGACTATTGTGCCAGTTCCATTTGATTCATGCTCGGAAGGTCTTAAGAAGTATGTGTAGACATTTCTTTTTGTTGGCAGAGCACAGTCTGAGCCACAAATGGTTGGAGGCTTGAAAAAAAATAATCGGGGGAAACATTGCTACATGCTTGTTGTTTAATGATCTTCTCTAGGCATCTGTTACTGGTCATTGCAGAAGATGCTGGGTTGAAGTCAACTTTCTGTCTAATCCAGCACAGCTCCTACATTCCTAAATCACGTATAGGGATTCTGAAGTGGATTAAGCATTCTATAGGTTATGTCTATGCTACAGATCCTCTGTAGCTACAGCTAGGCTGGCATAATTACATTTGCAAAGCCATTTAAGAGAAACTCAGTGAAAGGAGAATTTACTGCTGAGACAGTCACACTGTGCTTGAGATGAGGACATCTAAACTTCAGGCTCGGAATTTTGTGTCTATATATGAGCCAAGTGTTTAAGCTCCCATTACACTTAATAGAGACTTAGTAATTTTATGGAATTTACTTCATAGCAATTCAGCTGATTGAACAGTGAGTGTCCATTTTCAGGCTCCATTGACAATACCGGCCAGACCTCCATTGCCTATAATTCGAATTTAAACACAGCTCACAGGTACATATGTCCACAGGGAGGTCTAAATTTAGATTACAGTCTTGAGCTGAAGCCTGCCTAAAATACCTTGACAAGAGTTCTGTATTGGTAACACAGCTAAGTCCACATCAAAGGCTTTGTCAGCGTGGCACTATCAATGAAGGGATGGATGTGAATGGGTACTGCTTACAAAGACTTCCACATAAATTCTGTTCTATTCATGTAAGTTTTCTGAATGATAGAAAGTTGGGCTAAAGCTTCACATAACACATGCCTAAATTCTCTTAAATACTTTTGGAACACTTAGTCAAAACTTTCCAGCCATTTCTGAGAATAGAAAAGTCAGTAAGAAAAACATTTTGCTCATCTTAAAAACAACCTTACTCACAGGCCTTGCAATTTGGCAGAAATTTTAGTGTGGGAGATGCAACTTTTGCCCTTACCCTGCAGATCTATCCAGATGTGGCCAAGCTTGAGAAAACTATTTTTTTAACATAAAACACTTCCAAAAGTTTGTCAGTGAGGAATCACAGAAAAATCTACTCTCATTGATCATGACTGATCCTCTCCAGTTTCTAGCACTGGTCGGACTACATGTACCTTCTTCAAAGATTGCTTCAGTATGACGAGGATTAGAGAGAGGAAGTCTGTAATAAATACTCTAAAAGCCTAAGCACAATAAGCCACTGGAATGGAAAGCAGACATCCCTAAGGCTCTTCATACTACTGTCACTTAAATTGTCTGGGGAATGGGAGTATCCAGTACACAGGCAGACGGACAAATACAGGCCAAAGAGACAAAAAGGCCTAACTACACTGTGTGAATGAGTCTGATGAGACTGGGAGGAGAAACCATGGACTGAGATGGACGCTGAGGATAAGGATGGCACTTCAAGGGTGAATTAACTAAAACCGGGCACTAAAATTGGATAAAGAGCTGGGGAAACTGATGTGCTAAGACACAGGAAATGGTGAAGGGACAGATCTCAAAAGGATCTGGTGAAAAGGGAATAGAAAGGTTAAGGAGGTGGGATGCAGGAAGAACGAGGAAGAGTGGAAGTGGCTAAAAAAATCAACTTGAACAAAAAGTCAGAAGTCTGCAGCAACTGAAATTGGATGAAGACTACAAGGAGGAAAAAGACACTGTCCTCTGACTCCTAGTGCTATATCGCTATCATTTAGCCAGCTCAAATAGCAGAGGTCTGCATGTAGCCATAAAGGTTTTAGACCTGCAGTTTGGGAAGTCTGCCTTTTCCTTTTTTTCACTGATGGAAGGAAATTATATAGTCAGCCAATTACAAGGCAACACAGATACATAGAGACACAGATGAAGGAATGAACACATGTGCACAACTGTCACTATGTATTGTAAAACACAAAAAGGACTGCAGATCAAACATGGATTTAATGCATAAAATAGACCTCTTAAAAGGAGTCTCTGCATTAAAGAAACCTGTTACTGCTAGGACTGTGCTTAATTTGTAGAGAGAAAAAAGTATGTATTGCAACAAGTTGTGAATTGCTTGCGGGAGAAAAAACCACTTAGTTATGGCAACTGAATGATGACCTGCAAAACAGTTCTAGCTTCACTTCTTTCATAGAGCTCCTTTACGATATCGGGCAGGGCACTAAGTAAAAATTTTAGTCCTTAACCTTACTTTTAAAAGCTTGGGGTTTTTTCCCCCCTAAAAATACAGTCTTGATTTCTACATAGATTATGTGCTCACAACTCCAACAGAATGAAGAAAGAACTGTGATATCAGTGCAACTTTATAAGTAAGTCTGAGCATTTTTATAACTCTTTCAATTTGCCATCCAGATATGGATATTAGCAGATATTTTTAAGTAGAAGAAACAAAAATATTCAACTTCTTTTTGGGAAAATGGAGCCCAAGATGCATAAAAAGGCCACATAAATCTGCTATTTGGAAAAATTTATAGACAAGTTATTCACATGTTTACTATAGTAGAAACAGCATAAAGAAACTCATGCGGAAATGAGTAATTTGAATAGTCTACATGAAATGAGTAGTTGAATAGTCTACATACCTACACATTGAACAACAATGAAAAAATGTAATATTGAAGAGGTTTTTACTAAGACAGCAATGCCCATCCTATGGGCTGAACTAGACACTAGCTGTTCTACATGTGATAATACAATTAAAGACTGCATAATCAGACATACACACAAAGGATATTAATCATGTGCAAAGGATATTAATTGTGTGCAGACAACCTGTCTTCTGGCATGTCCTAAGTTTGTGTTTGATTTTATAGTCTTAATAATGCGTTCTTTTAACAAAGGTTTTGTAGATATATTAACTCAGTTTAACAGAAAGTTAATGTTGGCAAAAGTCACTATATACACTCAATGATATGCCTAATTTACAAGGTAATAGTAGGGATGGGGTTACAAGGAACTCTGGATTATGTACAGACATAAAAAAATACAAGAATTTCCTGCCTTTAATACCTTCCTCATTAGCGAGCACCTCCTTAGTATTCCTTCCCCACTGACTGCAATCAGTACCTTATTGTTCATAATTCCTATTTCCTTGGCTGTTCCTAAATTGCGCTCTCCAAATGGCACAGAGTCATCGTAAACAAAATCCTACATCTTCAGTTCACTAATTTCTGTAAATTGAGCTCAAATAAAGCAATTAGATGGCATACTTTGAAACTACCAGCTTGAAACATTAATATAATTTCTTTTCTAATAAAAGCTTCACATGTTTTATCTGGCTGGGGATTTTAAGTTTTTTTCAATTTGACTAAATTAGTCACTTACACAGATTTCTCCCATTCCTCCTCCCAAAACATGGTATCCCCAAACATTACATATCCTTTTTTAATTCACTAGGTACTGAAATAAACAAATAAGCCCCTTGTCTTTCATCCTATTCCATCACTGGCATTCCTTGGGGAAGCATCGTGAAGTGCGACATCTTGACCTAGAATTTAAAATCCTGAAATTACCGGTCAAACATTTAGCAGGCAATTCAACAGTTGCTCTGGGGGTCAGGGAGGGGAGGATAAGAAGGGGCTGTTCATTTCATTTTGCAGCATGCTGCCTCAGTAGCTTGTGAAGAAAAAAGCTGCCAAATTTTGTAATGAATTCCACAGAACATTAAGTCTGATGCTTAGCAGAAGCCATAACTGTTAAGTAAATTATATCCTTTTGATGAATACCCTTATTTGAAAACAACATTGATTCTTCTAACCCTTTAGCAGTGTCCCAAAACAGATGTGCACAACTGCAAATTCTGTTTGCTTTCAGGTTTACGAAGTGTGATGACATTTTTACAATCATGCATGAGCCCTTTTACCCAGGAGTAAAATAAAACACAATAATTCTTCTCCATCTGTTTGTTAATTTTGCATTCATTTAACTTTGCATTTTAAACTAATAATCATTTTCTTATAATATAGTTTGTTCCATTGGTAGAAATTACAGCTGTTCAATTAAAAAAAATGGTTTATAACAATATACAGTTTTCCTCTAAACACTTCCATTGCTCTTAATTATAGAGATATTAGGGCCATCAAATGGAAAAAACTGCCAGGAAATAGTGTTATGCTTTATATGTCACAGATTCCCTTAGTAAATGTATATATTTACTTCTGTTCCAG
Organism: Gavia stellata; assembly: GCF_030936135.1. Classification (NCBI taxonomy): domain Eukaryota; kingdom Metazoa; phylum Chordata; class Aves; order Gaviiformes; family Gaviidae; genus Gavia; species Gavia stellata. The sequence continues at coordinate 8,016,539 of NC_082599.1, forward strand.
CACCAATTCCCACCTGGTCTCTTTTACATTAAAATTCCTTTTCTCCACTACAATATTCTGTGTCGTTTTTAATGTTGCTATGTATAACAGGCTTCTTACACTCTTGAAGGAGTAAGGCACAAACATATGAAGCTTCTGTTTCATATGTAGTGTAGAGACAAACGAAGCACAGTCCTATTTCTTCATAATGCTTTTCCTTAATCTCTCATGACAGGCCAAGGAGGTTTTGATATTTTTATTCTTACCTGGTTACAGCTAAACTAGGACTAGAATAATGTCCTAAAAGCTTTTTCTCACAACGTTTACACTAAAATGGGGAAATCCCATTCCTTCATCAAAAGTAAAACCACATTGAAGTAACATGAATAATACATCAGAAATAGTGAAGGGGAAATAATTTGAGTCTACAAAAGACATGGGCCTGGAGAAAGAGCAGGAGCCAGCCTGGGATTCTGAGAGTCATATTTTGCATTCTGCATTAATCTCTGGACAGCGCATTTCCCTGCCGGTGCACACAGACCAGGCTGTAAGTCCACAGTGAGGTTACAAGTCCTAAACATAGACTGTCCACATGCTAACACAGTGGAAAGTCTACTTCATTGTGGTTCCTAGGCTCAATAATCATCATCAACCTCAAGTAAACTCTTCAAGAGACAAAGGCTGCTCAGCGAATTCATGTGAGCAGTCCAGTAGTATTAAAGAGACTGTTCAGATAGTTAAACCAATAAAGATTCAATCCCTGTTTTCTAAAGCCAATTTTATCTGATGGCATGGAAATCTTAGCACCAGATGATCATCCTAATTCTGTGGAGGTGTCAAGATAACAATGCTGTCACAGTACTAGGATGAATACTTTACCAAAAACACCCATAAAGCAAGAGATGGTTTACCACCAAACGGACTTCTTTCAATTAAAGGAGTTCAGCAAAGGCTGAAAAAGATCAAACTGGTGCGTGAGAGTATAACAGTGCACTCACCTACAGAAATGAACTTCCAGAAGTACCAAACACAACAGACTCACATAAAATTAAGAGTGGAAGTACAGCCATATGTTACTGTGATGCTCAGCTTCTAGCCTTACCAGCATCTTGAGTATTCTGACCTTTTAGTTTCTCAGATGAGTGAGCATTGCTGCCAGGTCCGACCTTTACTGGGAGATTTATCCATCACAATATTTTACATCTGACAGAAAGCAAACATTCTGGAGGTGCCCAAGGCACATTCTGATGTGATAAATGCGTAACAGGAACAGTCTTCCCAACAATTCACCATCTATTTCAAGTTACTCTCATTAAAAAGACTCACCTGATACATTTGGGAAACCTGAAACTCTTACCTATTCAACGCACCAAATCCATTTACATTTTGGAAAATTAGCGTTTTCCTCACAAAGATCAAAAAATTATGATAGCAACTCAACTGTCTTCTTGTATTATTTCTCTAAAAGCCTCGCTTTTAAAGGTTTATTATTTGTCAACATATCTCCCTGGAAATACCATACAAATAACACCTAATATTGCCATAACAACCTGCAGTAATTGAAAGGAAAAAAAATACCAACCCAGTATTTGCTTGGGTATTTGACAGCTGTTTATTTAAATCCAGATTCACTATTTACTCTGCAGTATCTGCCACTCTCCCCAGTTCTCTGCAAGGCAATTTCATACGTACAAAAGCCGAGTGGGGGAAAATTTTTTAAATGGAAGGAAATATTATTTTATGAATTAAAAACTGAAGTGAGAAGGCTGGATGTGGAAATAACTGCAGTGTTATAAAAACAATTGTCTAGATTGCAAATTGAACACATGTATTCTCATTGTATCTGAAGTGAGACCATGTCAGAGCAATATATGTAGTGTGTATCAAGTTGTTTTACCAATGTTAGATGCTCCAAGAAGCAAGTATTTATTTATTTCGTAACAGCTACTTTCTCCCCTCGATGTACTGAAGAGGAACATGACATCTTTGAAGGAATACATTTAATATCACTGAACAAAAAACACACCAGTAAAAAAGCTTATAGGAAGTGCTGATTTGAGAATGTGCCACTTCATCAGTTCTTAAATTAATATTATTAAATAAGATTCTTATTATTAATATTAATCATGACTATGATTCATGGAAAAACTATAAGTTCATTATTGACAGCAGGCCTACCACTGTCTGCCTTTTTATTCCCAGGTCAGATCTGCAGAATGATGAAGACAATTATATAAAGGCAAATAAACAATATTAATTCTTTCACATGAAGAGTTGACTATAAATAGTAGCCTAGATCATTAGAAAAAATAGCTTTAATGCACGTAGTGTCTGTATTTATCACTGAGTGTTATGCACTTGCACATGAAGGGCAGTTGGTCCACATTTGTGAAGATTCATAACATGTCTCTCTCATGCGTGATTTGCTCCATGTTATTAAAAAACCACTCAAGGACACCTGCATTAATGGGACTACTTCATACTGATGCCTGCAATATTTATGCTCAATCTGCAACTCTGGGACAGAACTTACACTAATGGAAGTCAATAACAAAATCTTTAGGGAGTTCAAAACTATTTTTTGCTAATGGTTTGATTTTGCAAGCTGTTGAGTACACCAATCTCGAAAGCAGTTTTTAGGCTACTGCTTAAAAGCAAACCGATGCCAACAGACTAATATGAGTACTCCTGAGTTTTAAACTAAAATATGTTTGTATGATCTTTCTGAGGATGAGTGAAACCCCAAATGAAAACCCATAATATAATTTATAATGGCAGGAAAATATATTACTCAGACTCTCTTCATTGGAATAGTCAAAACCACTTTATAACTCTAATTTCATTAAAGAGTCTGAACTTTAAAGTTCTCATTCAACAAAAAGTATGTGACCCACATCCATGAAAAATTTAAAAGACATGCTTAAATAAAATACTATTTAAAAGGAAAACTGCTACAAAACCAAGATTAGAGTCAATTGTCTAACACTAACCAAACAATGTTACAGCTCAGCGAATATACCTACAACTTGTCCCATAGGGGTATTTTTTCCTTTTATTCATGTGCTGTTAAAGAGGAAGCTTCTGAAGGCAAGGAAGATGCCTTGTTATTCCTATAATGCTCAAAGCATAATGAGGACCCGTCCTTGACTGAAACTAACCAAGATTAACTACAAAAGACTGATTAATCTTTTTTCATAAATGTAACAATCACACAAAGGCAAAATTAGACCCTTAAGCACTAACATTAAAAAAACGAACAGATCGATCCACATTAGTTATAGAAAAGACCAAATATAAAATATTTAAATAAGAAGCAGCCACGAGTGAGGTGGCAGTAAGGTAGGAAAATGAGGGTTGCATTCAAATACCTACAAAAGTGAGGAGATAGGCAGTGCTGCTGCACTTCCCTGTGTAAGTTTCTATGGGCTTACTGTTGGCACGCTCGTTAAGAGATGGGTACGGTTTCCTGCCTTTTTTTAATATATATAGAGAGCTCCAGTCTTCTTAGCTGCTGAAAATATTAATGGAATAATAATTTAAATAAATTTCTAAATATTTTCCTAAGTTTTTAAAAGAACATTTTGTTATTTCCTTGTTCCACATTTAAAATTTGGGGCATTTTATTGTCATTTTCTTAGTTTGTAGACCTTAAAGGACTATGCTACTGTTGCTGAGCACAGACAGATTGTTCTACAAGGAAGCACCAAAATGGGTCAGTCCCACCAGCCCACTGAAGCACTAGCTGAGAAAGAAGGTACAATCTTTATTTAAGAGACAGTGCGATTTTCCTTTAGTGGGCCTTCTTCACTCTTCAGAGATCAGGTTCTCCCTGTTTTTAACACATAAGCCCCCAAAATAACTTGGTATAGATAGATTATAAAATCTTGAAATGAACTGCCCAGCAACAGAGCGCCACCTCAACGTGAACTAGTATGTCACTGCCTTAAATGCTTAGGGTAACCTTTAAGAAAGACACCCAGCAGGGATGGGGTGGGAAGAGAAAAAGAATATAGAGAATTTCTTTGGGCGTATTATGAAAAAAGTGTTTTCTACTCAAGTCATGCAAAAAGGAAGAAAAGGTCTTTGTGAAACACACTTCACCAGTTTGGAACACACACTAAACAATTTCACTTCAGAGCTTTCAGTAAATTATTTCAGTGAATGTTACTGAATAAAGGAAACCTGCACTGGAAATTCCTTCAGGAACATAGCCCTTTCATGTTTCTCAGCTAGGCTTTTCGGCTTTCATTTCTGGGCTATTGCTGCTTCTCTCTCAGACTCTCTCTGTGCCCCTAGTCCATTTTGTCTGCTGCCTACACCTCACAGACTGCCCTTAGCATCTGCAATGCTTATCATCTATTCAGCATCAAAACCCCCTCAGAAACATCTCTGCAGCAACAATCTCTCTCCCCTGATTCTAGTACCCACATATTCGACATCTAGGGTTCAAGCAAGGTGCATCTTTCAAAGCATTCATCTTGAAAAAAATCCCACAGATTGAAAACTCTAAGGCTGACTCTGCTTTCCGACTTCAGTGCCAAGGGAGCGCTCACAGGGCGAGGTCCCACAGAATAGCCTCCTGGCACCACAGCAGGAAACCAGCAGCACCACTGCAGTGGGAGAGAAAAAGGAATAGGTGAGGCTGAAAAATCAAACACTTTCCTTTAGATGAAGCCATATGAACCATCTCAAGGAAAGACGCCTTGTACTGCCTAAGTAACCCAAGTCTTTTCCCTCCTCATTTGCTACCGTGTTCCAGAAATGCAGTTATGATGGGAAAGATCATTTATGTAGATTTGCCTGCCAGAAATAACATTGTGCTTCTGTTCAGGTCTGCAAAATTGCATGGAGAACCGGCCAATGAAGTCAGAGAAATTGTACTCATGCACTGGAAAAAAATGATGGTTTATGAAAAGTGCTCTCTTACTCCAAATAAAGTTTATTACTTAACCCTAAAATGTATATATTAGAATACATGCACTACTCATTGTCTCTTGACAAAGCTGGCACGGATTAAGCTCTAGCACTTATTTCTTACAGACCAAAGGAGGAACAAGACACAGTTGCACTCTAATCAGTGAGTTATAACGTGCACTGACAATACTACTTGCTATGCAGACAAATTCACAATTTTTTTTTTTTTCCATATACTTGGAAACAGAAAGGTAGGGATACAAACACAGCTGTTATTTCACAGAAGGCTCAGGACAAAGCAAATCAAAAGGAAAATCTCAAAAAAAAAAGTTTAAAAATGTGCATCTTTTCTTTTGCTTCATCTGAGAAGACAAATGCTCCTCCGAACTGTGGTTCATAAATTAATGCCTGCCTTCCTCTTGTAAATAGAACCCTTGAAGACAATACAAAAATTAACTACAGCTATATTGGTCTCACATTATCATGTGCTCTCTTTTCTAATCAACAGGTCAGAATCATGATGATAACAGGTTATAAAGCGAGGAACTACTATAGAGACTAAAAAGACACGTAAGTATTTGCACTTGTTACGAATCAAACTCCCAAAATAAGTACTTAGAAAAAGCGCTAAATCGAACACTTTGCCAACATTTGGTACAGTGATACTCTACTGTATATTAGCACATAAACAGGACAGTGTGTTTTATGTCTCTAAACAAAGGAACATTTTTTGTTCTTGAGACGCTAATTAAAAAAAAGTGCTAAACTAGGGATGTGTCACATAGCCTTGAAATAAGTATCTCTTCAGATTTATAATACACTTTTCCACTCATAAAAATTCCAAAGACCTTAACACGCTGAAGCACAGTACTAGCTTTACTGGAAGATTAACAATAAATATGTTAAATAATGGGAAAATAAGTGAAAAATTACTTATTTCTTTAAATTAAATTCTGGATAGACACAAAGTCAGACAGCCTAATAATTATCAGATTATTTTAGAAACAAGTTTTTAAATAAATAGTTTCAGTTTAATACTGTATCTTTTTATCCCCTTACTTTTTTCACTGGCTGTCTGACTTGAAAAGTTATTTAAAGATAACAGCATATCTCACATCAGATAGATTCATATTTCAGATTTATACTATCTAACAACTGGTGGGGAAAGAAAAAACAGATCAGCTATTCATTCAAGAAACCTCAATTAGACTATCGGAATCAACACTTATAAACAATTTCTCCTTCAGTAATGTACACAAACTTACTTGAGTATCGAAGTATTCATGAGCGAGCAACAATTACATCAGAAACACTAAGAAAATAAATGACGTTTTCTTTCTCAATAAATGGAAAATTCAAAATTAAAATCTATTTCAGACCCCTTCTTTCATCAAGTGTTTAGACTTTACATTAGCCACATTTCTTCCACATGCTACTGCCTACTTCATGATCATAATGTTCAGACAGACCGCTCTAGTTCACAGCCATCCTTTCAAACTTTTAAATACATCACTGAAGATCCACATCCAAGTGTGGAGTCTAATTAGATCCCAAGGTACCCATACTGTACGTGCCAAAATAATTACAAAAACATATTAGAAGCAGAGAAGCATAAAGTTCTTGATTCACATTTACTCAGTTTAAACTATTACTTCATTTTCTTAAATATCAGCAGGGATATGGAAAAATGTATTTTATTTTGTACTAGAAAATGTGGTCCATGAGACAACTGGGGAAACTGAAAACTATCTTTTGAAAGCTGAGTCCTAAACTCCATAGTTTTAAAGGTGTCATGTTTTGCTAGGGAACAAAGTTCTTTATCTGTAGCAACTGTAATTTAGTTTTTTCTGTTCTGTGTTTCACTGCAAAAGAAAAAATAGAATGCACAAAATCCCACTGGGTAATTTGAAACAAAAAAAAAAAAAAAAAATTTGGCAAAAGTGACTACAGGGTTAAAAACAACTACTAGGCAAAAAGCTAGTGGGTGGTTGTGGGGGCTTTTTGCATAAAGTATATTAAATTAGAGTTTATTTGCTTTGGCTCCTAGAGTCAGATTATAGGTGAGAAGAAAATGGGAAAGGGTGAATTTTTCAATAATCCTAGTGATTTCAAATGTCAGCCTTCTTCCTTCTTTTTATCTGCTTGTTCTCACTTTTTCCCTATGCCTGGTTCCTTTCTTTTGATGCATGCTTTTCAAAGCAGCTGCTACAGGACAATGACTTCAAATGAACAACAGTGTGTCACAGCAAAGCATATTTTGGTTCAAATTAAAGAATACATTAACCACTGCTCATGTGACTATTATTGAGAATTAAGTTGTAAATCTTACTAAGCAGGCAAATATCTGTTCTCAAACTGCTGGACCTGCAAAAAACTGAACACACATACAGGTCTCGAACCTGAGCAGATTTATCAAAGCTGTACTGACATCATTTATGGTGTACAAAGGTGTTAGAAGAATTACACGTACTAAACCAAAAACAATGATGATAATTTTAAGATATCACATCTGCTTTGCAAAACTTGGAAAATACAGTTATAAAATAATTGACATAGTGTTTCTGATGCCATTAAAAAGCTGTAAGAACCGTCTGATTCATGTTCTCCATGACACAAATGATCTGGCTTTAGGTGACTAAAATCCAAACTGTTCTGGAACAGAGTAACTCATGGAAGATAATTTACAGTGTTAAAATGTTACCAAAGCTGTACCCTTAGTCACTACGCCTTTCCTTGAAGTACAAAGCTTGTCCTCATTGGCAGGGAAATGGCTACAGATCTCTAGAGAAACTCCAAAATAACAATAGGAAAATTCATGCAAAACTGAAATACCTCATGGCCCCCACTGCTGAACTGTTACAGTATTTCTAAAACATGCTAGGAACTGAATGAAACTACTAAACTGACCAAAAGCATATGGAAGTGTCTTCTTGACGAGACATATGTCACTATTCCTCTATTCTTCCTCTAGCACTTTCTGTGCTAGAGTTCTCTAAAAGACAGCAACCCGTGAAAAAAAGTAGAGATGTTATTTTGGAAGAACACTCCCTGCAGTACTTCGTTCCTCGGCTGCAAGACAAAAGTAACTACAGGACGAAAAAAAAAAAAACACCTCTGTAAGATAAAATCAGAAGGCACTCCAACAGAGCAGCCAGGTAGTCAATCCCAAGCTGCAGTGAAGGAAAATGAAGAGAAACCAAGTGCCTGTGCATGCAAAAGTACCATAAAAAACTCAAGAGTTCGGAGTGGAACTTCTGAATACCAGAGCTGCTCATTTAGTATCATGTTACAAAGCTTCTCCTTGAAAAATGGGCAAATAGAGGACTCTGCCCAGAAATGGCATAAATTATGATAGATTATGGTTTTTATGCATTTTTCCCTGGCTTTAAGAATTACTAGCTCTTCCAATAATGAAAAAGGAAGAAGGGAGCTTTCACAGCGCCAAGGAACTGCAAATCCTGCACTCTTATCTCAAAAAAAAGACATCGCTATGTGCTCTGTTCAGCTAGGTTGAGACATATATGAAGCTAACACTGTCCCTATCTTCGGGATTCTGTCATCTAAACCATTTTTCACACACACAGTTTTTATGTGGACAAAAAGTAAAACTAGCTGAAAAATTGCTATGGCTAAATGGGCACAATCCTCCACAGTGTAAGAAGTTAATAGTATATTAAGATGTTGACGCTTATCTTTACATACAAGGAACAATGAAAGGAAGTATCAATTTAGTCAAATCAGTTTTCCACTTAAAGCAGCACAAGTCAACATACACACATACCACTAAAAACACAGTCAAGTCTCAACAACATGAGAAGTGTACTAAGGCTATAGGGTGAAAATACATTCAAAATATGAACAAACACTTTAAAAAAAGTCCCCTCAATTTATTTCTTTATGGTCTAGCTTGGTAAGCATCATGCTAGAACTGAGTCTTGAGCAAAGAATTAAAAACAGTAGATGGAAAGGGCTTTAAGAAACAGTCTGAGTGAGATATTTAATATGCAAGCCTTGTAACATTGCCCCAACTTGGAAGCATCTACAAACAGTGCAATCTCCTGCCTCTGGTGACAGAATTCAAGGGAAGCTGCCTTAAAAAAATTTTCAAGATTGCATTACCATGTGAAAAGGGCTTACAGGAGAGGAATGTCAAAACAGCAGATCGTTTTGAGTTTGGAACAAGGCAAGGTACTATTGATTAGCTTGCCTCTATGCAAAGCAACAACTCCTACAGTTCTCAGCAATGATACCATGCCAAACGCAAGCCTGCAGAAACTTAGCAGGAGCTGTAAACAGCTGCCTTGTACAGAGAGAAGATACTGCCCTGATTAACTAAAAAAAAAAAAAAAATGGATGGGTGGGAGAAGGCAACTGCAATTTTTCAGCTGTCTGGCTGCAAGAGTCTTGGTCCTGAAGAAACACTTGACTATTACTGGAAAAATGAAAGCTGTGAAGTAGATAAATATGCAAAGAGCTAAACAGAATTTCAAAGAAAACAGAAATCCACATTTTATAAAATGGAAACAGAGTAATGCAGTATTTTGGAATGACTGCTTCAGACACTTCATTATTATCATGTTTCCCCTACTCAGTCCCTAAGTAGATAGGAACCTCCTCCTTGGTTTCCACCAATACTGTTTTCTTTGACTTTAGTGTCCTTGACAAAGTCTCCCAGATGTGTAAACTGCTTTCTACATCTTATCAGAAGAGAAAGCTGGCTGGGAAAGTTATCATTGCATTCCTTTCTTGTGCACAGTTTGTTCAGAAGTGGTTCAAACACATCATTTACTGAGTCTTCCTTAAATTCACTTCTTGAATTGAGCTACTTACATATTGGGGGGAAAAAAGCAGCCCACCTTATTTGGGACTTCGTAGCATACACAAGAGCTATGGCTAGATAAGGTAAGGCAGACAAGTAGTAAACGTCATTATTTCCTCAGCTGACTGTAGAGAAACAGCCACCTACTCAATATACGTGAAATAAACAAGGAATTTATAAGGCACTATTTAAAAATACCTGAAAATATTTCAGAAGCCACTCTTGTTAAAAGCTGAGCAGATGCAAGCCCTGAAGGCCTCCATTTTAAATCGTAATGCCAGTAAGTTCACACTTCCAAATATCAAAAAGCACTATAGTTAAGAAACCATAAGACTGAAGCCAGAAATACAAGAAAAAGCAGAAAACTCTGCTTGTCCATATCTATTATTTTTTCAGCAAAAACCCTGATTTCTGTTCAATCAGTTTCCTTTGCTTAGTTTACCTTACTAAGATACCGTCTTTGCATCTTACCACAAATATCCGTAGAAACACCTTACTGATAAAACTCCATCTTCACAAAGCTGACAATATGACCGCTTCTTTACTATGGCAATTTTTATGTACTGAGTAGAGCAGTTATGAATTATAAGACAATTTAGTTAAATTTTGGATGAAGCAAATCACTGGAAGTTTTCTCTCCTCCTGTCTATATTCCAAAGAGTTATTTTCTTTCAAAACTTGAAACAAAATTACTCCAGCATCCCATGAAAACCTATTAAAGTAGCAGGGGAAGGAACCACCATGTCTGGGTGTTCAGGCTTTTTAACTTAGATACAGTACAAGGTCCAGAGATAAGTATGTGAATTCGTAAGAGTCATCTTGAAAAAAGCTCTGACACTATGCTTGTCACCTGGATCACCTGTTCTTCCTTATGACTTTTTAAACTTAGAAAGTGGTTCTGAGAAAATCCATGACTCTCACTTGCTGAGATAAGTGAGGTAAGCAAGACAAGCAATGAGATGAAATGACTCACCTATACCACCCCTAAGGGCTAGAGCACATCTACTACCACAAACCTAACTGTATATTCCAGCTTTTATTTGTCAGTTGTTATAAAACAACACGATGCACAAGATTTCAAACACTTCACGTATACAGATGTATGTATGTGCACTCATTAATATTAAAAGAGAGGCAAACCCAAGACTTTGAAAGAAAGTCAAAGAACCCACCTATGTCTAGACACAAATATGTGTAACGAACTGGTCAGACATCTTTGCCAGGTCCTCAAAATGAGTGAATAAAAAGAAAGAACTGAAGAAGAAAGACATGCTAAGCAGGGTATTTTGTGAAACATGCACAGATACTGAGAACTCCATAGTATCGTATTTTAAATCTTCAGCAAACACGGGTCAAGAAGAAAATCAAAATGAATTAACATACATACTTTGGAATAGGTCAATGAAATATGTCCACACGAACTTTATTAATGCAATCACAAGTTCAGTGAAGCCAAATGGAGATCTCAACTGGTAAACAGAGTAATAAGAAACACTGTCACATCCATTTAAAACAGATTTGCAAACAATAGGCAGCCTAACTAATGAGAAACATGAATGTAACTTATAAGTTAAAGAGACCCTCAAGGTAAGAACAGCCCCAAAACCCTCTCCACTGATTAAAAGACCTAAACCAACGGAATACACTATCAAGAAAAAGTTTGTTACATGTCAAAAATTAACCTGTACATGAACATGATGTCAATGCTCCAGACCACATCATAAAGCCATGTCATGCAGAGGCACTTCCAAGAAGACAGAAATGCCCAACCAAGCAAACAACAACAACAAAAAACCAAATCTGATGGCAAGTAGAGGAAATAGCATTCAGCTTGTTTTATTTAAACTATTTTTCTGTATGGCCTGAGCACATACTTGCATCTGCATTGCCAACAGTATTGAGAACATTTAAATAGAAACTTTACTTTTAAAATGCAGTAACATCACATTAGAAAGAAGCCCAAAATTCTAGCAAAGAACAAGCAGCTATAAAGGCAAAAACACACAGTAAATTAATTGCTATACTTTTTGTTCAAAACTTTTTAAAATATTTCGCACAAAGAAAATTTCTTCCCTTAAGCTTTTCCACTATCACATAGGATAACCAGCACCTTATACTTTTTTGTGCCTTCTTTAGCTTAGTGACAAGTTAAAAAGCAGTAGAAAAATTGTTACCAAGCACTACAGCCTGGACAGAAGCAAACACAGGATTACTTGGACTCCAAAGCAGTTATACACAAACTCTTTGAGCAACCCCCACATTGCTGCTCCATAGTCAAGAACAGAGAACTAAAGAAGAGTTTGCTCCTTATTTCTTGAAAAAAACTAAAAGCAAAACTTCCCTGGTGTGATCATGGGATAAATATGTCCCATTTCATCTAGCTATTCCTCTAGAATCAATCACAGTTGTGCTTTTACTCTGCTCTCCCTGGGGATGTCACAAGAAGGATAAAAGAGAATAACCAAAACATCATTCTTTGCTGACTGACTGCTGTATTACAGCAAAGAAAGTTTCTCAACGGTTTCAGCAAAGATTGAATAGAAAATATGCAGAATGGCATTTGATTCAAATTTCTCTCATCTCTCTGCATTGCACCGAAACATGTGCAACGGGTTCTAAAAATTATTTGCAGAATTTGAAAAGATTAGTAGAGAAGCTACAGAGCAGCACATGGAAAGATAGGGTTGAAATCGAAACTGTCACACCAGAGAGATGTAGGATTCTTCAAGAATTCTTATTTAAATTTTTGCATTATAAACATCTACACAAAACTTAAAATGTACTACTGATGTGAAGGTGAGGCACCAACACCCTGAGGCACAGGGGAGGAGCAAGGTACCATACAGAAAGAAATGGAACTGAAATAATGGAAATAGGATGGAATTCAATAGAGCAAAATAGAAGCTTGAACAATGCAGCAAAGATTTCTGTTAGAAACCAAAATATCATAATGAAAATTACTGCAGATGGGAATAAGCTGACAACAAAATAACTACAAGCCACCATCACCAGCCAAAAACAAGGAGAAAACTTTTCAGCAGGAGGATTTTTTTTTTTTTTTTAAAAAAGTAACCGATTTTGGATGTTCTTTCAATTCTTTTTATAATTTTTTATACACGCACACACACAAATGCTTTAACATCTTTAAGCTCATTTAGAACTTCATACTGTCAGGTTCATTCATTCTGAATAGTCTTTTATTTTGAAAGCAGATACACAGAAATCAATTAAATTATTCAAAGCAAAGCATTTATTCAATATGAGTAAAAAGCAGAAGGTGCAAGGAAAGCTGTATTATATGGCTTGTATTGAAAGACTGAGTTAAAGCAGCTTTTTAGTCCACACAATGGAGAACATTTACTGGTACCTTCTGCATAATTTTTTTATTTTAAATATAATGCATGAAAAACTTTAAGAATCAAGTACAAACAAGCCTAAGCATGGTCATAGGAAAACCAGCAAAAATTACACAAATTTGTTGATAGCATGGCTGATTAATATAGAAAAAACCTAAAATTATTAAAATAATCTACCAGACATGATTAAATACAACCAAAAAATATAGCTACACATGGTAAAAACCAATGTGAAATAGGTCTCTCCATCATTTCAAAATGCTATCAGAATATGACACCAGAAGGAGCCTGTCCTTTTCAAAGGTACCTACTTTTCTAAATACATTACCATTTCAAATTAAAAACCTAAATATTTATATATGTATTTCTATCAATATTTAAAGTAACAACATAGGCTTTGCGGTAAACACTAGTTTTCCTATGCCAACCTGCTTTTTGAAACTGGTATCAAAGTAATTGAGAAATTTTTTACTATATTTGGATCATATAATTTCAGAATATAAACTGGCAAAATAAGTATTTCCTCTACCTAGCGGGGCATTTGCTAATTTGAACTCAACTTTTCTTTTGTCTGTATTTTGTTTTGGTCAGTCAGGTACTTCCTACATTCTAGTTACCTCAGAACTAATTAGTGATATATTCCATGCAACTTCATAAACGTTTTTAGCAAATTGCAACAGCAGATTTTATCATGAAGACCTGTCCAAAGACACCTTATTATGAATGTGAGCTCAGAGATCCGTATGTGGATATTTTTGGTCATACCTCATACTGCATTAGTCTACTGTCTTTTTTGTCAACCCCACCCCCTATTTTCTTGCTGGCTTGAACATTCAATTCTTTTTACTCACTTCTGTGCTCCCTGAGACAACAGCTTTGTCCACGTTCACCGATAGCTGCTCTTCAGTCTGGCAGACTCCCAATGACCACTCCGCACAGCGGTGATGAGCCCAGCAATGACCTAATGCATTACAAAAGAAAAAGAGCTTTGGTTGTACAACTCTGTCAAGCGCTTCCTGTAAGTATGGAACTTAGGTCTAGTAGTAAATACTTGCCAGATAAAATGAATAGTCTCTCTTCCTCCTGTTTTTCTTGTTGCAACTTTTAATGCCCTTATTATCATACACTAAATATCATGCAGTTACTATCAGACCCTAAATATACTGCATTTTTTTGATACATAACACACCTTCCTCTTCATTTCAGCACATTCTGTATATCTGTTTCTAATTTTCAGATGCCTGATCATACAATTATAACAGTGGGGTGTATATGATTCTGTAATTCTATGACTTTATGATTCTATATGCAATGCTTAACACACACACAGAGTTACATTTGATCTTGTATTTCACTGTAGATAACATTTGTCCATGTATGCACTCTTTAACTTATGATTCCCAAGGACTAGGTACAGATCTGTATATTAATGTAGAACATGCTTGCATGATGCTTTAGAATTCTACACAAAACTTTTAAAAGCTCAAAATACAGCATGAACAGAAACACCATATAAATGACTAAGAGAACTATGTCAATACAATAAACACTTTATAAAGATATAATTAGAAATGTTTATCTACATAACAAAAAAACCTAATCAGAATTTGCAGAATTCAACAGGTATCTCTCTTAAAAGAAGTTTCGAATTCAATTCTGGGAAAAACAATGTCAATGATACATACTTCCAAAGGAATTCTGTGACAGCTTTATACTGGATTCAAAATGATGTTTTACATTAGCTGTTGAAATTAGGTACTTAGTCAACTTGATCATTCAGCAACAAAAAAACTCCTCCAAAAATATCTGTAAGAGCCTGGGAAGAGTCATCTACAAATAGTAACAAGAACTTAGAAAAACTTAGATTGATAACCATACACACAAACAGTATGGTATAACTATTTAAAACAAACCATTAAATTATATTTTTTGTTTTTAATTAGACTTTGAAATTAATTTCCACACTCATGAAATAATGACATCTATATTATTGCACAAACGTATTTCCATTTTTGAGGCAAAATACGTGAATAGACTACTGGCATCAAAGCATTTGGACATAGATGCTTTCTGAAAAAGTAATTCATAACTGAGTAAAAAGAAAAGTTCCATTAAAGTGAAAGAGCAGATGACAAACCAGACAGTTTTCTGACAGAAAACCTGCAGATACTGGAAACATGCAAATATATTATGCCTCTATTGTTCTATCAATACTGCTCTTTTAAATCTCCCCTTCCATTATTTCCGATAACCACGCATTAGCAGCAGGAGATTAGGTAAGGCTACAAGATCAGGACTTCAAGAATTATATTAAGCTGTATCTCATTTATTTTTCTTTTTCTCCCCAAAATAGAATCACAATACTGAAGATATTACTACCTGAACACCAGTTCAGCAGAAGATTACAAATATTTCCCCATACAAAGCTGACAACGATTCTGTCCAGTACTTGCAGAGGAGACTATAAAAAAACACTATGTAACATTGGCAAAAGCTACAAAAGCATCATCAAACACTTGACAAACACCAGAGCAAAGAAAAACAACAGCTGAAAAACTTCACTCACTGTCATTGTAGCTACTGTACTACTACTGGATGGGAAAAAAGGAGAATAGCAACACATCTTACCTGTTGGCTCAAATAAGGCTTGAACATCAATGTCATCTGGTAAGCCAACTAAACTGAGTTCATCCCAGAATTTGACAACCTGATCGTCAGAAGCAGTTTGGGTGCTCACACTTGTACATGATGCTATACTCGATCGAGATCTGTATCGGGGAGCAGAAAAACAAACTTAGAAGTGACCACATTCTTTGTTCAATTAGCTAGATACTTGTAAATGATCCAAAACTCAGGGAAAGTGAGTATAATTTTTTCCAAACGTGCTAAAATATAGATCAACATGAACAAAAGTCGTTCTTCCTGATACTTCAGCCCAACATTTTTCCCCAATAAAAAAGTTTTCAGTTAAAGCTGCTATTCAGTAGGCAAGAAAAAGTGCTTGGTAAAATGCCCCTTCCCCCAGCCTGCTCTCTTCCAATTCTTCAGGACACATACGCTTCTTTTTTTCAAGTCCACTTCTGTTTGGTATTAAAACTTGCCTAACCCTAGGAACGGAGAATTAGGTAACAGCACACAGCCTGTATTAGTCTGGGGAAGAAGAGATGTAGAAGAAAGAAAAGAGAGGGGTGTTAAGTGGCGAGCACCAGCTGCAGCTTTCATGTGGCCTTCTCCTTGCAGTCTTAACAGCTGGGTCCAGGGCACAGCATTGGCAGTATCCTCAAAGGAGCCTGCCACAGCCAGAGGTAAGGTGCCTGGATAAAATACAGCAGCTATGGGGGAAAGGTAGAAAAAAGACCAGGAGTGAAAAATCTGCTTGGAAAGAAATATCTTTATCCAATGCCATCAAGATGTTTCTAAAAAAAAAAAAAAAAAAAGTTGGTGTAGGGGAACATGAGGAAAGGAGTGTGGGGGAACCGAAAAATGCAGTGATATAAAGACTACTGTACTGTGCTGACATGGGAGGATCTAGTTTATAACCTTATTAATTTGTTCCCCAAATTCTAATCTCAATAGAAAACAGTTAATAAAACTCAGATTACTCCATTTAAAAAAAAAAAAGAAGTGATGATTCTTCCTCACTTACTTCCTGCAGGCAAAAAACTACCTTGGACATCGAAGGAGCTGCATTAAAGCTTACTGACAGAAAAGACCTGATCTCTGATGCTTCAACGGTAAGTAGGAAAGGCAGTGCTGCGTTTTCTATTAAGGTTCTTTGAATGTCATTATTCTCCCCCATTAATAACTCAAATGTATGCACTTGCTATTACTTCTGAGTTTCTAGAGTTGAGACAGCACAAAACCACCTCTCTTTCCTGACTGCTTATAAACTCTAAAAAAAGATGCGGAAAAACAACCTATCTCCAGTAAGCCAAGAGATACAGTAAGCACTGGAATTTTAACCTGTGATAACTTTGCTTCCTGAAAACCATGCATGCTTTACTTCAGCAATTACATTCAGAAATACATGAAAAACACTTAGCTGGGGGCGGGGGGGAGAGGGGGGAGTACCATCCCTCTTGTACCGCCAAAGAAAGTTTAAAAATTATTACGATACCCTCATAACCCACATCATGACAGAAGCTAAACATCAAAAAAAACCCCAAACCTGTTAACTCTGGCACTATCATCATTAAGACTCCCCTTACTAAAGCATTAAATTGACCCATTCTGTTCAATAAAGCTGGTTCCTGAACACCGCCACGTCCAGTGGAGCCCCCTCTAACACGGAACTGCTACTCAAAAGACAGGCGTTAAAACGAACATTAAAAAAACCTAAAACCCAATTGACCAGGCATTTTTATTGAGGTGAAAGCTCTCTCACAAGATTAAACTGAGCCATTGAACGAACATCCCAATTTAATCTGCAATTAAATATTTCTGAGTGTATTTTGGCCAGATCTGAAGAACAGCGGCCCGGCCCGGCCCGCGACGCCACAGCCCCTCAGGAGGCCGCGGCCCCTCAGGCGGCTCCGCCTCACGGGCGGGCGCGGCCGCCGCCTCCCTCATTGTTCCCCTTCCTCGGCCGGGCCCCGCGGGCTGGCGGCGGCCCCGCGCCCGCAGCCAATCCCCGGCCTCCAGCGCGGCGCGGCGCGGCGCGGCCGGCCCCGGGCCTGGCGGCCGCCCACAGCCCCGCACCGCCCTCCGGAGCCGCGCCTCCCCCAGGGCCGCCAACGCTCTGCCGCGCTGCGCCACCCGCGGGTTCACAGGCAGCCGCTGAATGAACGCGTCTGACTGCGGGGACAGCACGAGCCCACGGCGACAGAATCCCTACAGCTTGGGAAAAACTCGTCTGCAGACAGGTTTAAAAACACGCTTCTCCGATCGGTCACATCTTAAGTGCCACCGCCAGACACACAGAATCGCAGAATCACTACGGTTGGAAAAGACCTGTAAGATCATCAAGTCCAACCATCAACCCAACACCACCGTGCCCACTAAACCATGTCCCACAATGCCACGTCCACACGTTCCTTGAACACCTCCAGTGAGGGTGACTCCACCACTTCCCTGGGCAGCCTGTTCCAGTGTCTCACCACTCTCTCAGGAAAGAAGTTTTTCCCAATACCCAGCCTGAACCTCCCCTGGCGCAACCTGAGGCCATTTCCTCTTGTTCTATCACTTGTCACATTGAACAAAACTTCACCGTGGAGCTGTGTATGTGCCTGTCAGAATTACTGAAAGGTGGAACCAAAACCTGAGGACTCGGGAGGCCGCCCTTCAATGGCTAAAACCAGCCTGTTGGGAGACCTGCCAACGAACCCCGCTTCTGAAGGGTAAGAAACACGCGCTACGTGCCTGCACCAATACTGCTGCCACTGCAAGAGCCAGCTTTGGAGGGCAAGGGGAAAAAGCTTCAACAAGGTGGGCAGAGGCTTGTAGTTACTCCGGACTACAAAATACACGAAGTGTCGGAAGTCCCTTATCGTCTACTCTTGTGTATACTTTTACTTCAACCTCACAAGTAGATCTGTGCTTTACAGTAACTGTGTTTCTTTTCTACAGTCTTCCAGAGGCAAGATTCTCACTGGAGGGGAGAAACCAACCAATCTTTAAAAAGCAGAAGAGACAGCTATTCCTATACCGCTTGCATTTTTGGTTTTTTTTCTCAAAAAAAAAAAGACTAATATTAACACACTGCATTTTCACAAATACAAGTTATGTGCCTACTGCAGTACAGCATCTGTAAAGATGCTTCCTGAACGTCATGCAAAACAACAACAACAAAATACGTATTTATTGTAGAACGGACTTACTTCTTCTGTCCTCTCTGTTTGCGCGGCACTGAGTTTTGCCTTGGAGTTCTCTCACAAGCTCCATCAGTGCTGTCGCTGGCTTCACTCTTATTTAAAGGCTGGTTTTTCCATGGGATAACATACCCAGGAGTTGGACTGAATTGTTTTAAGTCTCCTTGTCCTAATGAGCTCCGTTCTCCACAGTAACAAAAGGCGCAGAGTTGTTCGCTGTGAAAGGGAAAATAATTACTTCTTTTTGGGGGGAGGAAGCAGCAGAGGATACCCCATCAAAGAGCAACTTTCATGCCAATTTAACCCTTTATAACAAAACAATAAAAGCTCCCAAGTGCTGTCAGCTATGAGAATTCAGCATTCAGAAACACTATTTCCAGCTAATTTAAAGTTACATTAAAAACTTTTTTTGTTCACAGAAGTGCATGATTAACAAAACACAAACCCCCACATATAACATTCAAATGATTAATATAACCTTTTTATTCAAAAATTCTGTATCTCTAGACATACGCTTGCTAAATGGTGTTGGAAAAACAGGACAAAAAAAAAAAAAGAAGAATGGGAGGAAGAACTTTAATAAACACCTCACACCCATTAAAAAGAACTCAGCATTGCCATCACAGAAGAGGCAGAGCTCTGCCTTTTGGAACACAGTTAGCACATTACTACACATACACCCTTCTGTAAACCCATACACCTTATGTGTAACACAATGTGCAAATACTATACACCAAAATGTTTAATGAAACATGGAAAAAAATGGAGTAATAAGAAAATCACAGCAATGGCTACAGCCACACATACCACTGCATACGACATCCACAAATCCAAATATCCTTGTTTAATTTAGTATTTAAAAACAAAACAATAGTTAAAAGTTTTACTAGAGGAAATTTATGTTTACAGAACTGTGACCACTACAATATCCCTGTACCATTTGCAATTACGTTTTAACGTGTGTAACATAGCAACAGCATTGAAATGACAGCTCTGACAGCGCTCCTTGTGTCACATCATATGGAAGCTACTGAAAAATATTTCTATAATAAACATACCCACAAACTTAAAATGTGAACTTCTGCAACTAATGCAGTTCGCATTAAAGGAAGGCCATTTAACACATCTTTTTATGCTTAAATGAGCAATTCTGTTTTCTTCATATTTACACCCCTAATACCCCAAAAAGATGCCTCAGGGAATCAGGCACTCGGAGAGAGGCTTGGTTTAGCCTGGATCCCATTTGAATAGATCTCAGTGCATCTGCAAGGTGGCACATTTGGGTTTGGGGCACTCTGTGTTGGGTTGGTGGAGGGAGGTAAGGTGGGAGGAAGAGAAAACCTTAAGGCTAAACTCCTGTATAACATTCACTAAATTCTGGGGGGAAAAATTAGAGAGTGCCTGAGCTGTTCAGCCAGGTGAGGCAACAGCAGCAACAGGAAAAGGCGAAAGTAGAAAAGGAAAGTTCCGGTTGAGAACAGAAGACACTGAGAATCCAACAAAGCCCCTTCGATTTGGTTTAGCATACTCTGGGATGTGTCTTTTTGCCCTCACCGTACAGCAACACGGGGCGGGGGGGTAGAGAAAGAAAATACAAGTGGGTATGTAAAATGCCTTTGAACTGCTCTACTATTACAGCACTGGTAATAGCAGGCAGTCAGATGCTAAGGAAGGGAGCAGCATGTCACAAGTCCAAAATGAAGCCCAGAATGAAGCCACATACTTTTACTTTACACGCTCTACAGGTAGGATTGCACTTTCCTTAAGGCAGACAGACCTTTGGGGACATGCAGGTTGGTGGGCAGGTAAAATAGGTCCCCTCATGGTACTCAAATTAAGACCCTAGCATAGCACTGTTAGGAAACATTCATCCTCACGTGCATGGCCTCGGTTGCACATCCCTCGCTGATCTTGCCTGAACACAGGACCAGCATCAGCCAGCACAAACCCCGGAGCTGATGGTAAATGTCTGACATGTTCCAGAAATCTTTAGAAAAAAGTACCCGGAGATAAAAAGATGCAAAGAAAATATGGATAAACGTAGCATAAGAACAGGGGAAAAGTGCATAGTTACAGCTAAATAGTACATATGTCTATTTTATAAGCTAGTTTTCAGTGTGACAGAGCAACAAATAATAATTTATTTGTATGTCAGTGAATACAACCACTAGACTACCAGTGAAACCTCATCTGGCTTCGCAGGCAGAGTTTGTAAGAAGGAAAAGCAAAGCTATTTATGCTAGTTGAGACTAGAGAGACTTGTGAGGAGACTTAAGAGATTTAAACAGGCAGCACCACAGTATATAAATTACACCAGTTACAAACACAAGATTATCCACAGTGGAATAAATAATTATTCATGCATCCTGTCAGGACAGACTATCACTGCTCATTAAAAGACTCAAGGATAATTATGACTAAATAAACAAAGCTCCTTAAAGTGAAGTCATAGGAAATATGCCATAATGTTAAGGTTTATAAAAAAGAAATATGGAACAGTAATTAAAAAAAAAATTTTAAAGCGGTACTATTTGAAAAAGGAATACAGGGGTAAAGCAGCTATTTCTGGAGCCTGTAAGGCAGCTCCTGTATCACAACTTCCAGCAGCAGCTTTCTGCAGGCAGAGTGAAGTGAAGCAACAGGAGCAGCAAGTTTCACAGCTACTCTGCAGCGTGGTGCGGACAGCTGTGAAGCTGTCAAGAATCATATGGTTTGTGCTACTGCTCCTGCTCCAGCAAAGCTGGGGACGGCAGCTGAAGCAACCGCTCGAGCGCTCGCCACGGGGAGGGGGCTGGGGGGACCCTTCGCTAAAGGTCTGCGAACACACAGATGCAGAAGTTAAAGACAGGAGCAGCAGAACATTCCCAAACCACAGCCAAGAGACTGTGGGGCTGAGATAGAGGCAAGGGAGTATAAAAGGGGGGAAAAAAGGTTTCACACTTTCCAGGAAGGGTAAGCAGAGGGGCTTCAGACATACCAGGCACCCAAATACCTAGAAACAACCTGCGGCAGCGTGCTCCCTGCCTAGCATCTGGATGCTAGAGAGACCCTCTGCAGGAAAGCCACGGTCCTCCACTTCCCAACATGTCACACTGCTGATTTGTCATGCAGTACAAAGTGACCAGTTCCATCACGTTAGCCTTTTAGGTTTAAGTGCTCAGTAAATATTTTACGTTATGTCTGTATGGGCAGAAGGTAGTTTTTTATTCCTATCATCTGAGGATTGCAGAAAGTACTTACAAATCTACTTTCCATATGTCAATATGCAATTAGAGGGTCTAAATCTGTGATGCAAGAAGAGCTTTCATATTGAAGATAACAAAATTGAGATACTGGCAACTCTTAAGATCAAATCCTAGATCTGTTATCATAATTAGCATATTTTCAGAACAGGCTAATTCAAAATGGGATAACAAGCAAGAGACGATGTGTCACATATCTTTTTATAAGCTACTAAGGAAAAAAAAGAGAAAGCTCACCAATACTCCATTTAATATACATCTATGATGCTCCAAAACAAAATATAAATTCATCATTATTCAAGTCAACTTAAGTCCTAAACTCTCCCAGAACAAATGCCTCCTTTTTATATAGGTTTAAAATTCCACAGGTGGTTTATTACCAGAAGGTGCTTATATACCTCACCTCATCCCAAAGGCTTTCATACATCTGTATGCGCAGAAATCTTAACACATAAGGCAGAGGAAAAAAAATATGTTCAGAACAAACCAGACATACAAGTGGGTTTAGGCGATGCAGTAAGAGGCAATAAAGTTAATAATGTCTGAAACTAATGTCTGTTCCTACCAAGCCATGAGAGGAGATCCAGACTTGGATCCTGGAAGAAAGATGCCCCTTCTAACAAGAAACACGTAGGTCTCAGCACTCTGCCGCAGCCATTTTCTTCTGCAAGTTCTTATTTCATTGAGTTGTCTGGTCAGCGCCTCTTCCTCATGCAGAGTTTACTCAAGCCCCTGACAAGAATCGAAGATGCTACAATCCTCCCCAGTGCATATCCAGACAAAGGAAAACAAAATGCCCTCCAGCCAGTTAATCCTAGAGGAAGGGAGAAGGTCACTATTTCCTCTACTTGATCAATGACACAGTCATTAGGACTCATCCTAAAACACAGACTTTCCCATTGAAAGGAGTTCATTTCAACACAGGCAGTATTGGGCAACTAGTTGCACAATATTAAATTACAACCAGAGAAGGAGAAACATCTTCTGGTTTGCTTGCAAATATTCAGTCAGAGAATTAAGGTAAAATTGACAGTCCTCAAAACTTTTTTTAACAGAATTAAGGCTGACCATCAGGATTACCAACACTTCAAGCGCACCAAGTGCCGCTGTAGTTATACTCCCAAGAGTAAGCAGAAGCCCCTCCTGGATCCTTCTGAGTTGGGAAATGGCACGGGGGTATCCTGCGTCAGCCAAAGCTCCTTGATAATAAGCAGATGTGCAGACTGACTTATGTAAACATGTTTTGTTTATGCGGTGTCCCATATCTCACAGATCTACACTTGTGTCTGCATGAGTACCGTGCTGTGCAGCTGGTGGAAATCTTCAGACTGGCCCACATGAGTTTGTGTGACCCTCAACAGTATCAGATGTGACCTCTCACTCTCCTGCCTATTTTTCATACCTGGATAGAAGGCACGACAGTCTGCAAAGATATGGGGCACTGCCATCCACCCGCAACTCTGTGCATACAGCTGGGGGAATAAATTTGCCTTCCTCATTTTCATAGGAATAACCTCCTTCCGTGTCTCCAGGATCCCCTAACAGCTAAATGCCAAGGAAGACAGCAAGTGGCCTATGTTGAGCATGTCTATCCATAACACAACTTAAAGTTACACAATGCTTCTACTACTAAATGGCGAAGGAGGCGGACTAAAGAAAAACCTGCAGCTGCCTGTTCTCCCAGAGGTATTCAAGGTCCCCTTCTTTCACGAGAACATGCACGAGGGAATCCAAGCATCCTACAAAGATGAACGAAAGCTGACCACAGCAAGAGAAATACAAACTCATGGATTCAGCTCAAGAGATGCTCTCCTCCCACCCCTTCTCAAATCCCTCCCAGCCTACTGTGGGACACCAATTATGAAAGAAGTTTTACTGCGCATTCACCTTTTCAACCAATCTCATTAAAAGCAGAGGTTGTTGTTGTTGCTTAAACCGGAAAAGGCACTGGATTGTATCTGAGAAAACCCAATGCATGACAATTCCAGTAAGATCTGCTAGCTACAACCATCGCTTTAATATTAAATACTAAGTTACAGGTGATCACTACTGCCATTTGCCATGATAACGATTGCACTACAGTTAAAAAAAACCTGGAAAGTATAAAGATCTATTTCATTCATGCTTTGGGTTGAAAAAGAAGGTGAAGAGGGTATAATTTGATTTTTGCTATGAGTTAGTTTGTTTTTAAAGAAATTATGCAATAATTTTCCTCAGTGTCTGGAAATGCCTTCAGGATGTCTTTTTCACACACACCTTAGCATTTTTGAAAGGTGAAACTGAGAAGCATAAAAACTTGGATTGTGTCGACAAAGTTGTTGGAGAAATTTAAAATGTTTTTAACATCCATTATTCACAATTAAAATTAAGCTCAGCACAATGAAATGGAATATTTGGAACATCATTTGTACTGATTACTGAAGCAGGCTGATGAGAATTGGCCTTGAGAATTCTTCTCCCACCTAACCCTGTTAGTAGTTTTAACATATGTTAAAAAGGCTAAATTGAACACTACAGGGGACCTACTATTTATTTAGCTATGCCAAGTTGTGCTAATGCACAAACTACTTTGCCTTCATTCTCGTTTTATGTTGTATTATTTAAAGAGTAAATTGTTTTTCTCCTTAGTGAAGATGCACTATTTTATCATTCCTGTAAATTCAAATCAAGACCTGCAAGTCGCGTTTTAAGTGAAAAAATGATTTCTGGCTTAAAACAATGCCAGGGGTCTGCATCAGTGTGAATTTTAATATATGTGAGATATTCACAGAGGTGAAGTTATTCTAAAACTCAGGGATTTAAATATCCTGTAAATATCTGGACCTCAATAATGAAGATGCTTGAAAGGAAACTCCCGAAGAAAACTCATTAGGAGATGCATAACAACTTCACATCGATACAGGCTTAACAACCCAATAAATCACACTTCTGAATGAATGATACTAAGGATAGAGAAGGAAGAGAAGCACAACATAGAGCTACCACAAAGAGAAAGATGCAAAAGTTCTCAGCTGCAAGCTGTATTTAAGCGTTTGACATGCACAGTGCTTTCTTTCCAATAGGAAACGGAATCACAGAACAACTTGAAATTTTGAAGTGGTTTGACACTATTACGCAGAGTTGGTTTTGAAACAAGTATTTAACTTGTGCAGCACAACTCCTTTAAAAAAAAGGAGGCTGGGAGGGAGTTCATATGAACTTCAGGTGAAGAATTTTAAAACTTCAAGTTTGCACAAAGCAACTAAACTGCATTAGACAATAATTGCTTTCCGATTTTTTCAAACCAGCACAGTTGGAGTTCTACAGCCATATAATTAACTTAATGACACTCTTCTCATTTGAAAGAAAGAAAGAAAACATTACGCTCCAAACACCACCACCAAAACAACACATTTTACTGACATTTTAAAATTTAAAAGATATGAAAATATGCTCTTATTCACCATCAATATGCATCAGCTTTAAATTAAACAAATGTTTAAAGTTCAGTTAGGATTTCACAAACCCCAAATGCATGAGGGGTTACCAGAATGCCACTGCTGAATAAAGTGAATTTAGAGGTCTACTCCAAGTCCATCTAGAAATCATTCTTTAATGTCTAATTGAACTTATTTGTAGTATGAAACAAAAATCCCATATAAAATGCAACTGTGAGCATACCTGAAGGGTGATAGAATCACACAGAATCACAAAGGTTGGAAAAGACCTATAAGATCATCAAGTCCAACCTAAAAAAAAAAAAAAAAACCAAAAACAAAAAAAAAAAAAACCACCACCTAGAAAAAAAACACAAACTCACACAGTTTTGAGAGGCAATTTATCCTGCGAGTGATAAAACCCAAACAAAAAGTATGGTGGCCTGTATCTTCAGTGTGCCTTTGTGCCCGGAGAGTATTGTCTGTTCAAGCCAAATTTCCTCTCTTGGCAAATCAACACAGATCACACCAAAACCACATGAACCTCACAGAGGTGGCAGCACCTCTTAGGACGCAACTTCATATGAACACTAAGTAGGGTCTTACTACCTGAAAATTACTGAAATTTAACATATACCAAGCTGGCTTGAAATAGTAGTTTTTCAAGAAAGTTTCATCAAAATTGTTCGGTCACATTAGGGAATGGAAAAACATGCTGTTCTGCATAATTCAAACTTCGTATTTTTTCTTTGGAGATATGTTTACAGAAGAGATGAAATACAACAGAGTGGGGCTCTTTAGTCATAACTGTGCTGGGTCAGATTAAAGGTTCATCCAGCCCCATATGGTCAGTGTTAGAAACAGGATAAGCAGATGAACAGGGGATGTTAAAGAGCAGGGCAAACATACGATACTACCCATACCTCCCAATATTTTCAGTTCATGGCCTCCCTGAATCAGCTGTGATTCCTATATAGTCAGTAATTCTCTATTTCTCTTTCATGAACTAGCCCAGTCTGCTCTTGAACTCACATAAATTTTCAGCAATCCACAACATCCTTTGGCAAGAATTTCCATGTCACTCCTAGACAACTATCTGCTGTACAAAGAATCACCTCCTTTTATCTTGCATCTGGCCCTTAAAAGTTTCATTTGACAACCCTCAGTTTCTTGCATTAGAAGAAACTGAACAGCCAAGATACAGATATGCAAGAATGCCATCTATGATTTTGAAGCTTATCTTCCTCCTCCATCCTGTTTTACAGACTGAAGGGTCCTAGATTACTCAACTGGAAGCTACTCCAGATCTCTTATCAACCCTTCTGCTGTTCTGTGAAATTTTTTAAGTTTTACTATATTAATTTTTGAAGTTACAGATATACTTTCTATAAGTCTATGAAAATTAGTCCAAACTCATTTCTCTAAATGTTTCTAACCTCACCAAGAAGATCACATGTGCTCAAGCAAAGCTTTAGCGCCATCGAAGCTACAAGCTCAAAAATTCTCTCTTCACTAAGCATGCTCCAGTCTCTTTCAGCCCTATGTGCAAGCAGACTCCACATGCACCATCCTTACCCTGTGAACAAACATCCTATTGGCAAAGGTTAGAGACGCTCACAGGGATCATCTCTGCAACTACAGCTTAGGGATGCTGTGAGTCCAGATTTTGCCATTTAAATTACCTGTACTTTCAATCAGCTGTGAAATGGAAGCGAAGGAAGGAATGATGAATGAATGGGCAGGGCACGACAGGGGACTTGCTGTGCGAGGGAAATGGAAGGCAATGGGGAAACAGAACAATTGCTTGTGGGGAATAATACAGGTCACACCAAAAGTCAAAGGAAGCGAGAAGAGAACACAGCCTCAGTTGACAAGGAAAATGAACAAGAAAAAGGAGAAAGGAGCGAGAAGAAATATCATGCCCGAGAACCACCAAAGATGGAGGGAAGGAAAACACAGATGAGGCAAACAGCCAAAAAAAAGAAGAAACTGCAACTGAGTGGACACTGAAACCAGGATTAGAATCTGATGAGCAGAGACTAGGATTAGAACTAAAGAGAACAGGAATATGATGAGGAGTCAACAACATGAAAAAAGACAAGAGTCTGACAAACAAAGCTAGAGGCTAGAAGGCTGCGATTAGTGGCACAGAGTCTAGTTGGAGGTGTGTAACAAGTGGTGTTCCCCAGGGGTCAGTCCCGGGTCCAGTCCTCTTCAATATATTCATCAATGACCTGGATGAAGGGATAGAGTGTGCCCTCAGCAAGTTTGCTGATGACACAAACCTGGGAGGAGTGGCGGACACACTGGGAGGCTGCGCTGCCATTCAGCGTGACCTGGACAGGCTGGAGAGTTGGGCAGAGAGGAACCTGATGCAATTCAACAAAGGCAAGTGGAGGGTACTGCACCTGGGGAGGAATAACCCCAGGCATCAGTACAGGTTAGGGGCTGACCTGCTGGAGAGCAGCTCTGTGGAAAGGGACCTGGGAGTCCTGGTGGGCAACGGGATGACCATGAGCCAACAATGTGACCTTGGGGCCAAGAAGGTCAATGGCATCCTGGGGGTGCATCAAAGAGTGTGGCTGACAGGTCGAGGGAGGTTATCCTCCCCCTCTACTCTGCCCTGCTGAGGCTGCATCTGGAGTGCCGTGTCCAGTTCTGGGCTCCCCGGCTCAAGAAGACCAGGGAGCTGCTGGAGAGGGTACAGCAAAGGGCTACGAAGACGATTAGGGGACTGGAACATCTTTCTTATGAGGAAAGGCTGAGGGACTTGGGTCTTTTTAGTCTGGAGAAGAGAAGACTGAGGGGGGATCTCATAAATGCTTCTAAATCCTTAAGGGGTGGGTGCCAGGAGGATGGGGCCAGTCTTTTTTCAGTGGTGCCCAGTGACACGACGAGAGGTAACGGGCACAAACTTGGTCATAGGAAGTTCCATCTAAACATGAGGAGGAAGTTTTTTACTTTGAGGGTGGCAGAGCACTGGAACAGGCTGCCCAGAGAGGTTGTGGAGTCTCCTCCTCTGGTGATATTCAAAACTCGTCTGGACACATTCCTGTGCAACCTGCTCTGGGTGAACCTGCTCTGGTGGGGGGTTGGACTAGATGATCTCCAGAGGTCCCCTCCAACCCCTATTGTTCTGTGATTCTGTGAAAAGATGACATTTGGAAGAACTGAGAGCAGACACTGTATTCACTCAACACTGGAACAGAACTAACGATCCCAGACTCTTAACACTGCTTATGACTGACATGTCCCTGTGCAATCCTCTGACGAAGGAGGCATCCCATCCAATTGTGAGCTTGCTCTACGTGGGACACTGTGTAACAAGTACTGCTATCAGTCCTTCAGCATGGTCTGACAGACTGCCAGCCATGAAATCCTGCTCATGGGATGCTTCTGTTTGGCTGACTGCCATCTCTCAGAGGAAAGATGGTCTGTCCAGTCAACAGAACTGACCTGCCAGCACTAGGGTTGCTGCCCACCAGTGCCAGGACAGCTACATGTAAGCAGCAGGACAGACCCAGGTGGAGACAAGCGGCCTTAGTCAGATGGGAGAGAGACAGAACAACTGCCTAAAAACCTCCGTGAGAGGCTGAGAGTCGGACTCCAGAAACCTGGAGCACCTGCTCACGCAGGGCAGGAGACATTTCTTAGTATGGTTTCTGTGGTTGGACCATCTTATGTAACAGATTAATTCAGGAGCAAAGGTTCGTCCAACTTAAAGGCCTGGTCATGAATGTCATTGCTCATGGGTGTCAAATCCCACAAGGCGCATGTTCTACATGAGAGCATTGAACTCATTATGGTCACAATGTCAATTGTTCAAACTAAGAAAAAGGCAGGATTAAGGCTGCCTGTGAAGCCTTTCTTTGGCCCCATTTGTGCAATATGCCTTCTGTGCTTCAAGAAAGATGCAGACCATCTGGAGAGAACTCAAAACAGCAAGAAAAATCAGAGCTCAAGAAAACATCATCTAGAAAGAAAGTATGAACAAATTTGGGATTTCTGTTATGAGGTAAAGCATGCTGGGGAAATAAACTGAGAGCCTTTTGCAGAAACCTATCCTCCATTATCCTTGGCAGATGGTAAAAGTATGGGATAATGAGATAAACCCAGAATGAGGTGAGTGTGGGTTAGATGTGAGGAAAGTGTTTCCAACAGTAAAAACAAAGAAGAGACTGGAAGGGACTGTTTAGGGAAGATCTGGAGTTTTTGTTATTGGAAGATTTAAGAGCAGTTTATGTAAACTTCTGTCAGGAATGACAGCTGTGGATATCTACCTTGGAAAAGGAGGTGAACTACATGACTTCCAAAGGTCCCTTCCTGCCCTATGAATCTGACATAGAGCTGCTTTAACAACAATCCATCATAAAACTCTTCCTGAGACCATTTCCCTAGTCAATGTATGAATAGACAGGATGGACAATAGTAAATATTTAACTTTTTTCCCCACTTTCCAGTGTGTAGTCTTAGTCTTTACCTACTGACAATATTCCAATTTTCCCCCTAAGCCAAATCAGTAATTTCACTCTGGACTAGACTGGTCATTGATATAATGCTGAAATATTATTTCACTATTATTAAATAATTTATTTGTGTAAGACGAAAGAATGCTATCTCCACTTTGCAGATGCAGAAGTCAACCACTGACTTCAGAGGAAGATACTGTAAATGCTTACATGGTTCTAGATCTGAAAGCGTAAAGGCAAAACTCTGCAATGATTTCAAGTGCCCTGTTTCGTGCGTATGGTCCATTCTCTGCAGAAAGAATTCTTGTAGAAAAACATTCATGTATCTCCTAAAATATGTGCTTGCCTTTGCAACATTAACAATTTTTTAAATGTATTTTCAATATTAACTATTTTATGTAACTCCCTCCTGCCTAAAGATCTAGCTTGTCCTTCCATCACTGCAGTGTTATTCTGCCCAGATTATCTAATCTCTCTGCCACTCCACAATTTCTTTTTCCACTTAGTGTTGCAAGTTTCGTAATGCGCTCTCTTTAAAAATTAAAAAAAAAAAAAAAAAAAAAAAGAAAAAAAGATAAGGAACAAAGATAAAGAAGTTCACTGCTACTTTTTCACCATTTTCTTTGTTCACACAATCAACAGATGTTCACCAACCACTTCTTTTCAATGCAATAAAGCACTCCAGCCCTCCACCTCCAGACTCCAAATTTGATCTTAGCAGCAGCAACAAAATAAGGGGAATAGTGCAATTGGTCTGGAATGAAAATAACGTGCTTTGTCCAATTACAAGTGAAGCAGGAAAGCAGGAAGGTGTGTTGCCAGGGTTTTTTTGTAGTTTTAGCAACAGTCTCACAAGAGCAGATATTTAGCAGACCAAAATCAAAAAAGCTGTGTGAAAATCTCAGCTTCTACTTGTTTATTTTAAGAATGTTCTGTCTTCATGATTATGGCAAAAGGACTAAAAATGTGCAATTAATGCAATTTACAGTCTCCGAAAGTAGACGGAAAAGAAAATGAATCAAAAGGTGTTTTGTTCTTCTATGAAATTGTGTTTCTAGGCCATTCTCGTTAGCTTTTAATGCTTGCAGTTGACAATGTGGGAAACAGAGGAGGAAGGTAGAAGTGGGCTCTGCTGTAAGTCGCAGCCGGTTTCTGGCTGCTTGCCTGCCTCATAGGCTGCACTTCCCCTGCTCTCTGCAGGCAGCACAAACCAAGGGAGCAGATTCCTTTCGAAGAAGCTGGATTCCACTCAGCCATAAGTCCTGGGCTGACAGAAGCTTCTCACAAGGCTTATAAAAAGAAAAAGGGAACAACTGAAGGAAAAGGCTCCAAAACCCATGATGCTCATGATATATAAGAATTGGCAGCATTACTTTTACGACTGCCAGGCTTGATAGTTTATCTTTGCTTGATGTTATCGCCCCTCCCCACATGTGGTCAATAATTTACTCATTCCTTCTAAGCATACACACACACACCCCCCTCACCCCTTTCAGCCTCCTTACCCCAGTATGGCTCAGATACTATTTATTTTAATGGGTTTTAGCACATTGCTTTCTGAGCACTAATCCTAAATCTGTTGTTCAGTTCCCCGCCCCAATCCCATGTGAAGTTAATAGCTCTCCTGTACTCCCACATCCCACCTCAGAAAGGTTCCAACACTGACCATCTTCTCTCTCCCCTTTCTCTTGAATGTTCATAATTTACCCTCAATCTCAGGAGGGATCCAGAGAAAAATACCACACAAGCCAAGCTTTGGCTAATCTCTCAGCTACTGAAATCCCTATCCTAGTTCTGATATATCCCACTATGTTCAAATCACTATTTTTCAATAGAAAATTATTTAATTATTTGATTTCTAAGACTTCATTTTATGTTCCGTGTCCTGTGCTTCTCTAACTCCTTTAACTTCACTACTAAAGACAGAAACCCAGAATTGTCTTATACTCAACTCTGAAAATAAGTGATGCAAAAGTAGCTCCACCTACACCTGCATCTACTTCTGGTGGAGGCTTTGGTTCTTTTCAGTCTTCAAGGCAATTTCTGCACTGTCTGTTATCATATACTCTCATAGTCCTCCCATGTCTCACATACCTAAATTTAATTCTAAATACATAAACATTTCCACTGGATTAAGTTACTTATACTGTAAAATAGTGTCCTGTTCTTGGCTGGGATAGAGTTAATTTTCTTCCTGGTAGCTGGTATAGTACTGTGTTCTGGATTTAGAATGAGAATAATGTTGATAACACACTGATGTTTTAGTTGTTGCTGAGCAGTGCTTACACTAAGTCAAGGACTTTTCAGCTTCTCACACTGCCCTGCCAGGTGCACGAGAAGCTGGGAGGGGACAGAGCCAGGACAGCTGACCCAAACTGGCCAAAGGGATATTCCATATGGTGTGATGTCATGCTGAAGAAAAAAAACAACTGGGGTGGTGGGGGGAGCTAGCTGGGGGAGGGCACGGCTGCTGCTCTGGAACTGGCTGGGCATTGGTCAGCGGGTGGTGAGCAACTGCATTGTGCATCACTTGTTCTGTATATTCTTCTATTATTATTATTTTTCTTCCTTTTCTGTCCTTATTAAATTGTATTTCTCTCAACCCACGAGTTTTAACTTTTCGCCAATTCTCTCCCCCATCCCACTGAAGGGGAGTGAGTGAGGTGCTGTGTGGTGCTCAATT
Source organism: Gavia stellata (assembly GCF_030936135.1). Classification (NCBI taxonomy): domain Eukaryota; kingdom Metazoa; phylum Chordata; class Aves; order Gaviiformes; family Gaviidae; genus Gavia; species Gavia stellata. The sequence continues at coordinate 8,049,224 of NC_082599.1, forward strand.
GCTGACTGGGGTTAAACCACGACAAATAGAAACAGAAAAGCTTACAAAAAAAGAGAAGAAGCTGATGAGTATGATTAATTCACATCAGCTTCAAAACTACTTCCCCAAGTTACAGGTTTAGAGTGTCTATGGAGTCACACCTTATCCTAAATCTTGATACATTTCCTCCCACCATTACACAACCAAACATCATCAGTGTGTGTTACTTCATGTGTTGCATTTTCTTCTAAGAGAACAGAGTTAAGCCACCCAGAATCCAGCCCTCCTACCCCTGCATGGCTTGGTGGCAGTGTCAGCACACCACAGACAATGATACAGACGATTGATCAAGAAGTCACAGACCAGAAGAGGCTTTCTTCTGCTAGGTTTCAAGACACAGTGCCAAAAAGATCCCTGACATTTGGGTTTTTTCCCCCATTGTTATGAGGACATCAATGACTTCTGCAACTAACACCAATTCTGCATCTACATCTGGAAACAAAATTACCTGGGATCAGAGAAACCTATGACTCCTAATTAACTGTTTCACATCTCCTTAGTACATTTCCTTCCAAAATGTCAGAGACAGGGTCTGATCATCGTTATTTTAATTAAAAATTAGTAGCACTTAGCTTTTTAATTCTTTGATCAGCCAAAGCAATGGGCCCATAATGGCCTTTCAATCTTGACTAATCAAAGTCAACAGTTTTGGTTGGAAGGAAGAGTAAGTTGAGGGCAAATAAGGGCTAGTTCAGAACTATGCAGAAGTTTTTTTAGAAGTCTGTTGTCCAGCTTTTAAGAAAGTTTATGGCTAGGAAAAGTGCTGTAATCAACTATTCATGATAACAGCAAGAAAGTAACCTTGAGAAGAAGAGAGCGGATGAAACAGCACTAAAACTTTTGCAAATGATCCAAAACAGGGTCAAACAAAGAACCAAAACAGCTGTTCAGTTCAAGCTGCTCTACATATTTACTGCAATTTAATACCAGCTTTGGAAAACTCCATTAAGAACAGAAAATTTTGTGTATTTCATTCAGGTATACACACAAGATATATTTAACAGAAATTCTCTGTAAGAAGGGAAATATCTATTGGAACCTAAGAAGTTTGTGAGCATGTAAAACATGAAAATTGTATCTGCAGAAAGTAGATGAATTTTTTGTGCATCGAAAATACGCTCTGTGTCAGACTAAGAGGAAATACAATGCTGACGATGATTCTTTCCAAGTCTGTCAAAATATAATTACACCTGTAACTGTCTGTTAACTGGTAACAGCAATCTCTGCAGCAGAAGAGACCCGCTACTGGGTTAAAAGCTGTTATCAGGGCTTCAACAGAGAAGCTCTGCTAGAATTCTGTGATACTGTGATCACTGACAGTGTGTTTTGGTTTCCTTCAAATAATGTAATTAATACTTTCACTGCTTTTTGGGTAATTTGTATTGATAAAAAGTTAAAGAAAATACAAACATTATTTTCTGTATTATAAATTCTGAAATAAGGAAGACCATAGTAAAAATGACAAGAAATCTGGTTTACTTTGTTCCTGAAAATATAGACATACAAGCTGAAACTTCAGAAAGAACTTTATATGGATTTGCTAATACACCATTTACTCAGTAGGGACGCTTCAGTAATCACGTTTTATCTCCTATCGCTTATGTCTGTTTTAATTTAAACAGCTAACATGCTGTAATTCAAGGTTTTACCAGTGTAGTCGGAGGACAACACTCAAGGAACATGCTTTTCACCTTGATCTCTCTATACACCAACTCAGCCATGAGTCTCAAGCACAGGCTGCTGTTGCCAGCACTTCAAAGCACCAGTAGCATGTCCCAAGCCTGCACCCCAAGCACTCTGGCACCCCATTACCAACTCCCAGCCCTGCCCCTGACTCAGCACCTGCCTCCTTGCTCACTAACCTGGTTTTAGCTTCCACACCCACGGAGGCAGTGGAGCTTGCAGACTCCTCGGATACTGAGCGCTGAAGGACTGGTGTTAGCTGCTTGGTGCTGTCCACTTCCGTTTGGGCATCCTCTTCTGCAGATTGCTCTTTGACGTCTGTTAATATATAAGTAAATATTATTCTTATGTTTCAATTTTATTTATTTATTTAGACTATAAAAACTTCTGTAAGCTTTCCCTTGTGCTGCAAACATCCATTTTACTTAGGTAGATTAACCCATGTAACCATATTCTCAGACACAACAAAATTAAGAGTAGGAAAATATTATCCTTCACATCCAGCTAAAACGTGAAATCGAATGTTTATAAAGTCACGTCCATAACACAGCACGATCCATAACACTGTGAACTGAAGATGCTCAATAATAATGAGGAATAGGGCAGGGGGAACATGTTCAATGACAACCTTTTCATAGGAGGCTGCAGTTTTAGACAATCTCATTCTCTCCACATCTCCTCTTGTGTACCTGCTCTGTCACCCCTCAACAAACATCAGGGTGAGCACGCTAATCCAGGGTATAATAAACCGTTCTCCTCTCAGATTAGCTTTAACTTTGATAAATCCCCTGCACTAGTTCATTCCTGATTACACTAACTTTACGCTGCCACAGGGTTGAGGAGGTGGGGGAAGGAAGGACACGGTTTATGCCAGCTTAAACTTCATTCCAAACTGTAGGATTATAAGCAATTTTTGCAGCATCGTTTTAATTTAGGTTAGTTGTTAGACAGAAATATATACATCTATAGCTGACAATGTTACTAGTTGCCTAGAAAGTTTGTTTCTGCTCAGAAACGTGAAACACCAAGTTGCCACTGTCTGTGCAACTTAAGTCCTCTTCCCATTTGCTTCTCTCCTTTGCACAGTGAGGGATTTGCCAGGGGGACATGGCAATGCGCCGCCCCAAATGCATCCGAATGCACAGGAACAAGGGTCTAGACTGTAGAGCAGTAAAATTTGGTATTTCCGCACTCTCCATACTTTGATTTGTGAAACCCAAATAACAGAAGTATCACAGGGCTCTGGCAGATGTTCTTTGGCATATCCAGCTTAAGACACAACTGCCTCCTCCCGTCTGTGTCGATGGCTGCCGCATCTATCCCTGCAGCAGAGCCAGACCAAGGACCTGCGCCTGGGTCGCACGCCGCAGTCCAGCACGCCACCTGAAACTTCCAGTGAACCCCGGTTTGAGCTAAGAGGCCAATACATACAACTCTTTCAAAGAAGTCCAGTTAGAGTAAAGCAACAGATAATTTAGAGGACTTAAGCAGAAGATACATTCACTTTTTAAAAAAATTAATACGTAACATGACAAAATATAAACAAATATTGCAATGGATAAATGATTCAAGTGGATAAACGGATGGGTAGAAGAACCTGCAACAGGGGTGGGTGTGCACAGAGTCCTGCTACAAGCTTTCATCTTATTTTTAAGAACAATGAAAGAGAGGAAAATCCTCAGAATATAAAACTGCACAGCTTGGTCTGTAATACTGAAATAATACACCCACTAGAGCACATCGAGAAGGGGAAATCTTTCTTGTTTGATGCACAGAGATTGAAGTAAAATTATTCTTTAACCTAGAGTGAACTCATTTCTAAAGACAATGGATACCGTTTAAAACCCTCAATGAAGGCATCTAAGACATACTGAAGAGACCCACAGAATTAAAAAAAAAAGAAGAAATTCCTGTTCATGACTGGCTGTGCCAGATAATTATTTGAGCTGGTGTAAACTGGAATTGTTTCACCTATTTCAGTTAAGCTACTCAGTAACATATATCTGAAATGTTTTTGGACATCCGAAACATGCAAAAATGACTACATGTCCGAAAGCCAAATGGTTCTTGTTAAACCTGGGCCACCAACCTATCCTGGACAAACATCTGACACTAAATAAATATCCTGTTGGGAATACAGCCCTTGTAATAGTAAATGGCTCTGTACAGCAAACAAAACAAAATAAACCAAAACCCCACACCCTTAGTTTTTGGCATGTCTGAACAAACAACCCCTGCAATCATTCCTGGACAAGGATTCCCAAAGCAGGCAGCATCCAGCAGAGCCATTCTAACGATCTGTAATGAGTTTTCAAAGCATGTTGGGTCTGAATGATAATTTTGTGCAAGTAACCCCCAAATTTCTAAGTGCAGCCTCAATGAAGAGTACAAAACACAAACACCTGTAAGAAAGGCAGAGGCCAAATCGCTAAGAACAAAACCCACACACAGCCCAGGACAACCACACGTGAAACGCTCAAGGAAGACCACTAGAAATTGTGGCTTTGCTCTGACCCATCTTGGCAACTTTATTTCACCTAGTTAAACTTTGCAAAAGGAACTCTGCTTTATTGTGTGCCTGCAGAAACTTTCAAGTAAGCAAAAGCCATTTACTCTTTGCCAGCTTTCTTCTCATTATACATTAATGGGCACCCATTACACTGGGAAGGCAAAGTTCACAAGCACTAACTCATTCTCAAGAACTCTGGACTGTGTGAGAAGACACAGATTGTTTCACTACACACTGCAACTATATGAGCTCATATCCTTATGGTGCTTTTCCCCCTGCTGTTTGCTTCCCTAGAAAAGAAGGGACCCAAATTATACTAAATGAGACAAACAACATCTCAACTGCTGTCTCTGCAATAAACCAAACTGTGTCTCAATATGCCGTTGGAAGACTGAAAACACGGTGCTTACCAAACAGAATTAAAATAGCGTTTATGTTAGTTTTGTGTGCCATACTTCAACTTTGTGAAAGTTTTCCAACGGAAGATTAAGGAAGAACGGAAGTAATGCATTTCATGAGTCAAACTCCTAGGAGATGGGAGTCCGGCACTGGCACGGCAAAGGGACAGCAGATACCCTCATCACTCCCTTAGAGATGTTCTTGGAAGCATCTGGCCACAATCCATTAACTGCTTTTCACTGTATTTAATGAACGTTCATCAGACTTGGTTACAGCATCCTTCTTTGAAGCTTCTGGGAATGAAGGAACCATGAATGACTAATAAATGTGAAGCTCATTTGTAGATTCATATTTAAGGCTTTATTTTGCATCCTATTTTCATGACTGCTTCTGTCACAGTGAAGGTCTTGCCCATGTATAATGAGTTGGTGGAGGAACTGAGAATTAAAAAAGCTAATTGCACAATTCCCAAATGTCTCTAAGCTCTTTTTTAATGTCTCTATCCTTTACTAAAACATTAGGAAAATACTAGGAAACATAGCATTTTGAAAGTTTTTATTATTTGAAGACATCAATAGTTCTTCCCCACCTGATCGGCAAGGACAGAAAGGCCTTCTCTTATTAAAGTTAACAGAAATCCCCAAAAGTACAACGAGTAAAGTTCTTATCCACATGGGCCACCAAAAGACTTGAGACTTCCATATGCTTTACAACTCGGGTAATATTCACAGAATCACAGCATGGCTGGGGCTGGAAGGCAGCCCGGAGGTCAGCTTGTCCAACCCCCGCTCAAGCAGGACAACCCCAGAGCCGGGACTATGCCCAGAGGGCTTTTGAGCATCTCCAAGGATGGAGATATGAAATAGTAGCAATTAAAAAAAAAAAAAAAAAAGATGCCTAACATGGAGTGGGGACAGAGATGCAGGAAAGTCACTAGGAATTAATAAGATTTACAGCATGCGCATTAAATTTCTCTTTGAATTAACACTTTCATCACGTTTGCCTAAGAAAGATGTATACAATGGGCTTTGGGTTGAAAAGACAAGTCCTTAAGGTTTTAACAATACTGAAGAAGTCATCTGAAATTTTTCAAATGAGGAAAAAAATATCTGTATTTTAAGCATTCAAAAATTTCTCCTCTTAATTATTTTTATTCCTCTTTCTAGAGCAAAACGCAGTGAATACTTGAAGACAGTAACTAACAGCACATACCATTCTCAGTCAAGAATACGCATTACCCACTTTCCTAATAGTAGTTGGTCTCCTTACTGACATGTCTTATTCTGAACATTATAAATCTCTATATAACAACTGTGTTGACAATTTCCTCTTTTCCTTCTCTATCTTCAAATGCCTCAGAAACCCCTCCCCATGTGAAAGACATGCGTGGTACATGGAGACTCACAGGTGGAAGCCCTGGTTTTTGTAAGCCCATCTGTGGCAGTGGTTCCCCTGCAGACCATCACATGCATCCTTGAGGGAAGGAGGAGATTGGTGATGGCTGGAATTTTATTACATTATCACAGATTTCTTTGGGGATGTGATGAAGCAAGAGTAATGAAGTAACACCGACTGAAGATCAAAAATGTTCTCTTGTTACAAACAATCCTTTTCTGTTTTCTAGTAATCACAAGACGCTATTCTGCAAGCCACTTGGGTAGACCTGCAGCAAGATATGGAGATGTATGTGTGGGCTCTGCTATGGCAATCAGGCAAAGAAAAGACACCAGCATATCCAAAAGTTTTTTTAAAAAAGTTAGAAACTACTTTCCAAGTCAAAAACTGAAAATACTGTAAGAGTTCTGCCACAAAAAAAACTCCTTTAAAATCTTATGAGATAATATTCAGTATATAGTGACACTGAAAAAAAAAAAAATCAAAGCAGCTGTCACAAACATAAAACAAACATTCCACTGCTGTTTAGATGCAATGAGTTGACTGTTTAACCAGTTTACTGGTTGGGACTCCACTGTCAGACCTACTGCTAATTTGGCAGACAATGAAACAAGTGTCATGAGCTTCTAAAACTTTCAGTAAGACAGAAAGTATTGCAGGCTAGAAGATACCAGTATCACCAAACACAGCAGGTACATTCCAGGGGTCTCATCTGTTGCTTACCAAGATGTTCTGCAAGAGGGAATAACAAGTTTTAACCAGCAGATGCCATTGTTATTTTTGCACACGCAAGGGGTAGCACTGCGTCAGAAAACGGCTAATGGGACAAGGTGTTTTACACAGCTTCATAGGGGTCTACAGAAGTACAAGCAACACCAAAACACTCTAGTTCTAGTAGTTTAGGCAGATGAAGAAACCAGGTCAGAGTAGCAACAATATGAAAAGAAATCTTAACAAGGGAATGTAAATTATGAATTTAAAATGCCCATCTAGTACTATAATTACCAAGTTTCACTCACTGTCCCAATTTAGGAACAAAACAAGTTTCCACCAGTCAGAGTTCGTATTTCCATTACTGTTCCGGACACAATTTCACAGAAACATCACCTCTCCTGCTAGTGTCTGAGGAATTCAGACCGGCATGCACAGCAATCACTCATGTGCAGAAATCTTTCATATACTATAACTTTGTATACATAGGTTTTAGCAGCTGAACCCAGGGGAACAAACGGCCATGCTGTGGCTAACCAGTCCTGTGCAGATCACCTGCAACCCTTCCGGACAGCACCGAGACAAGCCAAGGTGTATTGAAAGACACGCTAAGGGTGATGGTTGCTGACAGCTACTGCCATTACTTGGGCTGCACTGAGTTTGTAGCCATCTATTCTTGCCTGCTAAAACACAACCAGGGCAGAGAAAGGGAAAAAAAACGTACTGAAGTCTGAGTGAGACAGTCATAACCACATGCAAGAACCATTTCTCTACGGACAGATGCATACTTTCTTCCTCGTAAGTCAACATTGTAAAATTTTATTCCCAACAATAAACAACAAAACGTACAACCGCATGAGAAGTGTTTTGTTGGGGTTTTTTTTAAGTGCTGCACGTTGTATTTTCTTTTGAAACCACCACTTATCCATTTTTTCCTATCTGAAGGACATCGCAGTGATTTACTTACTGCAATAGCTGTTATATGGAGATGCGAAGAAAGCCTGCAGCTATTCTTTTTTGTGCATTTCAGTATGTATTTTGATACTTTTCATTCAAATAGAACTCCTATTTGTTAAATATGTTTTATACAGAAAATAACTTAGTGCAAATTTTGTACCAGTTATAAAATAAAAAAAAGGTTTTCAATGTAGGACCATTTAAACTGTAATCGTGGTCATTCTAAACACGAGACACCATATTATGGATAACCAGGTCCCAGTGATCCGCAACAGAGGAACTTCCTAAGCTAGGGGTGGTATTCAACAGCACTCATCTGATTATCTGATTATTTTTCCATGAATTCGTTCAGGTCTTTTTGAAACCCATGTAAAATTCTTCATGCTCAAAGCATCCACTAGCAATGAATTCTATAATTTAAGCAGATGCCAAGTGCAAATGCACCTACCTTTATGCTCTGAACATGACCTGATGTCCCCTAATTTTTGCGTTGCAAAACAAAATGAATCATCATTTCCTGTTAATTTTCTCCAGACCACTCATCATTTTGTGGGACCCTATTAAATTCCTCCCCAGTTGTATCATTTCAGGCTGAAGTCTTTTACCTTAACTGATCCCCACACAGAAGCTATTATTTACTTCTTGTCATACTCGTTGGCCTTTCCTGTACTTTCCCAATTACTGTTTGTTCTTTTGGAGAAGGGGAAGCAGAACTGCACATGGCATTTAACATGCAGTCATGCCACGGCTTTATAAAGCAACAGTAAAAAAAAAAAAAACACACTGATGCTTTTTTCCCCTTATCCCTTTGCCAGTAATTCTTAGAATTTTACTTCCCTCTTTGAGTTACAAAAGCTACTGCAATTCTCAGAAGCACTACCACACCACTGGCTCAGGTGGCAACAGCTATTTGAAAGCTGATTTTTGTTTGTTTATACAAAATTAGAATGGTGATTTTCCCCTGCATGTTCTTTTACATGCGCTGCTACTGAATTTAAGAGTCATTCAGTTTTCTGCGGTCAGTCTTCAGTGCCTTGCAGGTGGGTACCTCTTTTATTACCCTAAATAAGTTTATTTTGCCTGCTACTTTCTTCCCTTTTATACCTGACCTAGAAAAGGCTTATCAGGGCAGATGCTTATGGGACTCCAAAGCCAACCTGGCTTATACTGTGATTTTAATCAGGTGGGACTGGGGTCTCAATTTCTCTAGTATTCCTTCTACCAAACTGGAGAGTTGGCCTCAACACAGCATTATCAAAAAATGAGAGAGAACCACAGAACTAAAACGTACACAAAACAGCACTGCTTCCAGTGAGGAAACAAGCATACAGCACACAAGATACATGCTACTATTTCAATATACTTGACTAGTAATGTCCACACAAATTCCCTCATCGTGTCACTAATGACACAGCAGCAGCAGCATTAAGTTTCAGGGCAATGGGAAAGTGGAAAAATCTGGGTCCTTGAAAACTCCTTCCAAAACCCGTTGGTTGTGTTTAACAAAGCACAGTTTGATAACAAAACTGGAAAAGCAGTATTGAATAAATAAGCAAAAACAGAGGGTGCATTTCAGAAATAACCTCCACAATGAAAAACTCAGTGAGGTTAGAATTTCACAGAATCATTGAGGCTGGAAAAGACCTGTAAGATCATCAAGTCCAACCATCAACCCAACACCACCATGCCCACTAAACCATGTCCCACAATGCCATGTCCACATGTTCCTTGAACACCTCCAGTGATGGTGACTCCACCACGTCCCTGGGCAGCCTCTTCCAATGCTTCACCACTCTCTCAGTAAAGAAATGTTTCCTAATATCCAGTCTAAACCTCCCCTGGCACAACTTGAGGCCATTTCCTCTTGTCCTATTATTTGGAAGTAACAGATTCCACCTACTATAAAATATTCCACCTACTCTCAAAACACCCGAGAAGAGATATCAATCAGAAGGAAAAAGAAAAAAAATCAGATTTTTCTAAATGGCCCATTTTAAGCGTGCATGATGATAAATGTTATTACCAAGTAAGCCTGTAATGATTTAAAGGCAAATACCAAATAACATCCTGCTGTGTCTGGTTTCCTTATTACACACAAATTACCAGAATACAAAGAAAAATAATAAGATGCTTGTAATAATAATAGCAACATGCCTCAGTTCTGCTAGTTTTCCCAGTGGCCAGACAGGTAGGAATCAACTGCGTAAGAAAGAAGGAACTACTCCTTTTATAGTGAGTACAGGGAATATTAATTGCCTTAAAACGTATTTAAGCACATTTTTAAGCGCGTATTTGTCCCAAATATTTATGGACAAATTCCATCTACAGGCAATGTCCTCAGTGGTGTCAATTCTTCCTTTCATTAATTTTAGAAGTGATAAGCGACACAGTGACAAGGCCAAAGTATCTGTCTGAAAAGCACAAAGTGTATTTTAAAAGGTCTTTCGTGTTAACAAGTTGACGAGAGCTTTTGCCATTGATTCACCCAAACCAGGACTTGCTCGCAGGTGTGCTTTACTTGTCTTTGTGGGAGGCTCTGCTCAGTATGTTTCATGCTGGTACAAAAGGTGACTGTATTTTCTCTAGTAAGTAGGATATTGCAGTAATTTTTTTCTCTAGAGAAGTGCTTTCCAGGCTGCTTCAAAGCTGATGAGATTCTGAATTAGTCCAAAATTCTTTGGCAGCTTCTACACGGATAACTTTTCTCCACTGAGAAATGTTTGTTTCTAGTTCTTCTGTGCTTTGCCCAGAGACAAAAGAGGCTGATCAGAGGAAGGCTTATCTTCAGGGAGTTAAGGTCAAGTCCAACAAGAAAGCAACTGGCCAGGCAACATCACTGGGTCGGATAGTAACGTTACTAACGATGATAACGCAAGCAAGAAGCTATCGGTTGATAAAATCATCCAGATTCTTTTATGTATTATCAATTCTGAAGTCTCCAGACACCACGAGGAGGTAAGGGTATGCTACTAAGTACTGATTTATTTTAAGAATTGGTTGGCATGGTACAGATAGTAAACAGAATACCCAATGGATTTACTATGAGTTTCCCAAGAGACTCAGCAGTTAAAATAAACCTATTTCATTGCACTTCTTCCAAATCAGAGCCTGAATATCAACATTTTCATGTAACACAAAGACAGGAAGAATTACAGGCTCTAGGATGAGTCACGTATTTCACAAGTGTTCTCAAAAAAAAGAGGGAATATTCAAAGAATTAAGACACAGGATTCAGTTTCAGCCAACTTAACTGCAGAACCAAGAAAACACCAAGTACAGAAACTTGCTGAAACTAATAGAAGATGGGGGAAAGAAGCAGAACACAAGTCTTCATTTATAGCAAAGGGCCACCAAACCTACAGAAAGCTTACCAGAACATATTATATTATTTCTTTCTTTAGATTAGCAGTTTTATATTTCCATATACGTGTGCGCACAGAGGCACATGCTGTCCAGACTTTTGTGTTTTGGTTTGGGGTTTTTTTGGCCGTTACAGAGATTCACTCATCAGAATAAAACTCCTCTTATGGAAAGGAACAACACAAGTGGACCTACAGGAAAACACAGTATTCTACAACAAACTGTATTTTACTGATAGCTAGAAAGGTGGAAGGTGCCGATGGCTGGGTCTTGACAGGACCAGAGGCCATGGGCACAAACTGATACACAGGAGGTTCCCTCTGAACATCAGGAAACACTTTTCTACTGCGAGGGTGACCGAGCGCTGGCACAGGTTGCCCAGCGAGGTTGTGGAGTCTCCATCCTCAGAGATACTCAAAAACCATCTGGACACGGTCCTAGGCAACCAGCTCTAGGTGGCCCTGCCTGAGCAGGGGGTGGGACCAGATGATCTCCAGAGGTCCCTGCCAACCTCAACCATTCTGCGATGTTGTGGGTGCCAAAATGACGGGAATGATGGTTCCTCAGTAGCGGTTGGATAGAAAAATACCTGTGTAAAGTCACTGGTGGGAACCACAGTGAAGAAAAATGGGTAAGGAACAGACAACTGGAAAGACCAATATGAAGCTCAGAAGCAAAACAGTCAGTAAGGGAGAAACCAAGAAATCAGCAACAGAGAGAGGGCTGGTGAGTAAAGGAAAGTAGTCTGTCTCGAGGTTTGCAAGAAGCAGTTGTCAGCAGCATTTTTTAGGAAAAAGTTGACTTAGCTCTAAAAAGACCTTTTTTCAAATTCTAAAAGTTAATTTTTCCAATTCCGAATCCCTATTCCTCTCTTGCCATCCTTAAGAATTCTATGTTCATTTATATTAAAGTGAACATAACACTTGGCAGAAATTAGGCGGGGCTCAGAAATCACTAGTTGGCGGGGATAATAACCCATACTGAAATGATCAGAGCAGCGCACAACTTACCCTACTTCACTTCCAATTCTGCCTCTTTTTACATATGCGATTACAGTTTTGTTAAGGGTAGCAACTTATTTCCTGGACTGCCATTAGAACGGCCGTGCCTTAGCATTACTGAAGAGCCACTTCAGGAAGACTTTTTGCTCCTCCCCCCCCCCTTTTTTTTTTCTTTTGAACAAACATTTCTGTCAACATTATGAACAGAAATAATGTTTAGTACATAGATCCCCCCCTTGCTTTTTTCCTCACAAAAGATTCGGCAGCTAGAAAACGCCTCTTTATTCTAGGTGGGATTATATGGGACATCTCCTCTTTCTGTCCCTGTGAGAAAAGTTCTCATTCCTCCTGCATTGCTCCTTCCCCTAAAAGTAGTGCTCATTACACCAAATACAACATTATTAACATGAATTTCTCTCATTTTATTAAAACAGTGCTTCACAAAAGGGCACCAGTAATGCTAGACTCCACAAATAAAATAGAAACAACTTCCCAAACCCAAATAAACAAGAAACAAAAACCTCACACAGTAAAAGAATTCCTGATTATACTCAACACATGAATCAAACAATGGAAAAGAAGCTAGAAATACAGAGACTCAAAGTATGTCAGAAGTCGCACGTCAAGAGTTTTTTATACGTTCAGATGATCTCATTCTGTGTTTTGTAATATTAGTATATTATGTTTTGGTTTGCCAACTACTACAGCAAATTGTTGGCAAGTCCACTACTTGCAAGAAAACAAAATAAAAGACCTTTTTAGTCAAAGTAGAAATTCATAAACTAGAACATAAATACACTTCGATTTGATTAACGCAGTTTTACATGGAGCAACAAACTGGGATTACTCCTTCTCCCACACTTCATTATTAACACAGATAGGCACTTAGACTAAGTTTTAGAGGCAGCAGCCTTTTCAATTAATATGATTAAACCTCTATTAAGTCACATGGTGTTCAACTTTTAACATAATGTGATTGCAATTCTGTCTCTATCAAACTGCTCAACATGATAATGCTCTTTCAAGTCTATTCTGGTTCCCCCTGTCAAAATGGGATTTCAGACCTACGTATTTTTACTAGGCTTCTTTTCACTTCAGACTACAGTTTGCAAAACCATCTTGGGCTCAGTACTGAAGTGATAGTGCATCGCTTCCAGTGGCAGACCCAGCGGAGTCTTTATCAGGATTTCTAGCACAGTGTTCCACTGCTGCCTGTACCTTTAGAAATGAGCATCAGCCCTGTGTGACAGCCAGAATGATTCTGATGAAGGATAATGGAAAGACTTATCTATATACACTCTTGAAGCCTTAAAACTAATTCTCTGTGTCCCTCTCTCCTCCAAAGTAACATCTGCTCTCAGATCTCTGTTGAGGAACTTTGTTAATAATGACATGTAAAGCCAAAAAAATACAGCTATCACTAAATCCCCTACACAGTAGTGTAGCAGCAGTTGTTAAGCTAGAATTTCTTTTTGGTGTGGGTTTTTTAAATTTACAAAACTTAACCACTTATAATCATACTTTCTGTCCCCTTTGCTGATCTTCGTAAGACTGTTTCTAGCCCACGAGACAGGAAGAGTATTAAACAGAATACAGGACACAATCAGAACTAGCCCTCCTTTCCCCTACTCTATTTTTCTACAGACAAATACCTGCTACAAGTTTTTCACTTTCAACTTTAATAACTGGTAATTACCTACTTGTAGAAGCTGGAAAAGACCATCTCAAGTTCAGTACCACCAGCAGCTTATTACCAGGGGCAGAAAAACAACAGACAGACTAAAACGATGAAACATCCTTGTATTAAGCTTTAATCTAGACTCCCTCCACAAACCATTAACAACACTTAAATTCAACACAAGTTGTGACTAAACACTCATGACATTCCCCAAAGCCTAGAGTCTCGAGTACAAAGCTTTCTCAACATCGTTCACCATCTAGCAAGTAAGAAGCAAGAGACCAGCATATATAGTCAAAGCTCATCCTCCATCCACCTGAGAATTTCAGCCTCGTCTTCTATGGCTTTCACCCCTGCAACCATACTCCTTTATGGTCTATGTAAGATCTTGCTGCAAAAATGGCTCTTTTGAGGTCCTCTACTTGTTCTGCGTATGAATCTACACTAACCACAGATTCTTGTCTTCATCTTTAAGGACTTCACAACTACTTCCTTTACTTAGCAGCTATGAGAGTAATTTGACAACTCCCTTCTATGCAATTGCCTCCCTGGCCACCAGTTTCTGCTGTTACTACCTCTGCACTTCCTTCCAATTTGCTCCTTAGACATATAGGGCCACCTAATTAAATTTATAAACCCTTATGTCTCAATGCATTATTAAGGCTTATTTCTGTCAAACCAAACTTCCGCCAGTTGGCCATGGCTTCATCCTTCCTGGCAGGTTTCATCCTTCTACACATATTCAGTCCCTGGTTAAAAACAGGCAAATGGCTACAGACGTGTGCCTGGCAAAGAGATGACAGTTCTTCACTACGGCCTTTATCTTGGGTGTTAGCTCATCTGCTTGTCTCTTTAGACTCTTAACCTGCCAGAACAGAACTCACAGACTGTTACAACAGTACTCGGTCCAGTACAATGAGATCCCTCTGGTAACGGAAGCATTTGGGTACTATCATAACAAATATTTACAAAAGCAAGAACAGAGATTTATCCTGTTTCCTAAGCAGCAGTAGGAAGCATTAACACTTGGTTATCCCGGTTATCCCTTTGGTATACAATCTGCTGTAGCTAGCTGAAGATACAGGTCAATAAGTAATACTGTATTTTGGCAAGTATTCTAAAAATATCAGCTACCACTTCAGAGCTTGTATTTTTGTTAGATACAGGCTTGCAAAACCAGAAAAAGAGCCTTTACATAACTACACTACGAAGGCATACCCATTAGACCATTTAAAAGCAATAGGTTCAAATAGCTTTAATTAATATAGGTTTAAATAATATTGGGGTTTTTTTCTTTTATATCTGCCAAATGCATATTTTCTACTACAAAATTAAAGAAATACTTCTTGTCTACCAAAGTCCTGCATAATTAAATGCATTTCCGAGACAAAAGCAATAAATAACCAGACAGCATCAACACTGTACTCTCATTACCTGTTTCCACAGTGTTTTCTGTTTCTGCTGCCTCCAAACCATCCATACTGTCTTCATCCTCCACTGCAGTTTTTCCTCTACTCCGAGGCCTGCAAACGTAAGAAGGGAAAATTCTTTTTAACTAAAAGCCCTTTTAAAACTTTGAAGTTTTAAATTTAAATTAGGATTTAAATAATTTCATTTTGAGGGATAAATGTCCGCACTAAATTATGTAACATTTAAGCTAACCCGTGATTTAAGTCTTGTACAAATCAGAAGTTTCCTCCCCTTTTTCCCAGTTCTAGGTAATGTTCTCAACAACATACACTTGAATCAGCAGTTGGCCCCTTAAGTTTTTCTGATTACTCTTACAAGAAAAATACAGTAACAAACTTTCACTGATCAAAAAATACATTAAATCAGCAGGATTTTAAGATACACGCATCCTGTTTGCTCTGCCTAGGAAATAACTATAGATAGACATGACAGAATCCAATCCAAAATCTGGCCAGTAGTTACATATGCTATAAAATAGATACCGGTCCATTCAGAGCAGCCTTGGAAGAAATGTCTACAGAATAATGACGCTAAAGCAACTAAATTGAAACATGTATTATTTTCAGTGAAACAAATATTTTGACACATAAAATAAAATGTTATGAGAGATGAATAAATGTCATCACATTAAAAAAGTCATCACATGAGGACAGCACATAAAAACTAAAATACCCAGCAGATTTGTTTCAGTTTCAACCAAGGTCTGACGGAAAGCAGACAGGTTTGCGCCACAAATTCCAGCCTTTTTTCCCTGCCTGGCTCTTCAGCAACTAACGTGGTGGGCTATTGAGAAGCCCAAGCATCCAGATTCCCAGCTGTTCAGCAGCCCATTTGAAAGGGTGCCAAGAGCTTGGCACCTTGCCTCCCAAATTTTCAGGCTACTTGGCAACTTGCCTGGCATGCTGACAGAAAGCCTGGGAGACCCTGGGAGCTTCTGATTCCAAGTACACAAATTCTGAGCGGTTTGGGGTATTTCGGTGGTTCCAATGTCCCAGAGCTCCCAGGCAACCATTCACCCAACCAACATGCCTTGAATCAGGATGCCACACAGGCCAGCACACGGGCACCCAGCCTGCCCCCCTGCACAGAAAACAGCTCCGCTTCCTCTTTCACAGAGGACTCTGAAAGGTTTGGGTTTAGTTCTATGTTGGGGGGAAAAGGTGTGGGGTTTTTTTTAAGTGATTAAATTATTCCAAAACCAGCATTTCCTTTTTTCATGCAGTCTCTATGAAATACTTGTATCTATGCAAACTCTTTCCACAGAACTAGATGTGCTAAATTGGCTACAAAATAAACTCTACCGTGCAATGCCTTTGGTTCTCATGGATCAAAGAGGATAACTTGCACAGAACTGGAACCATCTTTTGAGTCTACATGTATTGCTGTCCTGCTAGAAGAGAAATTACTGTCTTGGACTACCTAACAAGACGACCCCTTCAAATTGTGTCGGGACCACATTTGTCTCTGCAAAGGAGGAAAAGAAGCATTAAAATGAGGCACAAACCAAAGCCTGAAAAAAACCACTCAATTTACAAGGAGCTGGCAGGAAGGGGAAAGCAGGAAGAGATGAAGGACAGAAGGACTTTTCTTGGCATCCCTATGAAATTTGTTCAGGACAATGCTGCAAAACCTGGGCACAGTGGGAACCCTAGGGATACAAGGCTGTCTTTCCCCTTGCCTGCTTATCCATAAGCAGTGACAGCATACACATAACACACAACGTAAGTAATAGCCTTCGTAGACCAGAGGGAAGCCAGCATCCCCTTCAGTTATTTGCCACTTTACAAGCTTCCAGTGCAGTTTCTTAAAACCCATGTTTCACAAATATTTAAACCAGAATAAACTGCACCAGAAGAAACTGAATTACACTCCTCCCTTCAGCCACCATGCCAGCCCATCCACACGTACAGCGGTTGGTGAGCTGACCGGAAGGTGGACACGTGTTTTGGAAGTGGTAAGGACACGAATGTTTCTCTCAGCAGCATCTAGGATCGTCACACAGATTTATTCCCATCTGTAATGAAGAGTAGGGAGTACAGCAAATGGATCATCATACTCATTGGACAGAATAGGTTCTTCCCGCAAGACAGAGATACAGCAAGAAAGAGGTAACGCTCTTCTAACACTTAGAAAAACAATGCAGCTGGCAAATGCTCTTGTTTTCTGAAGTATTACATTTCTTGTAGTTCTTCGCAACATCCCAGCACATCAGCCAGCACTGAATAAAAGGATGGGAATGCAGGTAAGTGAAATCACTTCCCTTGGTGCAGGAATGCTCAAAAGCTTTACAGAACACAACCAGCTAAGAACAGGGATTATTTCTAAATCCTATCCCAATTAGTCTTCTACCAACTATCCATCTGCAACACAAAGTTACAAGTTTTTACTAAACCAGGATTACTTTGAAATCATCACAAACGTAAATGATAATTCTGCTTTCTCTGAAAGTACCCCATTTAAGTATTCTACAACACAACCCTATAGGTGATAGTGGAAGATGATAACTGTTTGTTTATTTAGTAATTTACATAGAGCTTTAGATTTTCTACTAAAACTACATTGCATGTATTAAACACCCAAGTACCTCAACAAAGCCTTTTTAAACATTTCGTTTAAACAAGAGCAGTATTCACTCCTCAAACTCCCTACCGTATTTTAGCAACCTATTTAACACTAAGGAAAATCAGACGCTTCAATTAATTAAACATAATTGCTTCTTTCAGCAAAAGATACAACTATGTCTGGTGTTTTCTTGCCATTCCCCTCCCCCAATATTCTACAAAAAGCCTTCATAATGCTGTGCAGGTTTTAAATAAAACTGAAGAAGTGGTGGAAAAAATACCAGATTATATCATTAGCTTATTTTTGCTAGTTCCATTCATTTTACTATCATCAGAAGAGATTTTATAGCCTACAAATTTATGTTTGGCTTAGAGAAAAAAATAATTCAAGTCACAAAACAGTCAAATATACACTGTACTGACGACTATAATTTAATGTTTCCACAGAAAATGCCATTTGAGAAGGCCATATAGCACACCTGATTGTTGCAATCAATATTTGTCATGAGAACAGATTGTTTAATGTTATTTGCATTAAGCTTATACATTTTATTTAATAGTTTTATACATAAAGCTTTTAGCTGGTTTGCATAACACTAGATTTTTCCATTGACGAACCCTGCACATTTTTTATTTTTCTATTTACGTATTCCACTCCCCCTTAAATACAGTGGGAAGAACAACCTGTGCTCTGTTCTCCACCTGGGACTTGACTTTTTCTTCTGAAGTTCATCCTTCTGAAGGAGGATGTGAAAAGGCTGCTGGAGCAAGACAGCGGCAGGGCCAGCTTTTGCTGCCTTAAAACAATTACGGAACAACGGCCCGTGACTATTCCCCTTCACTGACACAAAGCCAGAGAGTACCGACCTGTAATTGCTATATTGAACATTACAACCTCCGTTCTGCTCTGGATCTCAAAGCTCAGTCCCAAACTCTCTTACTAGGAGGGGTAACTACATCATGCTTTTACATATCATTGCAGAAACCCCATCAGCTCGTGATGGCAGAAGTACCGAACACAGATGAGCCACGTCTCCAACAGCTTACAAACCAAGAACAAAATGTACAGGCAGAGCCTGACCAATACGGACTCTCCAAGAAAACAACAATAAATATTAGTCAGTACAACAGGCAGCGGGCTCGATACACAGGCTGAACTGCTGCCAAGGTTTCCGCGATTGGCTTTCTCGCTTGTCTTTTTCCTACAACGGAGCTCAATTTAGAAGGAAAAAACAAAACCGCCTCTATCTATGTTTAAAAGAACAGATCCACTGAGAGAAATATAACTTCTTTAAGCATTTAAAGCACATGCAGCGTTTCACGAAACTAAGTCAAGGAAAGACAAAACTACGCTTTTTTACGTATATAGGACCCCAGTTGAATATAATTACTGTCTACAATAATTTTACTCATATTTGCATAAAATAGAGTCATTTATCAAAATCCTTTGTGACCCACTCCTGAATTTGTTATCAATTAGCTTTCTTAGCTAATGCCTTTCATTAATCTCCATCTTTAAATAGACGGTAGTAAACAAAAATCTCGTAATTCTTCTCTGTGTAAGCAACTAATTAACTTTAGCCCAAAGGTAAAAGAGCCCAGAAAAACCTTTTGCAGGGCTCAGCAGGGCATTAGGTACTCCCTCCGCTCTGGTGGAAAGCCTTGCTGAGGCTGTCTCAAAGCCTTGCCAACTTCGCCAACACTGGAAGATCACCTGAGCGGCTTCTGCTGAATTGCACGGAAAGCAGCACGGATGCACAACGCTGGGAGACAATGGAAAAGTGTCTTATTCACCTGCCAGTAATCAGATACTACTACTTTTAGTCTTTTTTTTTTCTCCTTTCTTTTTTTTTTAAATGCATGACATTTTTTGCACGTTTGGGGTTTTGGTTTGGTTTGGTTTGTTTTAAAGGTGACAGCAATAGCACCGTAACATGACGAGTCCAATGTAGGTCAAAAGTACATCTTGGATCTTACTCATTCTTTCCACAAGGTGAGCAGTGATGAGGCCATGGGCCAACATCTCCTGGAACCACATGAAATAACTGACAAAGCTACTACCCTCAGATGCCTGTCACCGCCAGGCTGCTAGTTTATGATTACCCAGAAGTTATGGCCAGACACCAGTTTCTGCAAGTTCTCTGTAAGTTGCTCCCAATGAAAGCAGGTGACGATTTGTTCAGGTGGAAACTACCTTACTAATCCAGTGCATTTTGTTTCAGGCTTATGAGAATGTGAACATATGAACCGCTCCAGAGTTTCCCTCTCTTTCTCAAATGCTAAAACCTCTGGATCGTTCAGGGGAGAAACTACCTTCCTTCCTATACTTTGCAAACTGCTGAGCACAATGATGGTACTAAATATATAAAATGGGGCCAATAACCTTAAAAAGCGGTGTAACATCTGGGATACAGTAACATCCTAAATCAGCACAGATGTCTTGTTAAATGAACATCTGTCCGCAGCCTTACCCTTGAAGATGGTACAGGAATGATCTATAAAAAGGTTCAATTAGTGCTGCCGTCAGCACGGCTGGTAACTAATTAATGTTCACACGACAGTTTCACAAGTGAAAGCTGTTACAGTCTTTTCAAGAATCTTTTTAACAGGTGTGCAAAAGCACATGCTCCCACTATTTCTGAACCATAAGTCGTAAGTACAGCTGTAAAAGTTTAACTGTGCTTAACTGTAAGCTAGAGTACCTAAGGTTCAGCTCATAGGCCCATGCAAAGGGAACTCCACCAAGCAAGTAAGAATCAATTCAAGGAAATATCTACAAAGAAAGGGATTTTTTCTCCCTCTCTGAACACTGCTTTTCAATGCAGACCTTATTACTTACAAGAATTGAGAAAATTCTACATCCAAGTCTGGATAAAATGAACAATATGGCTCTGGAAGCAAGGCAGATGCCAGCTAGCTAGAACAATTTCAATAGCTCTAAACACTAACAAGCCTAAAATAGGAAACTCGCTATCATATTGTCTCCAGCTTCAAACTGACTGGGATTTAAAAGATTCTTAAGAGGATTTTTTTAACTGAGCAATCAGTAACAGGGGAAAATATTTTCTGCACTTGCCCTGCACAACATTTTTTTTCGCATGTTATAAAAAAAAAGAACTCAACATGTACTTTCTTCCTATTTACTTCTTATATTAGATATGTGTATACTAAAGGCAGAATGACCCCAATGTATGGAAAAGAAGGACCCCAATGTATGGAAAAGATGTGGAACAGAAACATCACAAGTGATGCAAAGGCAAAAAAAAGTTGACTTTTTAGTAATAGAGAGAAGTGAAAGACTGTAGGAAACCGTTTTTATTTAACATCAACAGAACCAGGCTTATTACAATCTCATTATAGAACTTGCTCAACCTTCGGTTTCATTATTAAAAGATCTCAAAAAAATACTCGATATTGCCTATTAGTCTCCTGGTACAATCAAAGAAAAGTGTGTCTCTTAATTCTTCTAATTTATTATCTTTCCATAAATTACTACATCAAAGAGAAGCGACCCAGCTTACGTTTAAAACCAAAACATTGCAACTTCCCATCTTACATCTCCTTTAACCAGTAACGATCTAAAAGACATTATTCATTCACTCAGGCTGTAATGTGTTCAGAGCTGAAACTTTTTTCACATCTGTATTTTATACAGTTACCACTGAGAGCACTAAACATCTGAAATAAAAAAATATTACAGCCCTTGAGATCAGGGATGTCTGAGAAAAAGCAGGAAAAGAACCTAGCCTCCGCTTGACGATTCTTACCTAAACTTTTCCAGTACTCCCCTGTGAAAGGGAGATTTGTCAAAGATTTCCTATGCTACTCAAAGAAAGGCAAATAGGGTCTTTTAATAATTATTCGTACTGAATGTCGGAGATGCATCTCTGCTCTCATTCTAGAGTACAGTCACTGTTGATGAAAAGTAAGCTAATAGAAGGGAAATGAACTGATGAATGCAGAGCTCTTGAAGAAAAAAATCTGTCCCGAAACAGGTTTTGAGTAAAATACCGTGTGTCAAAACGAATTTGCATTGCACAGTGCTAACAACAATTTAAACGTCAAATGAATTAGTACGTTTAAGTAAATGTAAAGTTTCGGTTATTTGTATTTTCAACTTCAACTGCTCTTGCATAGCTACCTGCACTATGTGGGCTCTCAGGCCAATACTGGAGCATAATTACTTTCCATGGGAGATGGAGAAAAGGCAAACAGGATGTCCTGCCAGCAGGCACTCGTCAGAACTGTCTACCCGAATCAGAGAGGCATAATTACTGTAACAGGAATGTCATCTCACTGTTGGAAAATCTTAATCTCAACTCAATTTTGCAGAAGGCTACCAGATCCAGGAGCCTGAAGCTACACTCTGTTGGGTGATGAGGCTGGTCTGGCCAAAGCGACTGTCTTCAGCATTTTCTCTGCTCTTCCCTGAAGTTACAGTTGTTCTGTTTGAGTGTGGAACTGCTCTTCTAAAAGATAGAGCAGATGAAGACTACCCTAGCTGAAACAGAGCCTTACTAACAAGGCCATGAGATCTTCTTCCCAACTTGTTAACCATTTGGGAACATCCTCAGTGGGTTGGAAAGAGAGACGGAGGGTCACAGCAGCCAAGGACCAACCCAGGAGGAATCATTATCAATAACAGTCGCAGGCACACAAAATAATAAACTCTTCACAGGAGCCCATAAAATACCCATGGAGTCACAGCTCTGCTACAGCCAGTTACAGACTGAAGTATTGAGGCTAGGGCTACTACACTGCAATGTACTTCTGCATACCTTTTTGTGACACCATTACATGAGAAAATCTGAGTTTCATGTTAAAGGCATGAAGCCAGGTTCCCTGACCTACATGTATGGACTGTTCAGTTTGGAGAAATCTCTAATAACTGATTGAGAAATCATAAAAATGGCTTTCAGATCTTTCAGCTTTCTTTTTACTTTTCAAACTGACTTTTTAGACATCTATAAATTCTGTAAGCGAAAATTACTTTTAGTCAAATATCTGTCATGTTAACTGAGCAATATACAGCATCAAAAGTTGCTACAGGTTCTTATTTCTCAAGAACTACCTTCCCATTGATAGGCAGTCTCATTGCCTGACTTGCAGTTTATAGTTTTACATGCAGACCTTAACCATTATACAAGTTTCAAAAATAATTATATTACAAAAAAATTTCTGATGCATTACAACCTTCTGACATATTATGTATTTGCAGCTCTGCACAAAATATATCCTTCACACATTTGTTACCAATGCACTTAGCCATATTCACTATTAAAATGATGCAAACCAACATACTAGAATTTCAGCACTGGCACTATTTTTTAAAACCTTTTCTGGAACCAAATTAGACAAATCTTTGGGAGCACCAGCAGCTACAAGCAGAGCCATCTGCAGGTTTCCAACCCCAGCTAGCTCTGTGTATCTACCTGGCTCTAGACTTGCTAATGGCTGTATTCTTATGACACCTGTGGACAACAGTTCGCGTGAGGCTCTTCAATGAATTTGCTGAGCAATGCTTATGAAGATAAATTTGCTAAACAATGCTTATCAAGACCACTGAATGATTTCACATGTTCTATTTTTACAGGCAAGGAGAATGAAATGGCAGCACTAACAGTTGAGAGACCACTGGCATTGTCAAAAACACAAATCTGCTAACCTTCGCAGGAGTTTCACATGTGCACCTGCACCATCAAACACTGTACTTGTCCACACTTCTCCTTCCCTTAAATAAACAAAACGGCATCAAAATATGCTATTGCACCAAACACTGTCTTCTTGATGGGAAGCAAAACAGCATCCACTTGCATCAGAACACAAGATTTGTTTCTCCATGACGACGGCTATGGGAAGCTTTAACTCCTCCAATCTTTCGACAGCCATGATGCCTAAAATTTTTTACCCACGACAGGACCAAGCTCTTGCCTTTTGGAAGAATTAAGAATTATCCAGCTACTTGCTCTTTCATATGTTGCAGGGTTCCCTGCTACTCTCTTCTCAATAAAGGTGGCAATACAATGGTAAGGGCTGTAATTCTCATGTCTGGTGATTTCAAGATCCCGTACATAAAATTCAGCAGATCTGAGTCATCATGCATGAGAAACAGCTGCCAAGTACTTGGAACTTGTTGGAAGTTTTGGTCTCTGAACAGATTTTTGTAATTTTAGCACCGTTAATTAAGAGTCATTTTCAAAGATTTCCTTTTGAAACTTTGCAGTCTGCCAGAGTCTTACCACAGTAAGATTGTGAAGATTCTTTCAAAATGCATTTGTCTGCTTATGTTAAATATTCTCACTGGATATATTCAGTGCAGGTGCAGACGGTGCTGCCTGCCATAATACCCAGCCACACGCAATGCAGGTATACAAACAACCAAATGATCTCGTACTGAAGTTTTTACTCAAAAAATTGGTTTTGTACCCAGCAAGTACAGTCTGCATACAATGATCATAAAAAGCTCTAACCATTCTTTTTAGTCATTGTTAATTCAGTTAGGATAATCAAAAAACAATGCAAATATTCAACTCTCACCTCTTTAAGAGAAACTAAATCCTGCTCACATGACATTATTTTGAGAGGTTTCCGTATCTTACATCGATCAAAATGCATCAGTCAACTCAGAACATCTCATTCTTTCTCATCAAATAAAGCTCAGTATCTTTTGTCCCAAATCAGTTTTACTGGTGTCTTTAGAGCTAAGAGCAAACACAAGTCTTCCCATAGATTACATGGAAAATAACTCCATTCATTCTTATGCTTTCGAAATATTTCTGATCCAACCAATATCACAAAAAAATTCCACCTGTCTGTTCCTCAGATGGGTGTTACAGGATTCCCTGAGAAAGGCGTCCGTCCTCCGACTGCACCTGAGCTTCTGTTCACAAAAGGCGATGAAAAACCTACGGCAACATTACCGGTGTGTTTCCCTATTGCTTTCCCCAACACGTCTGCAAGCTTAAGCTAGAAGGATCAGGACATGAAAGGAACGGCAGTATGCAAAGTGATATAAATAACCTGCTTTTATGCAAGATGCTGACCTAGAACACATTAGGTAGAATTTTCTTAATAATACCCAAATTAATTGACGGCATGTAAGAAAAGTAGTTCTTGCGTGTTAACTACAGTTTGTCATTACCAATCTAAAATGGATTTAGACAAGAAAAAAAACACAACAGAAAAGAAAGTCAGATCACCACATATCTTTTCCATCTGTTAGCACCCTCAGTGCTTCTTATAAAGAAATACATTTGTATTTCAGATAATGTCAACAAGTATTATGAAATATTTTTCTTTCAATAAAACTGCTAAACCTAAGAAAGCCAAAGGGAAAAACACAAGATCTGTTTGCTAATTAAAAATCCATTAAAACTTATTCAGAAGGCTTGGAAAACCTCAGAATAAAAATAGACCTGAAAAGAAAACGGGCAATGTAATCAGATGGGTGTCAGTGTAAATTTATAATTCACATAAATTGTTTTTCTTTTACCAAAATTGTTTTCAAACTAGAAGTAAATCCTAAAAGCCAGATCGTGGAAACTATTTTTATACTAGAGTAAATAAAACTCTGGAAATACTACTGTGAAATATAAACAACAATACAAGTAGCATAATAAGCAATGCTCCAAAGCACAATGACAACTAATACAAGTCTTCAAACATGTTTAAAAGCTTCCGTATAAACAGACACAGCAATCTCTAGGGGCATGGATACAGCAGAAACGCTGCACTCTGCTAAACGAAAACTGTCTTAACACTTTTTTCAACCCCTGAAGAGGATTCTTCTAACCTGGAGACACAAACTTGCCTTCTGACAATTACAGCTAGGTTACAAATAGCCCTAAATAATTACAAGAGAGAACTTCTAATCTTCTGTTCAAAGGACTGTTAAATTACCATCTTTCTTTGTGACAATGATCTTTGCTGTACACCGATGTTCTCAAAATTTCACCTCTTTTTATTTGAGACCATTACAAACCATACCAAGCTACTTTCTCCATTTTTCTTCTCCATGCCAGTCTTCTGTCCATTAAGATTAAACACATAAATCCACAGTATTTTTCAAAAACTGTTATTCCCTCATGTCTTTAATATGCCTTTAAAGAAAAACCTGAAAAAAGGTAAGTTAAGTAGATGGGTCTTCCAGCACTTGATGCTAGAGGAGTTCTACTACCTGATCATCTCCTTCACACCCCCCAGCATGAGATGAGATCAGGCTGTGACAGAAGTCCTACCAAAAGAATGATCTATTGCTCAGCCTACGTCATATGATACAGGTCAGAGTTATAAACAAAATTGTATCTGTGTCACACGATAGGGGCACGTATCCAGCAAACCTTGTTACAGCAACTACTACAATGGAAGTCATCCAAGAGGACCAACTGATACCTCCAGGTCAAGTTCCTTTGAGGCCACCATCCAAGGACACACAAGCAGTAAGCATACTCCATTTACTGCACTGCAAGTTGCAAAAGGTCCTCAAGTTCTGTGACTTCTCTCCAGTTCCACAGATATCCTCAGTTTAAACAGGCAAGGAAATGTGTTTTTAAGGTAGTAGGAAATTAATTCTCAAAATTTATGTTCAGTATGGAGAAAAACGCCAAAATGTTCAAGATTCAAACACGCTAGAAATAATGGTAAAACAAAGTTTAAGAATTAACACAGACTGAATGTGTACCCAGCAAAACAGAGATAATTTTCGTCCAGATCAGCTTATTTCTCTCATTGGAGGTTCATGAACATTTGTGCTGGAAGCAGCAAGGGAGAAGAGCAGTGATAGGAAAGAGCTGCTAGAGAAGGAGGAGAGGGAATGAAGCAAGTGAAGCTTCTTTTGGTGATGATGTAAGCTATGCTGTCTTAAAGGATTTGGAAATTACAATCTGAATCACTCGCTTCGTAACTTTTTTCAGAAGTCACCAGAAAAACAAGGAATGAAGATAATCAGAAATTATCCTGAAGCTGTTTTATAATGGGACTATTTGTATATTTACCTAATCTTTTCTGAGCATAGACCTTCTGGAATGACAGCTTCTTAGATATTTATACTTTTATTTCAGCTTGCTTTTTACATATACACATATGCTTCTAATTAACATTTACAGCACGAAAGCTCAGTTCTACTCACCAGACCACATAGCCTCAAAAATTGTCTCAAACCTTTCAGAAATACTTCCAGGTATCAAAAGTTGGCAGAGCAGCTCTGCACCAGCTATACTTGCAACCAGTTGTGAAGACAACACTGCCAAGGGAAGCGCATACAGCTAGCTGTAACTTACAGTGGCCCTAAGGCTACTCAGGTTTACCCAAGTACTGTCTGGGTATCACGACAGGACAGAACAGGGGCTAGTTCAGTTTGGCCACACATAAATTTCAGCAGTAAAACCATTAGGTTTTGTTACAGTACTGCTTCTGCATAACCGATTTCTTTTTTTGCTCTGTTTTTGCACACTGAAATGTCTCCTTAAAGTACCTGAAAGCCTTCATGATGACAGAAGAATTACAATTGAGCTATACTGTGACCTCAGAATCTTAGAAACCATTTGTATTTTGCGATCAATGTATTAAAGATTACATTTGGGAAGAATCTTTGAGCACAAAGATGTTCAACATTTATTACACCACCATGAAAAAGCTGCTAAACAGAGTGCTATCAAAACAGAAATCCGACGGCTCACAGACTCACTGGATACAATGCCAGAATCATTATCCACGCTACTCTAATACCTGTAAATACCACTCAATAACTGTAACTGATTGAAGCCCATCTTTCAGAAAGGCACTCACTTTGCCGTGCCCTTTGTCGTTTGTTCCTCCTCGTGAATTTGTGCTCATTTCTTACGTGAACTTCTCTGGTTTCAGTTTTCAACCGCTGGCTCTTTTATCTTTTCCTCTTACATTAGGGAACCCTTAAGAACTCAGTATTTTCTCTGCTGGAGATATGATCCACTGTAATCAAGCTACTACTTAGTTTCAGGGTTTGGATTCCCCACCCTCCCGTAACTGAACAGACTGAGCACCTTTACCTTTCTCACCAAAGGAATTTTCTCCAAGCTTTCTACAATCTTTGGTCTGCTTCATGACTTCTCACCAACATTTCAGTCTTTTATTTGTGGATACCAGAATCCCACTAAATAGGGCAGCAGCCAATCTCACAAACTCTGCGATAAACAGAGCTTCAGGACAGAGCCATAAACATCCCACATTCTAAATCCCTTTCCAGAAATGCGTCTTTCTGGGCTGCAGCCCCCTTCCTACACCTCTACATGGTGACACCATTCCTCTTCTTATGTTGAAGTGCATTTTGTTTAACTGTGCTTACTCAAACCAAAACCCACTTTTGCCTCTTCCCTATGCTCATCCACGTCATTCCATATGTAGATTTCACTAGCAGTAACTGTTACTAATACTGACTAATACCAGACTTCACTGCCGGAGGCCCACCCAAAAAACCCAAAGCAAGGCAACAACAGTTCGCAAAGACAACAAAGTGCTTTGTCAGCCAGCCCTTAACCCAATTACTGTAGGTTTTATTCCACTGAATAATTCAAACGAATAGTTTTAATCAGAATATAAAACACTGTTAGGCCCAGCACCTTTTAAAGAAACTCACTTACATTACATCTTTATAGAAAACTATGAATAAAGGATCACATCAGGTGACCCAATATCTACATTGAAGGCAATTTCTGAAACTCACATGGCAGGTAAGAGACAGGATGAAAAAGAAGGGAAGGATTAAGAAAAAAACACCAAACTTAAGAGTTTCTGCCTCTAAAGAATGTACTAAATAAATATATTTCCAAAATAAAAATAAAAAGTTAGAAGCCATCAATTCTCCACGCGTCTTCATTTTTCCATTTTTAACCATCGAGGCACAAACTACAGCCATCCCAACAGCAAGGGACTTGCTCTCCCAAAAAGTCACGCCTTCCACATCCTCTTGATTTCAGCGGGAACCATAGGATTTCACTGTCTCACAGAAGTAAGCAGCATGTACTTCAATATACTTTGTAGCATAATAAAATATTCTATTGAAATTACGCGATCTAAAAAACAATGACTTTATTGCTCCTTACAACTTTTTCCACTGTAAAATTCAACTCCAAGGTAGCAATTGGCAGGGACAAAATTATGTAGCAATTAGGGCATGACAGCAAAAGCAAACAAGAACTGAAAATGGGTTCGACACTTCTGGTAACAAGCAGGTAATTATCACAGCAGCTTGAAAGGGGCATAATCAACCAAACTGACATCATCCCTCCCACATAATAAAATGTGAAAACCCTTTACGTGCAGCATAGCTCTTACAGCTGGTAAATGCTGCTAGTCTAGTCTCCATGTCTGTGTCTGCAGAACAGCTGAGGTTACGTTTGGGACACCTGAACAGTGGATAATTTTATTTATTTATTTAGAATGATGATAACTATTACGTGTTTTCACCCATTGGGGACTATAGAGATTATTTCTAAAAAATGGTACGTTATGAAAATGCCTTCTCTTCTCTCAACATAACTTTGTTTTCAAAGTTCCAGAAATATAGAAAAAAACCTCTTCCTAAAAGGCACAGTTACCGTTACACCTCCGCCTACAAGATAAAGTAAGTTTAATATTTTTAATACAAAACCAGAAAGTTGCTAGTTTTAAATATACTCAATTCTGAACTACTAGATTTTGCCAACACTTTTTTTTTCCTCCCCCATGACACATTTTATTTAAACTTAGGCGTGAGCATTAACCGATATCTCAAAGCAGCACTATCCTGTGGACATGCTTGTTGTTCATATCAACATGAAGTCTAGCTGTTTCACAAACGGTAATGCATTCACCTTCATAACATATTTGAGGTAATTAAAATACGATCTGTGAAAAGCATTCATTTATCTGCTGTCCCTTTTCAGCATTATTTTACTGCAAGATCTCGCTCTCATCAGCGCCGTGTTTGGAAAACCCATCAGCCCTAACTGATTCAATAGTGGTTGCTTTATCTGTTAGAGGAGGTTGTGGGGAACCTCCTTCTCCTTTTCCTATATTTTGTATATTCCTAACCTATGTTCCTCTCCATTTGCTCTCTCCTTGTGTTGACAAATCCATTTACCTCCATACTGTCTGTCAATACCATTATCTTGCTGCTTCCGCCTTCTTCCAGCTCATTAACAACAGCAAGGCTGAACCCAACACTAATCCCTACAGTCTGCCATTAACTGCTTCTACCCAGCTCCAATCTTTCAGATGGGTTTCGTTCCTTGTTTCTTGAATACAAACAATTTCAAACGCACTGGAATTGCAGCTCAATTTGTATTGATTTTTCAAGGAAAATTTCCACAAAACATTTACAGAGTACCTGTACCTATCATTTTCTAAACTGTGCTGCAACTACCATAAGTAAAATATATGAATTATTAACACTTTTTTCCTCATCTTTAAAAGCTCAGCACTAACACATCACACCATGAATTCTTTAGACACCTGTTATCTTGAGCAACCTATTTTTTTATCTTTTTTTTTTTGTTATCTTGAGCAATCTATTTTTTTGCACAAAATTCTCACAAAGATAACCCAAAGCTGGGTTCCTGGATCTCAACTTTTTAAAAGTACTAAGATAATTTTGAACAACATTATTCATTGCAAAATTTAAATTTGATGAGTGTGTAGCCTAGACAGGGCATGCCTTGACTTGTGGAAGGTTTAGTTCACTGGCAAGTAAAACAGATGTAGGCTGTTTTAACGGGAGCTATTTGATTGCTGACTATATGTTACTGACGTGATAAAGATGTTAATACTATACCAAATCCTGTCTTTTTTCTGCATATCTGAAGCATTTAAAATCTTAAATTACTGACAAAGGTTAAAATTTTACAAGATCTAAAATTTTATCAAGAATCCTGTTAACTAGAAAAAAATTATAAAAGCACAAATTCCCCTATGTAAAACTACACCATAAAAAGTGAAGGGGAACATCGACCTTGAAGCTAAAAAAGGTAAAGACTAAGTAAAAAAACCAAAACCGACAAAACCACAAAAACTTAAAAAAACCCAAAACATTTTCTTTTTAAACCAATTGCTATCAAAGAGACCTCTTCCTAGTAAGCACACTGCTTCTGTGAATACTATGATTCTACTTGAGAATCCACAAATACGAAAAATAGCTTTATACGTAACGCTTCAAAAAGCCACCATAGGTCAAAGCAAAACTAACAGGACTTGGACAATGGTCAAACATTCACCTGAAGTAACACGTAAGCTGCACGTACCCTTTACAAATTGAGGTTATACTGTCACAAGCGAGTTCGCAGCCAGGTTCTCCACGCAGGCATGCTAGCAGTTGCACTGGCAGAAGAACAGGGCTGAGCAGCTGCAATAAAAGGCGACTGCCTAAGTCACTGCTGCCAGCAGAACAGATCTCTGGAATCGTGGCCTTAAATGCCCTGTGAATATAAAGCTAACTAGAAAGTTTCCATTACTAACAAAACATGGGTAAGTAAATTACCAGGGAACAGTTCCTCAGAAGCGATGAGGTGGGAAACCTTCAATAACCTTCACCACCTTCTCCATGTATCTTTGTTCTGTTTCAATGACAGACTCCACTAGAAATGCCTTTTTACTGCAAACTTAACAAAGTTATAATGGCTTCCGGGCTCTGCAGCATTCAGCATATTGGAAAATGGATATTCTAGGATACTTTAATTCTCAAGACTTGGGAGAAAATCTAAAATACCCAGAAATTTCAGGTGCCAATGTTCTGTCCAACAAGCTGCAAAACAAGCACATGAAGTCATCTCACAGAGGAACAAATACCGGTTCTCTTCTTCACATCCAGAACCTACAGTAAAGGTAACGTGGTTGGTTCAATGTCCCCAAGGGAAACTTTCCTCATCTGAACAGCTGGAAATAATGTTTTGTTGGAGAAAGTACAGTATTTTGAAGTAGAGCTCCTCTCAAGAGCTCTGCCAGGATGCCAGGTAAACATAAAATTAATAGTAACACCAAAAATTTTACCTTCTTTAGATACAGGCACACCCCAACCCCTTATTTTCTTATATCCAATTCTATGACCCAATTTGCAAATATGTTGAGGGTTTACCTCTTCCAAAAATGAAATTAAAAAATTGAGGTTTAGCTTCCCGTGGAAAATAGAAAGAAACTAGGGCTTCAGTCTCACTAGACACACCCCACATTAGCACAATCCAACATTTAATTTATTGTAGAGTGACACTAAGCTGGTAACACACAGCCTAAGAACTTCAACTTAAAGAAAAAAAC
Organism: Gavia stellata; assembly: GCF_030936135.1. Taxonomy (NCBI): domain Eukaryota; kingdom Metazoa; phylum Chordata; class Aves; order Gaviiformes; family Gaviidae; genus Gavia; species Gavia stellata. The sequence continues at coordinate 8,081,249 of NC_082599.1, forward strand.
CACAGAAGTGTGCTATCATTAAACAGCACTGCTTAGCAATGCCACTGAACTAATTCTAAGCTTAAATAAAAACTATCACCAAAATGAACTTTGTTAGCTAAATAAATTTCTGTTGTTTCACTTCCAAACCAAATGAAAGAACTGTTTAAATGCTTAGCTTTGGATATGCACAGTAAAATGAAAGTACATGAGTCCGGGATCCTGCCTCAAAACTACCACACTTGCATGTGCAGTGCTGAATAATTAACCTATGTTCTTTTTCAAGGACTGTCTGAAAGCCCTTCTGCCTTTTATGTTTTCTGTTATCAGTATCATTCAGATAATTTGGATTAAAAGCCTATGCAATTCTAAATGATTATGAAAGCATTATTTTTTTTCTGGATGAAAAACTACAAGTTCTGAAGACTTCTTCATGAATTCTTCTTCTGAAGAATCCTGTGCTTTTTTTCCAGTTTCCTTTGCCATAAATTTCATATTCAGGTTTACTCAAAATAAATCACAAAAATTAAAACTGTTCAATTTAATACCTAATAAATACATCTATATCATCAGTACTAGAAGGCATGAAAGAAGCAATCAATGGCTTTGATTTTCTAAATGAATTACAGCATGCCTTAGAAGATATACTGCTGAAAAATGAATCAGGGGAAAAAAACCCTGAAAAATTTCATACATTCCTAAAAATCACAGATAAAAATAAATTTGCTACCCTATTTCACCAGCTGCAAAATTCAGAATCTGCTACCTTGCACACACTTGAATATTATATGATCATTAGGAAGAATGATGGGCAAAATACAATGGTGGTCTGATACATGACTTACGATCACCTTAAACACTAAGAAACATTTCTGTTTCTTTTTATCAAGTAGTTGCTCTGAGTGAGGACAGCAACTACGGATGTTCTTAACACACGTAAGAAAAACCTGTAAGTTATAAGATATTAACTTCTTAAGAGACACAACAGAAACTACCAAGGCCAACCAGTTCTTCTACACAACAACTGTATCAAAAGAAAATGTACTTAAAATAAGTGCGACTCAGATAAGCAGCTACTATGGGTTTACAACAAGCACCCTGTTTGAATAAAGCAAAATGAGTTACAGCATTCCCCTACAACCAGATTTTTAATTCTTGCATTAAAGCTAAGGAAAACAGTCAAGCTCTTATTACACACTCTTAAAAACAGATTTATAAAAGAAGTACGTCTGAAGCCACATCTTAAAAAAATTAACAGCCAACAAACTACTTAGAAATTCTCATCCTATTATTCAGGAAGATCTAAGAATACCAAAATATTTTTAAAACAATAATAGTAAGTCAAGATTTAGGCCACATTAGAAAACCCTCCCCTAAAGCTTCCAGTTATTGCAATACTTCTAAAGGCAGAGTTTCATGACAAAAATACTTTTTTGTGCAGCACAGACATATAAAAGGGTTCTTCGGGATGCCAAACACTTTCAGAACTCTCCAGTGATGACTCATCCTGTTATGTATACAAAGCTTTCATTACAAAAAAAAAAGTCAGTTGGCATCATTACAGATTCTCAGTTCGCAATCTTCAACTTACTGTTATTTCTTGTACAAAGTATTCTAAACACTCTGCAATAAAGTATTCTGGTATGCTAATTTTGGGGAGGAAAACGTGCAACTTCACTTGAATGGCCTTTCTTACACAAAGAGTTTCTACTCTAGTTCACAAAGTGCTCCAAGATGGCCTCGAATACAATTTTTAGCTAGACAGAAATTCTTTGTTGCTCCATGTCAGTTCCTTGCCAGTTGCGCTGATCAACTATTTTGCCAAAACAAGAAAAATAACTCTTTCAAAATGAGTCTTGATGAATGTAACAAGAAGAATCACTTCTAAAAAAAAAAGGGGGGGGGGGGGCGCAAAGTTTAACTGCCCCTGAAAACTTTGAAAGCGTTCCTTCTGGCTGCCTCCTTGGAAGCATCATTTGACTCCCACCCACAAAGGTATTTATTTAGATTATCTGTTGTACTTCAACAAAATCGCAATAAACTAAAAACTGCCACATAGGTACAAATAATTGTAATGAACTGTATTACCATACTGACAAGTATTTTCCAAGATGACAGCTTTCTTTTTTTTATTTCATTTTCTTTGAAATATGGTGTGTTTTTTTTAAATGCCTGTTGTTTGCTTTACTTACACACATGAATGTTTGCAAGGTGTACTAGAAACCAGAAGCTTCCCACAGCGCTACATACAGCACAAGCATCCTGCACTTTGCTCCATCAAGTGCTGGATCTGGTCCTTCCAGACCAGGCTTACAAATCGAGATTATCGGGTTTTTTCATGCCTGTTCACCTTCTACCTGCAGGCAGAAGGCAGCCACTTACAAACCCAGGTAACAGCAGCTGTGGAGCTTTAAATCAAACAAACATTTACCTTCTGAAACTCATCTCAAGATTCACTTCGCACACGCAGCTAGTCTGGAGTTAGCAACCCTCCCACAGTACCGTCTGGCCAAATTCAAACGAACAAGCAAGATACAAATAATTTCCTTTATGTTCAATCCCTCCAGCCACTCAACTTCTCTAATAATCCAGTTCCTAGTGTTGATCCTTTCCTAAATATGGCCACACATGCATAAGAGGCGAGCCTCAGTGCCAGCTATGCAATTTCTCTTTCCCACTGGGGACACACTTTCCAGCATCTCAAATGTTTTCAGAACAGACGCCTCCCCCACCACTGCCACATATACATTTTATTTCTTATAAACGCCTCTTACCCACAGTACTTACAAGTGCCAAATCATCCGATTTCACAGAGTGTCAGAAGAAAAGACAGATCTAAGAACTTATATAGCATTTTCTACCCCTTCTTCTTCTGCAACTTGTTGATTTGGAAATAATACACTTCATTTGCTCAAATTCCAAAAACCACAAGAAGTCAGTTGTCCCTCTCCATATGCTGATCACAGGACTTGATCAACTATACCATGTTTCCAGGAAGTTTATGCTTTCCGTAGGTACTGGCAAGGCTATACCTGATCAAAGATACAAATTAAATTTGGGGATTCATACTCTGAGTCTTTGAGCTTGAAGCATACTGATTTCTATGTTTCACAAAAAATAAATTGAAAGAACAGACCATTTTTTTTCTGCTCTCAGACAAGATAAGAAGACTTGTCTTAGAAAGCATAACTAAATCCTTTTGATTTTTTTAATTTAGTCATTTTTGTTATTCTCTCATTATTTATGTACTACCATAGATGGTCATGGCAAATTACCAACATAATTTATGCTGTTTCTCTAACTGTAAGATTAGCTTACTAATTAAATACAAAAAAAAAAGGCAACAATCTTTGGTAGTTAAAAAGCAAAGGTAGAGGAAAATAAGATACACCCCCAGTCAACAACAGGAGCTTCATATTTCATATTTGTCTTCAGAAGACTATATTTTAAATGAAAGCAGACACCATTTTCATTTACTCGCATTTAATCGTCAGTTGATGTTAAGAGGAGAGATGAGTAACGGCAAGCCAGCTGAATGCAGTGCATCTTCAGCAGAGGTTTGAATGAGGCTGGGGTTTGGGGTGGTGAACAATCAGCTCCACAAACAAGGGAGACATTTCAAAACACACAGCACAAACATAACGGAGGGTCCAGCGCAAAGCATGGCTTGGCTCCATCTAACAAACAAAAGGGGATACGTTAATCGTATTTTAATGAGGGTTTGCACGTGACCTGGTCCATTAGATACTGAAATGCTGCTGCAGTTACCATACAGCCACCTTAGCATTTGGTGGCTAATGATCAAACTGGCCACTACAGTACCCCTGAGGAAGGAAAAATAAAGAAATAAAGCTGCAGCAGCTTTGATTGATAACACCATTAATATACCAGGGGCTTTAAAGATCTGTAGATCCACAGACATCAGCATGATCAAGTGTGAAACCTAAACTCACCGATAATCAGTTCTATCAGGAAACATAATATGCAGAATAATTAAGTCCATTTATGGTAGATATAAAAGAGGTTCATCATCCAGATACAAATATTATTTAACTAACAGAATGACTCAAAACCTAAGCTATGTAATATAGACATTTACTATCAGAAAACAAGATCCCATAATTCCTTAAGGCTGCAAAAAGTGAAAAAATGTACTGCCCTAAGAACGACAAGAAAATTTGCTAACAGTCCAGACAACCTGCTTTTGGAATACATTTGTCTCTTAATGCCTTCAAAAAGCAGTCCTGTTACACAAACACACAATTTTTTCAGTTTAAATAAAATTCCCTCATGTAACCTGGTGCTCTCAACTACGTCTTTGGTATGTGCGCACCTCTTTGAGAAATCTACAGTCTGTTTTTCCTGCACATAAATTTTCATGCATCTTGATAATTATAATCACAATTCACATTAAAAAGGCAATCACAGAATTAGCATTTACTGTCTCTTCCAACACAGCTACATGGCACTGATGCTAGCAGGTAGAAGGTTCAAGAAAACCCCAAGTAAAAAGGGGCTGTTCTTCTATCAACATGCAGCTGAACTGTGGTACTCCATGCTCAGCACGTTCAAAGTTTGTGTGATTGAGGAGAGGCTGGACGCATCCAAAGGAGATGTCTAATGCTTAACAGATCTAACACAGAGATAACATCCTTGACTCCAGAAATCTCACAATTCTTTCCCAACCTTCTGCAACTAGTGGTTCAGGGAAGTATCATTACAGAACTACCCTTTCCTTATTTTCCTTCCTAGGTATCTGCTACTAACCACTGCAGGAAACATGATGATGGGACACCTAGATCTCTGATCTGACGCAGTACAGCTGCTGTTGTGACACAGGTTAACTCCTCCATATTATCTTCCAAACAGACTCTGAACCAAGAGTTAGGAAAACAAAGCTCATCATATTGCCCAAATTACTATCACACCTAAAGACTGTCTTTAACACCACCAACCTTCATTTCCAGCCTCGTATTCAACATCCTAAACTGTGAATAGTGAACACGCAATTATGCAGCCTTTAATGGTTTTTAAAAGTTTCACTCCTCTAAAAGACTTGTTCCTGATTTCTGATGTCTTACACAGAATCAGTTCATCATGGTGGAAGACAAAGCAAAAAAAAGTCTGAGCATCCTATGCACCCTCCCATTGAGTAGATGGCTTATTAGGATCTTTGTCCATATTGTATTGAAAAAATTATACTAAGTGCCATATATGCCTTATCCCTTAGTCAGGCGGTCATTATCTATGACAGTAAAAAAAAAAACCTCAAGAACAGAAAGCTTCATGTCTTACAATCATGCCTTTCAACAAGATGCTTTCACAGTCAAAAAATACCTACTTTTCTTGTATTCAAGCAACACTAAGCTCTTCTGGCAGCTCAGTGGATTCTCCTAAGTCACCAAATTCCTTGCACAGCCTCAGAAATAACCTAAGCATCACGTGTCATGTCACTGAAGGAAGTCAGGTGACATTTTGCTGCTATCTTCTAATTGGAAATACTATCCAATCCTAGTATACCAGCATTCTAACCTTACTTTTTGTAGGGAATTTATAATTTTTCTTTTTTTGCTTCTTGTAGGCAGTTAAAAGATGCCCAGAGAGATTTGTGGGAGTTTATTTTGCCCCCTGCCCTGGATCAAGTAATATAGTTAAGTAACAAACAAGCTCCTGGACACAAAAGCTCTTATTTGAATACTATGCAGATTCCCCAATCTTCAAAGTTAAAGCTGTGAACCTATGTGAGAAGACAATGCTTGTAGAGAGGGCTGAGGGAAAGCTCATAAGACGGTTGTCTCCTGGGGAAAAGAGATGGAGTAAGAGGCAATTTATTATCTATGGAAGACAAAGAGGTGAGCTTTAGGGCAGGGGTGCAGGGAAGGTATTATTAGAGTATGATTGTATTTTGTCATTTTTCAATTTGTCAGGCTCCTGACTTTAACCATCCCACAAGTCCTGATTTTCAGTACCCAGGCTCATCTTTTTGATGAAATTTGGCATGTACCTTTGAACACCAGGACCAAAGAGTAAAGGACAGTTTTATGAGAAACAGTTGGTGTTCAGTAACGGTAGCCAAGTTCATCCTCATACCTAAAAGTTACTTAATTTCATCCAGCCACTTTCCATGAGGATGTGATGAAAGTTCATGAGGAAATCTAGTAAAAGACAAAGTATATTATGCAGAACCTTATGATCTGGGTGATTCTGTCTTGGAGCGCACATACGGGGTGGTCATTCAGCTCTGTTGGCAAATTACACTTTTGCTGCTCAGGTACAATCTGGGTATAGGATGATCTGCAGCAAGTTAGCTTCTGATAAGTTTAGCAGGCTTAGGAAGCTGTTGGAAGGACTGGAAAGGAGATTCCAGGAGAGATTATTTCAAGATTCGTCTTCTTTCAGTATAGGTTGCAACCACTGAAGAGATTCTGCAAACTGATTTCAGACTCCAGATGTAGAAAGTCCTTTCTGCACTGACATTAAGTGCTTATGGGGCAGCTGGACACTTTGTGAAAAAACAGCACATATTTCCTTATGTGTGCCTAAATGCTCATCTGTTTTACCCAGTTACAACAGTTTTACATAAGATGCAATCGCTCCCCCCCATCCTTGCTTCTCTTATAGCCTTAAGAGACATAACACCACCACCACTGCTTTTCTGCCCTGAACTATACCACTACGGCACATCTTTCAAATTCCTCACAAATAATTTCACGCTCAGAGGATGCTACAGAACAGTCAGAAAAAGTTACCCTTACAACCTGCTGAAGAGACCACAACTATCATTGGCTTTTCTACTGCAAAGGAGATCTACAAGACAGCCCTCCCCAGAAAAAGTCTCCTACTCTTCACCTACAAGTATATGTTACTTACCTGGAGAGCCAACTAAGTAGCTCTTTATCTGCTTCCTGGCCTGAAAATTCTGGCACAGGAGATGGTGAAAAGTACAAGGATAGGATGTGGAGTCCTACGTGCAACATTATTCAGCCCTACATCGCTCTGAAAAAAATTTAACACATAATATCAGTACTTATGATGCTGCTGTGTGTTTGATGAAACTGTGTATCAGACAGCAGGCTGGGTCTCAGAGGCATGAAATACACGTCTAGCTCAGAAAGAATACAACCAAACAAACCAGTTCTCACTGAGTGGCCCAGAAGTGCCCTTCATTTTTCTTCTCTCTACACACAACAGGACTGTGATTCTTGTCAGTATCTGGAAGCAGTGGGAGTAAAACATAACTAATTGGCCATTAAAAAGAATAATACAGAAATCCAGAACAAGTTTATGCAATTTATAGTTGTTACGATTTCAGCTTACCACTGTTTCATGGAATCTAAGTTGACAGAAAACTAGTCTCACATTTTCTTGAAATTTGAAGAATGAAAAACTATTCTGCAATGTCTGGTTTATTTTTTCTAAAGCATCCTGTTCCCCACACTTTTTGACCATGCAGAGCAGCAACCGGTTAGTACTATTCAAAACAGTAGATACAGAATGGACTGGACTATCAAATTCTTACTCAGACTGATGAGCATTTACTCTCACCACTATTTTATTTCAATGGAAAACTTTCTATTGACTTCAGTTGTCTGTGAAACAGAATTGTGTACCTTAGAGAATACCCTATCATCCTCATTAATAATTAAATGAATCCATACAGTACTTATTCACTGACAGTTCTTTATTTGGAGGTCCAGAGGCATCAATAATGAAAACTCCTCCATCGCACTAGTGAAGCTGTCAGCAGCAGATGCTGAAGATTAGGCAGCCGTAAGGAAAGAAATAAATATATAAATATAATATAGGACTGTCTACATATGAACTGTACGTAGGTCTATCAATGATCAGGAGAACTACCTCCCCCTAACCTTCACCTCTCCCAGCTATCGCCAGAGGAAACAGTAGCAAAGAACCTTCATCAACAGGGGCGAATGCAGCAGATGTCACAACTGGCAATAGCAATTTCTGGCTATGCAGCACAGTTCAGAAACTCTGACTTTCCGGTAACATACTAAACACAAGTCAACTGATTTCAAAACATCCCCAAGGGAGGCAATAGAACTGCCTAAAATAGTAGCTATTCACCGATTCAGCTCTAGGATTCCAAAACTTTCTATGGAAAAGTGACATAACCATCTCAGTAACTGAACCACGGCCATCAAGGAATGATTCAATAGCTATATGCATTTCTGAAAAATGAAGAGAGAAAATAATTAACTTACAAACTCCTCTTAGCTAAACATTCTACATCATTCTAGGTGGATTTTACTACCTGAAGACAAATATACTGGGAAAAAAAGATATACTTAATTATTTTACATTTTGTAGACTAATACATAAGCTAAACAAGATACACAGGCCAGACTCCTCTCCCCAGCCCAGTTTCAAGAATTTGTTCACGTAAGACCGCTCCCTGAGCCACACAAACCACCTGAGAAATCTTCCACGCTTCTTCACCATCAGTCTTTTCTCCTAAGAACTAGACTGCAAATTTTAATAGTGGCTACTTCTGGAGCTGCGTAACACTGTCTTTATATCATTCTTTAAACTGTTTATTTTTCTTTAATTAAAAATCTCGGCTTCCTTTAACAAGGTGAAAACAGAAGACGACAAGGGACAAATGGAAGGGAAAAGATGGTTAAATGCACTTGAAAAGAAAGACTGCGCACAGGCAAGCTACTGCACCAAGACGGATTAAGGTGAAAGAAAAAGACTGAAGTCTATGCTTCTCATCCGTCTGTCTTCAAGATTACGTTCCTGCAACTCCAGATTCCCCTTTTCTGATCACTGCAAACCCACAATTCTTCCAAAAGCACTCTACCTTGGCTTTTGCACCCATTCCTATGTGCAATCAGCCTTCTACTAAAATATCACAAAGCCAAAGTGAAATTTTTGAAACGAGAAAAAGTCTGTCAAAGGTTAAAAGAGTACTTACTGTTCAATCCAGACTTCCATTGTACAACAGTTCTGAACATATAATGAATGACTTCTGCCATGACTGTGACTAAACCTTCTGTGCACAAGGCAAGGCTGACATGGCAGTGACAACACCTAGCACGCCTTCTATTATTTGGCCCAGATCAAGTAACCTTTGAAAGTATCAGAAAATATTCTAAACTCATTCCCTCATCACTCTCCTTGACCACCATCGGTATCTGCTTCCTTGTTAAACTCATTCTCAATGGTGCTATAAAACTGCATTGCCAAAGTGGCCCAACTCAAGTGGAAGCGCAAAGTGACTAAAATAAAGCTCCAAACTAAGTCCTTCTTCTCATTGCTCCAGATCTGCCGTCCTTGTATAGTCGCATCCACCACATCCCTTCCCCCTGCCCCATGCTCTTTGTTCTGCCAGTTGTATCATATCCTTCCACCCTTGTCCTCATGCTTGGAAAAACCTCCAAATTCTGTCAAACTCAATACCCTCGCAAGTAATTTGATTCAAAGAAGGTAGATTTCTGCAGAACTGTAAGCATAAATAAGAATTCCGCTCGAGGTTTTCTGATTTCTGGAAAAAACACAGTTCTCCTTTCTCCTGGTCTAATCCCATCGCAAACAGATCCCCCATGGAATGATTATTCCATAACTGCCCACTTCAGAGTTTGTCACATTTTTCTCCACGGCATCTGGTGTTAGACACTAACAGGGGGCAAGAGTACAATTGAGATCGTAAGCTGGTTGGGACAGGAGCCTAACTACAAACCAGGCAGCAATAACCTGCTCTTACATTCAGTTCTTCCTAAAAAGAGCCTTACAAAAGCAATCCACACCCTCTTTTTACAGCACTGGGGCATTTGGGGCACAAAAATTAAAAATAAGGAAAATAAAAAAAAAATTTAAAAAAGAAAAAAAAGAAAAAAAAAAGAAAAGAGAAAGGGAGATCTGGAGTAACAACAACATGGAAGTGTTTGTGGTTAGGAGGAACACACTGAGTTCCATCTAAAACAAAGAATTCCTCCCTGAAACAGAATTATACCCAAGAACTGCAAGTCCTGACTAAACAAACAAACAAACAAACAAATACACAAGCAGACTCATCTTCCATGCCTTCATCTTCTATGAGTGTCTAATTAAGTAATGTTACTCAAGTATTTACCTTCCAATGCTTGGTAACCAGGATGAAAACACGGGTCAAAGTAGCCAACATGAAATCTTTTATTTTCTAGCTATATTACAAAAGCACCGTCAGCACAAACCACACAGTGTGTAACGTTTCAACAGCGAATACAGGCAAGAGGGAGACGTCACCGAAGAGACAGACAGAAATGCAATGCGCTATGACTAACTTTCAACATGTCTTATGGAGGAGTCAAATATCCTCCATATGTGCAGTATCATCTATGCTTTGGCCTGGCACTGGACCTTAACTTTGAGATGAAGAGAAATCCTAACAAGGCCACGTATAATTATGATCCATTTTTAAAATCAAAGATATTTCCAAAGGAAAAAGCTTAACTGCGATGTTTTGCCACTCATTTTGATACGCATCCATATCTAAGATGTTAGGAAAAAAATCTATCAAGACCACTCGGTCAGAGACGCATCTGTTTGCTGAATACATTCCACGTCAGATTACCAAACACAAAGATTTGAACACTCTTAAACAGAAGGCGCTCACCTATTCCCAATACTACGTGACTGTTTCTCTGTCATACCACTTTCCCTACCAAATTTCTATGACATTTCCTGGTTCACCTAAGCCGTCCCAGAGAGCACCACTGCGGCACAGCAAATGCCATGAATCGCAAGAAGACATCTGATATCCGTGATATCACATGCTGGGATACTGCCAGAGAACCACAACATGCCAAAAGGATTTCACAGAGGAAAGACAGAATTATAAAAGACTAGCTAAAGGCCCACTGTCAACTGGTTTTCAATACCTCTTTCTGAAAACACGCTACCTCCTAGAGTTTCCAGAAGCCTTCATAATTACTAAAATTGGAATGGCCCAAATAAAACAAAAAAGTATCTTTCAGCCCGTTTAGCGTGTGCTTTTGACAACACTCCAGAGCCAGCTTCCCTTCTTCTTGGGCTGCATATTTTATACTGAATGGTATACAAAGTATATACAATTCTATACTAAGAGTTTTCTATCCATACTTCAAGAACAGGAAAACAGAGCTGCAAAGCCATAAGATTTCAGAGCAGTGATGATTAAAAAAAAATACTTGTACCATTATTTTTAAATAGCTGACTAAATTTCAGGCTGGAAATACCCTGTAAAGCACATGCCAAATGGTCCTTTTAGCCTGAAACAAAAGCAGAAATCAATACATGGCTGCTTTTCATTTTTGCTCAGCCATTTACCTTTAAGAGATCATTTTCAGGCAAGTCCAATGAACAGTCACATTAAGAGAGCGTACATGATGCAACTACTTTCTACTGGCATATTATGTAAATGACAATAATGCCACCCCTTGCCTTCCCCTCCCAGAAAAACTCTCAAAGAACATTTTGCCAAAACTCTGCAGGAGTTTCTGTTTGGGAAAGAATAATACAGAAGAAAAGAGGTAAAAAAAAAAAAGAAAATAAAGGATGTAAGTCAACTGAGTGCACAGCCTGACAAAATAATTATGCCAAAATTCAGTAACAATTCCCACAAGAAGAGTATTTTGCCCTAAAAGCATCTAGATTTAATGCCAACAGAATATTACATATTACTTTGCACAGAAAAGATACAACATAAGAAGAGTAGAGTCATAAAACTGTTTACAAAGATGACCTGCAAGTGAGGCAAGCAATTAAAAACTCCAGATACTCCAAAAACTCCAAAACATATTTTCAAAAGAAAGGACATTTTCAATAAAGCAGTAAAGGAAGCATACACCAAATACTTTAAAAATAAATGTACAGTAGTCATTAGTGAAATTAATTAATGGCTAACATAGACGCAGCCTATCACATTAGCACTGAGAACTAAGTCTATCTTGTCTCCTGCCTCCGTTTGTCTTACAAATAGATGGTTAAAATATCTGCACTAAACAGTCTGGGAGCTGCAGCTTTTTTCTGTAGCAAGTGTATTTTGTTGTGCAGGAACATCAAACACAACATGCTAACATCACCATGATGTACAAAACGCACAAAGACCCCTACATGTAAGCTCCAGCTTAGTAACTGTGTTTATTTCAATACACGGTATTTTATATAGTCACTGAGAATCTTTAGATGTCTGCCTATTTGTTTCAGTTTTGCAATAGGAGTATTAACCCACTACAGCTTTATTTCTTCAGATGCAAAAAACCCAGATTATTTTCATGCTGATCTTCAGTTCTTTCAAGAACTCTAACTATGCCAAATAACGCTATTCTACAGAACAGTGAAGTTAAAAAATAAAACTAAACTAACTCAGGAACATTTTTCAATTATGTAATGAATCTGGTTACAGCATTAACTAATGATTCACTGGTGAGTATCTAGTATTCAGTATCCAGAATTAGGTACATGACTGAAACTGTTTTTTAGAAAAATAGGAAACACCATACAGATTAACTGGCTCACATTTTTAAAGCATAGGTTGTTTTGGTTTGTTTTTTTAAAACCAACCTGCTACAAAGTAATCCCACTGAAAAAAGGGAGAGCCAGCCTCTCATTTTGTCCAGATCAAAAACCAAGAACAAAATAGACTCTTCTTTTCCTTTACAGTTCGTATCAAGTTTGCTAAAGCCAGCCAGTTACGTAACACTTACTTTGACTTATGACCTATTTGCTTACCGCTCATACAAAGATCAACATATATGATGGTCTGAGCATCCATTACGCGCTAGGAATATAGTATATTTTTTGAAGTGCTTTTTTTCTTTAATTTAGAACTACAGATGAAGGCACCTGGGAGGATCACCTAAAACTAGCACTATACAGGTATGCTTTGAAATTATGCAAAATTAAAATGGTACTCTTTTCAAAAAAAAAAAAAAAAGCGTGTACAGAGTACTTCAAAATATTTAAGAAAAATGAATCCTGTCTCATTTTCCATCACTCCAGAATTCACACCAGGAAATGAGAGTGCTAAAAAAAAAAAAAAAAGAAGAATAAAAAAAAAAGAGTTGTGCTACAGCTAACCATATAAAGTCATAATTTTAAAAGAATACGTGTGTGTGTATAGGTGCACAGACAGCGAGAAGAAATGCCCAGGCGGCTGGCTGCAGAACCCGGGTCAGCCCCGAGCTGGGCTTTTGTGTTTGTTGTTGCTCCCACCCCCACCCTCCTTTTTTTTTTTTTTTTTTTTAATTAAATGGTCGAGGATTATCTAGTGAGCGTGCAACTTGAACCTACACACCCGCCTCTGTGTGCGGTAGGGGGTTTTTTGGCGTAAAATGCCCTCTCCCGGGTGCCAGCGGGGCCCGAGTCCCCCCGCCAAGTTTCTCGCCCCGGTCCCGGCGGCTCGTCCCCCCGCCGGGGGACCCCCCCTCCCCCGGGCATCACCCCGCAGATCGCCGCGCACAGCTCCGTGCCCGCTGTCACAGTTTGCCCGTCAATACAAAGAAGTTAAACGGCAGACGTACTCACCCCCGGCGAATTGGTTTTGCGCGACATAGCCCAGCCCCGCGGAACCGCTCACAAATCCCCTCTGGAAAATGGAGGGGCTGGCATCCGTGCCCGCCCGCACGATCCGGAGGAAAGAGAAGTTATTTACATGTTACGGCCCGAGCCCAGCGCCGTGCGGAGACACCGACTGCTCAGCACTCCCCGAGATCAGCCATATTACTCTCCCAGACCCGCCGCGCGGTAGGAGCGCTTCCCAGGCCACTGCCCCGGGGCCTCGGCGCGGCCGCCTCTACAGGGCCCCCATGGCGGCGCCGCCGGGGGCGCGATCCGCCACAGCCCCGATCGCCTCGGAACTTCGGCTCCGGGATCCTCCCCGAACCAGGCTGGAGCCGGCGGAGGAGGAGGGCGGAGGGGGAGGGGAGCGGAGGGGAAGGGGAGGGGAGGGGAAAGGGGGGAAAAAAAAAGAAAAAAAAAAAGAGCCGAGCGAGAGAAAGTAGATCCGACGCAGCCGGGCGCCGCCAATGTGCGGACCGGAGTCCTGCGGCAGGAGCCGGGGCCGCCGCGCCGGCTGCGCTCGCGAGGCAGAGCGGCGGCGGCCGGAGGCGCAGCGCCCCCGCCGGAGGCTCCCACCGCCCGCGCCCCCGCCCCGCACCCCCCGGCGCGGCGGGGACGCTGCGGCGCTGGCGCCGAAGGGGGCCGGGGGCCGCCGCGGGCGGGCGCGGAGCGGCCCGAGGGCCCCGCACGTCCCGGCACGCTGCGGCGGGCGAGCCCGGCAGCCGGCCCCGGCAGCGCCCGGTCTCTGCGCCCGCAGGGCCCCGTCCTAGAAACCCCTTCCGAGCAAGGCGGGCGCCCGGCAGCTCTCCCCCGTCTCCTTCTCCTTCCCTTCCCCCAGCGCCCGCACTTTCCCATTTAACAAAGCCGCGCAACTGAAAAGTTACAAAACGTTGCCATCGGTGCCGGCCGCCTCCTCGGCTGTTCGGGGCTACTCTGGGGAAAAAGAGGATTTCAGCCTTCAAGATTAAGGTGTGACTTCGGGGATCGGCTTTTCTTTCCCCCCCCCTCCTTTTTGACATTTTTCAGGCTGCTCTACGCTTCTCCAGAACCCATCTGGAACGGAGCAGCTAAGAAAGCAAGCTTGACAAATGTCCATCTACAAACGGCTCTTTCCCAATCTTTCAAATGGTCCCTGCCAATTTTCTTTTTCTTCTACAGGGAGAAAAACAAATCAAGAAAACGTTACGCAACTATCATTTCACTCGTATTGATAGATACTTGCAAACCGAATCTGTCTGCCAATTTAAGTAGTAACGCAACTACCTTTCTTCAACTTCCTTCACGCAAAAACCCCAAAACAGCTGTTCTGTAATGCTTTGCTTCTGTCAATCTTCTACAAGTTTTCTTAAAATTTGTTTAAATATCAGACATCTGCAAGACACAGGTTGACACGATGACAACAATACTCTAACTTACCTGCCAAACAAAAATAAGATCGTCCATTATGTCTATTTTCTCACTCATCTGAATATATATATATTTTTTTTAAATCAAATTCTGTTCTGTTACACCGAGCTGCAATTGGACATACTTAACCCAGGGCACCTTCTGCCGTGGACAAGTAAGCAAGTTCAGCATTGCCTTATCAGTACTGGTTAGAGAAATTCTCAATAAATGCACTCAGGAAGTCAAAAAGACGATTTCACCTCTAACTGAGGACTGAAGAAAACAAACCCGAAACCCCACACTGATTCACACAGCGCGATCTACCCAGGTAGAGGGAGTGGACCAACGCTGCCTATCATTACACTTTCAGTTGAAACACGCTCTGGGTGCCCGGCCTACAGGAAAGTTTTTATCAAACCAATTCTCCAGAGATTAAGATAAAATTTTAAAAAGAAAGCACTCACATGAAAAAATCTCCATGTGTTTACTCTGAAACAAGTAACTATTGTATAAGAGCCATTGTGCCATGTTAGTACAGGTACGGACACATAAATACATTTAGCTACAAGGAGGTATCAAGCTACTGCTTATCAGCACATCTCTGGTAACCACACGTGTTAGCACACTTAGTCTGCTGCAATGAGAAGGTTAAATATGTTGGTCAAAACTTTAGCAAAGACAGTAAATGTCAGTATTTTATTTTGCAGTAAGGGTTCGTTATTTTGGTCCGAACAACAAGTGGTGAATTGCTAAACCACTACTGAGACATTCATCAATTTGCCTATTCCCTTTAGCTCATAGCCCTTTAGGTTTAACCAGGACAAACCCCACTTGGACACACATCTCCATACAGTTTAAATATTTTTCTGACCGGTTATTCTGAGATTAACTAAAATAAGCTCCTCTTAAACCAAAGAAGATACCCAACAGTGGAGAGATGCTGTGTATTTTCCAAATCGTATTAAATAAAATGAATTTCGATGTTTTTACTTAGCAGGTTAAGTGAGGCTAGAGCACCAAGTTTATAGCATGTCAGCTATCGCGTAACTGCCTATTTATACAAGCTTCCACTGCAAGACTGGTGCGGTACCTTCTGAGATGATATGCCCGATGCACCATAAATTCACAAAGTTGTTTGTGCTGCTACACCTTAAACCGGTAGATATTTCCAAACATGCTACACTCGGTAAAAAAAATGCATGTTTTAACATACCAGGTAATGGGTCACCTGACAAGTTTAAGTATGTTAGCACAAACAAGACAAGTTGCAATTTAATAATAGCTGGTTAAAATAATAATAATAAATTACTTTCAGTACTTTTCCCTGCTGTTCATGTGACTCAAGATGCAAGCTAACAGGTATGAAGCTGTCTTAGCTGGCCTTGTTCTTCCCGAGAGCTTCCAAGATGGAGCTGCATCTTCTCTCACATTCAAGATGCGAGATTTAGTTTTTACTGTAAAAGCACATTAATTAGTAAGGACAAAACTGTAATTTTACTACAGCACAGTCAGACGTGGTCCAACACTGGTCATGTTGACTAATTACAACTTTGCCACACAAACTGCCCCTAAGTTGCCTTCAGTAGGATTATACACAGAGCTAAAAGAACAACTCGGGGTAGGGTTTCACGTTCGGCAGCAATTCCAGTTGAAGCTGATCCCACCCCATGCCTCTTCTTCCCAGCCTCTGAACTGTGCCCGTTCAGCTCTATGTTGGATCATGTTCTGAACCAGACGAGGGGACTGATCCGGCTGCAGGGTAACCCAGCACAAAGCAGTGGGACCGGACACTGAAAAAAGGCAAAGCAATTTTGTCTGCATCGATTCCCTGCCCTGATTCACACATCTCCACAAATGTGTGTCACCATGATGGCAAGGCAGAAACTGTTTAAGCCAACACTTCTGCCAAGAAAATGTACATGGGAAAAATGGGATCAGTCATCTCTCCTAAGACAGACTTTTTTTTTTGTAAGCAACAGAAGCGATGGATTTAATGATTAAGATAAAAACTTATGTCTATACATATGGTGGACTGTTTTCTTCCAAGCTGATTAACTTCAGGATACAACTCTCTTGAGTTAATCAAGACACATTTAGTGAAGCATGCCTTATCTGTTCATGATAGGCCCTATTTACAATTCCTAACTTTTGGAGAATGGTACTTCGCAGCAACCAAGAGAAAAATTCAGACATAGATACATCACCACGTCCAATATATTCCAATCTAAATTTCAGGTGCAATACATAATACGAATAAGAGACACGGGCTTCACAACAGAAGTATTACTTGGTTACTCTAGTTAGGTCATACATTTGATTTGCTACTTGATTGATTTTTAAAACATACAAAGAAGAATATATTAAGAAGCACAAAAATGTGTTTGTCTTTTTAAAACATTTGTTTCCTCTTAACTTCTGCTGACCTGCTATTTCCAAGATCTTCAATGGGTTTCCAGTAATATTATGATAGAATCATAAGAACGACTTGAGATTAAGCCGTAAGTATCTAGCTACAAAAAGACAAGCAGAAAAGGAAACTGAAATATTTTTCCTCAGCCTGGCAATTCTACTGAAATGTAAAGGCAATTTACCTTCTAGCACCCTTCTATGCTTCCATGCTACAAATCAACTTGAACTACCTACCCTCTTCTGTGAATACGGTTTCTCTGTTAATTCCACTTTTCGTGCCAAAGCATAGATTAAACAGAAGTAGTCTGACTTCTTTTTTTATTGCATTTGAAGGGTTTTGGAAGTTCTTAGTTTCCAACCTGTACTAATACAGTCTCTGGAGAGAGACTCGATTTCTAAAAGTAAAAAAAAAAATAATAATAATAAAGGTTCCAAACAGTTTCCAAACCATATTTTTTCCTCTTCCCTGCGCTCTCTCTTCTTGTGAGCATGAACCAGATCATATCTGGAACCCAAGATAGGTGAGCAGCACGTCATACAGCCAAGAAACACATTTTGTGCATTAACTACATACCCACTTTAACATACTATTATAAATTTGATTTTAAGCCATTACATCGAAGATGTCATATCTAGCAAGCATGCTGTTAGAAATAAAATTCAAACAGTAATGTAAGTTAGGTAATTGAAATAGCTTTCTACATAGAAAGCATCAAATTCTGGCTATTCTTACGGCTTTGACAGACAAGCTTTGGCAAATATTACTGAAAAGGCTCAAGGTGTCTTTCTTCCCTGATGTCTTTCCACGCTTCAGCCAAAGGTTACCGTCCCTGCGACAGAGATGGCAGAACAGGACATTCCAATGCAAAGCCTACCATTACACTTAATTCACTGATGAATGTGAATTTGAGATAGAAACCCTGAACAACAAGGTGGAGTGTACCCTTTTGCCTCTATGGCTGACATCTTCCCACAGAACATCAGCATAGATGTCTCAAGGTAGCTTGAGCTCACCAAATGTCACCAGATCTTGTCCAGTAACACAATGCAAACAGTGATATCAATGGAGAAGCACAGGCTCTATCAGTTGTTTCCTCTTAACTTCTGCTGAGCGTTTCTGAAAACAATATTTGAAATAAAAAAATAGGTCTTTAAATCTCGCATTACCTCTAGAAATCTCAGATTTCCTTACTCACTTCTTCACTTTCCCAACAGCACTACTTTACCTGGTGTTGAAGTAGCACGGCATGTGGTGCTTTCTTATAGAAACACTGCACAAGCGACAAGAGTCTCATGAGCTGTGTCCATTTTACACTACTACTAAGTGCTGGTATGGGTAAACTCTGTTGTGTAACTGAAATGATAATGTAGTACTGCTTACCAGAAATGGAAATAAAGGGGTGAGCAAATTAATCCAGAAAGGACTAAAAACCAATATAGATGAATAGACCACAAGTGGAAAAGAAGATGCAAGAGAAGAGGTAGAAAAGAGGCAACACCTAAACACTCATGGGCCATCAGAAAATGACTCATTGCTAATGACATGCGTTGTTAGCTGCTAGCACAGGCAGGACAAAACTGTTTTCTACAGTGCATGATGGAAATCCAATGAGAATACAAATTCTGACATATTTTCTTTAAAGTCATCAAAATAGCTCTACCCTTTTCTACCAGATAAACTTTTAAAAATACCCTTTAAGAAGAAAATCTGGAATGCCAAGTGACACAATTTCTAAAAAAAAAAAAAAACAAAACAAAAAACCAAAAAAACAAAGTAAGGAAGTAATAATTTATTTAGTATATGTGGAATCACATAGATTAATAGATAAAGCAAGTATCAGGTGTTCAGGTGACAGAGGGAATAAGGAACACAGACAATGAAACAAAGAGATTTAGTAAACTATTTTCTTTAAAGAAATAATACAGGAAAACACCTTCTACAAAATAAAGGTTATTACACATCATTCACTGTGTAAAAGCAATGGGTACAACATAAGTAATGGACATGACCATCAGAAAGGATGCTCATACAACAGGATCATTGAATAACTCAGGTTGGAAAAGACCTCAAAGGTCAGCTAGCCCAACCTGCTGCTCAAAGCAGGTCAGAGTCAGTTCCCCAAATGGTTTACAAATATTTTTGAAGTTCAATTCGTTGTTTACACAGCTGTGTAATTATACACAGTGCTGAAATCTGATGGTGGAACCCTATACGAAATAACTGATGCCCCCAACAAACCAAGTACAGACAACAGAGATCAGGGCATAAAGGTGATACTCAGATGACCTAGATCACACCTCAACCCCTTCGCCAAGTATTTCCTATTAGATGGCTCTAAGGAACTCCCCACTCAGACCGCAATCCTTCTGAATTGCATTTCGGAGGTACCTAGTTCTCTCTTCTGACTCAGCATAAAGACTTCAGCAGAGTTTGAGCACACTTCCTCCTATTCATTAGTAAGCTCCTTTAGAGTAGTAAAATAAGTATCATTATTCTTTTAAAGCTTTGAAAGAAAACAATTCGGGTAGAAACAAGACCATCACAATACTGCTGAAAAAGAAACCTAGGTGGCATGACTACGGGAGCTAGAATTCAGTCACTGCCCTGTCCCCAAGGCCCATTACTAATAGCTGTTACGGAATACGCTCCCACACCACATGATGTGGTCACATCCATGCAGATGTATATTCCCCAGGTTCAGTTTGGGCTACATACTGGGGGACAAAAAGAAAAAAAAAAAACAACAGAAAAACTCAACAACTTGACCTAACAACATTTATAGTCTTTAGATAAAAGCCAGCTAACAAATGTCTATCACAATACTTTCTCAAATTCTAGTCAAACAAGGAAAACACCTTAGAAGATAGAGGATAGCTGAGAGCCCAAGCTTCAACTCAACAAGTCTATACATGTCCAAGACAGTTACGACTTCAACTTTTTTGAAGTGTGAGCTGTTAACTAAGTATAGACAAGAAACTCTCATTGGTCTAAAGAAGCCTTTAAAATACTATGGTCATTTAAAAACAGGTTCTTTTAGCCTATCAAGACAGTCTAAAGCAAGTAAAATGGAAAAAGACACAGTAATTGAAAAAAGTAAATGGAAAATATTCTTAAAACAATATTTATTTACATTAAGTTATCAGTAATTTAAACCCTCACTGACAGTGTCTGGTTAACGAGCCTGGAGATCAAGATCTTCTGCTTGTCCATAAAGTAGGTATACAATCAACAGTACTTTCTCTGTTCTGTTCTACCCGTGTATCCTTATCTGAGAAGATGACATGTAGAGCGCACAAAATACGTGAGTCAGTTTACCAAGTTTTTGTATTCATTCTTTACCAACAAACACATTCAAAACAGAAATTATTTTATCTCCAAGCTCTACACAGCACACGGCAGGACAAAGAATACTCTCCCATTCCATTACAAAAAGAGGCAACAGAAGAGCCAGCCATGAGCCAACACTCACTGCTACATGAAAGGCCTTAGGGAAATAATTTCTTTAAATAATCTTGCTTACAGATCATTTATTTCTTGAGTTACCCCCACATTTCGGGGCCCAGTTCTCTCCTAAAGGGTTTCTGGAAGACACAGGCAGAAAAATAAATTAGAATTCCCGCTGAATCTGTTTTGCACTTTCCTTTGTATAAATCTCTACCAGGATGCCTGATGCAAGGTTAATTATGCAAAACATGAACCAGGAAAAACTGTGTGTCAGAAGACTGAAGTAGCACTGAAAGCCAGCGTTTACCCGAGCCTTATGGCTTGTACATCCCATCTCCTCTGCTCCCTCTAGAGCAATTCTGCTGTGAGCTGTTCTTCCTAAACTTACATCCCTACGGGTTAGAGAACATTAACTGTGGCAGTGTTTGCCCAGGAGGCTGAAAGTAAAACTGATGAGAATTCTATCAGTTTCATTGAATTCCTGCTTTAAAAAAAAAAAAAACCAAACCATCCGTTACAGTTATACTAGTAAATTAAACATAGTTGGTGATGTTGGCCTTGAGGCCAACTAGCACAGAACAGCCTACATCCATGCTAGCTAATTCTCAAACTCCCAAACAAAGCAGGCACACATAAACTACGTTGGGAACAGTGCATGGCCCACACAAACCCTTGGGCCAGCCCTGAGAACCATTCGGAAGGGTGCTGGCAAGGCCCAGGTCAAAACTGTACAGGCAACCGCTGCAATAATCTGACAACAGGGACAATGGCGTCCAGTGACTCCAAGCATTCCCTGTTGGGTTTTTTATGAGCACAGACACGGCCACTGTGAAGAAGCTGAGTGCTTCAGGTGCCAGAACACTATTGCTAGCTACAACCATGCCACTAAATGATACAAAACACAAGCACAGCCATGAGTTAGCCCAATTTATAAATGGTGAAATTTAAGGAAATTGAAATGAACAGTTCTTTTTTATTTTGAATTTATTTTCAAAATTCCCTTTTCCAAGCATTTCTTCACAACGAAAAGCATCTGGCCCATTTCTAAGTGAAGTTCTAGTCTCGTGCAGGCAGTTCAGTGGGTAAGAGAAAAATACTATACTCACTCGCTTTTATTACAAGGAGGGGAAAAAAAAAAAACAGAGAAAGAAAAAAGCTGGAGTAGAAACAAAAAACATAAGCAACAGAGAACAGGAACTAGGGAATAAGGAACTGGAAAGGCCAGGAGAGAAAAACTTCCACTGACCAAAAGAGGGGAAGATGGTAAGCCTTTTGAAGCAACTAACAGAAGCTTTCAGAGCACGTATCTTGAGGGTAAGAGGAGGCCTTCATCATCCAGACGTCTAATAGAAAGCCAAAATAACAGAACAAACAGCCCAACATGTTTGTGAAAATGTGGAGGACAACTGTTTCACAAAGTTGAGGATGCCAGAAGAGCAGTTACTTCACACTTCACTCTATTAGGGCAAGCTCCATTTTAAACATCTCAATGTGTACAGTGATTTGGCTGGAAGTGGTAACGAGAAGCATTCACTGTGCCAAGGAAGGGGAAAAAATGAGAGCAGTAGAAAAAGGAGAAAAACGAGAACAAATTTTTATCTTCAATTAAATGAAATCAGAAAAGCAAATTTCAACAAACTCTTTGAACTTGTTGCTCGAATCTCTTGAGAATGCAATTTAAAGGAGGACTGGCAGTTATTGTACTGGAATACGCACAACGGCAAAGTATTCCAACGCAGGGGAGAGATAGGAAATGTAGTACGAAGAATACAGGCTGCATCAAAAGCAGCCAGTAATAAGGGTCTGAAACTAGAAAGAATCATATTAGGAATGGAAACAAGGGCATTTTAATGAATGTAAAGGAACAGCATAAACTGTCAGGGATAAAAATCAGAAGAGATAAAAGCACAGCATGCATTATTACCACTGTGCAATATAAAAGGCAAACAAAGTTTCAGAAATATTTTAGAAGTAAGAATAAAAAACACAAAAGTCAGTACATAACAACGTTAAAGAAGAACAAATGGATAACAAACGAGAATCAAATGCCATTCTCTGTATTTCAGCCTGCATAAAACAGATTTACTGTAGCTAATACTAAAAACTGATTTTGTTATTAGACTAAATAATCAGGGAATTCAAGTCAGCAGGACTGGAATAAATTCATACTATACTTCAGAAACAAACAGAAGTAATCTCTAAACTATGAGTGATCATATTCCAGAATACAGTCCTGGTGAAATGGCCCTAAACAGGTCGGCAACAATGAACTAGAGCACTCAAAGGGTATTTATTTGGAAATTATTTTCAATGAGGGTGGGAGAACATTGCAATAAAGTTCCTTCCTCCAGGACCTACATGAGGAAATTCACACACATAGAAGAGTTGCATACAATACATGGCTGAGGCAGGGGCTATAAACATTTTTGAGAACAAGATCATAATAAAAATCATTCTGATAAATTGAACCAAGTGAAACTTAATAAAGACTAGCAAACTTTCGAAGGGTAAATCAGGTAAGTCAACATTAGGTTGCTATAGAGGTTAAGCTTGTTCAGTGCAGAACAAAGGAGACAATCTCCTAATAAATAGAAGTTGATTATAAACATTGTTTTCCATATCAACCATGGAAAGTCTTAACTGTGAGTAGTACAAGACAAAACTGGCTTAATGAGCAGTAAAGAATATTCATTTTATACTTCAGAAAATTAGTTACTGAAACCAATTGCATAGCGGTGCAGTAGAATTGCATTCACCAAATACTTTAAAAACAAGTTGGAGAAACATTTTTTAGAAATGGTGCAGATGCACAACACAGAAGGATGAGCAAGATCACCCAGAAGTCTTTTTTGGCCATACAGTTCCATTCATCTGTGGTGATGTAGCAAAACCAAATAGTCATTTTATTTAAAAGAATTTCATTGTGCTTCTGAACTCCATACTTCAGGAAAAAACCTAAATAATTCACATTCTGTATTTATGAAATGGCTTACTAATAAATCTCCCAAATTTCAATACAGCATCACTCCCCCCTTTATTAATAACAATATGGAGCCATCCTATCATGTTTTGTTGAGAGAACTTTCACTAAGAACACTGCAGACAGCCTTCACTGCCAGACAAAGACAGGAGGGTAGACACCATTATCAGAATAGCTGGGGTTCCATGAACCCTGGGATGTTCCAGAAGTCATTCTGGATTAGCTAAGGCTTCCAGACAGTACTCTCAAACAGTCACATAAGATGCCGGTAAAAGGTTTAGCGGCCAACACTGCACATTTGGACCACATCTTCGCTACCAAAAATTCCTTTTATTTTACTGTGCCATGCAAGTGATTCAACTGCACATGTTCCAAGGAATATAAAAATATAATGGGCAAAATGAAAAAATGGTAAATTTTCCTAAAGCTGATTTTTTCTGAGACCCTAATTAAAACTCTTTTTGGCAAGAATTTATTGTCAGTAATGATGCAGCAGAAGAGAAAAAAGGCCTTTTTTTTCCTCCCCCCATCCAAAACCAAAAGTGGTGGGGGGGCGATATCCTAGTTTGATAGGGTTTCCAACAGTTTCTTCAAGAAAAGCAATTAGAATGTTGATAAATACAGCATTGAAAATCAGTAATTATATATTTATATTGGAATGGCTGGCAATAGGATTTGGTGCATGTGCGATTCAATAACAATACTTCCAAAAATGTGAAAGGGAAGAATATTCTGAAAGAAGCAAGATCTCGTGTTATTTTATTATAATGCCCATACATTGGTATACTTGTAGGAAGGAGCTTTTGGAATACCAGAAACTATTGTTAACATAAACCATTTTACTCATACTATTATATTAGGGTACTTTGAATATTTGATTTAAGAATGATTCTGAGGATCAAAGTGAGAACAAAGTTCCTTATTTAATCAATGCCAACGTTTGGGGCAACAATCAGTTAGATGAGAACAACTCGTCTGACTATATGCTATGAAGAACCCTCTCAGCAGCATTTTTTTTTTTTTTTTGAAATAACCAACCAGCATACATAACATGACTACAGGCTGTAAAAATCTCTCACAATCTCCTGTAAGAACTCCTATATTGAAGAATTCAAAGGAGTCAGGCTAAAAACCAAACACCCTCAAATTTCAGACAACCAAGGCTATAGCTCCACAGATACCACTTCAAGCTGGCAGTGCTACCAAAAGCCATAGCTCTGCCTCTCTGCAGCCTGGCCGCTTGCTCTGGCCTCCTCCCTCATGCTATCACAAACACGTTTCTTTGCCAGGTTAGTTTTAACCCAGATCAGTTTCCCAATGCAAGTTCACCACATGGCTATATAAATGCCTTGGTCAGCACAAGGGAGAGAACAAACAGCTGGTAGCAGAGGGAGGCAGCACTGCTGCTTCTTTTCACTGCCAGAACCAGCTCAAGATTTATGGTGTTTGGGGAAAATAACCACCTGATGCACTCCATGCACTCACTGTCTATGTTTCTCTCAGTAATAAACATTCTAGATTTTAAGGGTTTTTTCCTACTTCATCTCTCTTTTCTTTCAAAAGCACCAGTGCTACTAGAAGAACTTACTCAATGTAGTTCTTGAAGCAAGTGCCTGAACTTATTTTGACTAACCCAGGAAAGGCATGAACTGGAATGTCTAGTGCCACCCTTCTAGTAAAAGACAGTAAAAAAATTTAATAAAAATGCAGAATTTAATGCAGGTTACTAGCAAACAGTACTTGCTACAGTAAAATCTTGCTTAACTGTATTTATCCAAACTATATGAATCATGCAGATTGCATGAATTGATAATCAAGTATATTAAACATAGAAAGGAGAAAAGCTTTCAGTATTTTTTGAAATTGTTACTTGCTTAATTGTTTACCGTTTCCTAACATTTTAGTGTACCTATGACAACATTCCTTAAAAAGTTAAACCCACAGCATCACTGTATAGTAACATAAGGGAGCGATCGTTAGTGGAAGATGAGGAAATTCTGTTTTCCCTAGTTATACATGACCGAGCTACCCCTCCAACATTGTTGTGGGATAGCTGGGCAGAGGAGGAAAAAAAAACCAACTACAGCCTGAGAAAGGCAGAGCTTACCTATTCTCAGCAAGCCAACTACCTTGGAAAACCATCTCTCAACTCAAATTATGACAAAGCATAGAAATGTCCATTTCCAGTTACTTATCTTACGAAAGAACAATGACGGTAAGTTAACAGGAGTTGAACACGCTAACAAGAAAGGGAAAAAAAAAGAATATCCACAAACAAAGCCAAGAAAATTGAAGTGTTTTACTGTTTTAAGCTGGGAAGTGTCTCCTCTGTCATTGAATACAGGACGAAAAGATGATTGGTGTGTAGATGGCTCAGAGACTAGAAACCAGGCAACTGGGTTCTTATTCCTACTTCTGCAAAGACATGCTTTATGACCAATATACCTAATATGTTGAGATTTCACAGACTGTCATCATGCTTGATCTGTCATCATACTGTCTGATAGCTCTTGGAGGTCCTCTCATGACAGGTGCTACAGAAGTTCAATAGATCATCAAATACAAACATTAAAAAACTAACAACTGCAATGTCAAAAAAAAAATCTCGAAGAATTATTCATTTGCAAGTGCAGTCTGCTTCAAGGTGTGAGAACTGCAGGCTAAGGTTATAGAAAAGTATCTATTTCCAACATTAAGCCTAATCTCACTCACCCTTAAGACAGTAGTGAAGACATCATGTTAATCAGTATTTTAACAACTTCGATAATGTGGCAAAACAATTCTGTAAAACCCACTATGTGTAACAACTTTCATGGTCATCCATCACATAAGTCCTATCAAGAACTGAAAATCAACAGATTAATACAGAGATCATTTACCGGAGATCATTTACCTCCGAAGCGAAATAGTATTGTGACCAGTTTAAGGCAGGCTCCTATGCAAGAACTACGTTAGACAGTTGGGGAATTGCTTGGTAATATGAATATGATGGAGGAAGTAACACAGCATGGGCTGCCAAAGAAAATGGCATGAAGTTCCCATGGGACCTTGATGCGTGTAGCTCGGTCCTGTTCTACAATGGCCTAGAAAGGCCTTCAAAGAGCCAATGTCATGTCCTGATGATGAAGCCTACTCCAATGCCTCATCTTGTCACACTGTGTGATCGAGTACGTACCTTCTGGCTTTTGGCCAAATGTTGTCACACCTAGCTTGTACAGGCAGAAGTATAGGCCACTGTTTGCTTTAATACTTTAACCCTTATCCGTACAATAGTTGTACAAAGCCCATCCATCGAAAGACTTCCATCTTGCCAGGTACTAATGACTTTCCCTAACTGTGAACATGTATTTAGGAACATTTTTATTGTGTAACACCATATAAATTTTACATTTGCAAATGTTAAATTTTGAAGCGAGAAAAGGGCAGGCAAGTAAAGATACCTTTTATGTAATACTTATTTGTATGTGATGAACTAAAGAAACACAGCTGAGCTATAAAGAGAATCCATCCAACATGTTAAGGTTCTTTTGAAATGAGCGTAGGTATCTTTAAATATTGGCCTACCCTAATGCAAATGCAGCTAAAATAATGATAAAAAGTCTTAAATAATCATTTCCTGGCAAAAATACTATGCTTACGTGTCCTCAAAGCTATCTGCATGTGTGAAATCTACGGCCTTTGAAAACCTACTGCAGCTTACATTGGCCAAAGTAATGAAAAACTAGGACGAAAATTAAAACATAGGTAATTAAAAATAAACACACAAAAAGTTTGCCACAAGTTTCATGCTTTTTTAAATCATTATTCTATGCTGTTTTAAACTACACACATTTGCAAAAAATAAATGAAACATACATCAAAGCCTGATGGATGCTGAAAATAAAATTTAAAATGAGCTTAGATACTGACTTACAAAGTAACTGTTATCATGATCACAATCAATGAGACTTCTGCTACTAAATTGTTGCTAAGAAGCTACATCTGTTTGTGCTGCTTATAACCTGTATAGATTAAGAAAGCTCTAGTACTTAAAATAGATTACAAAAATGTTTACTGCACCTGTACAATACTATTCTGATACATTTTCATGAGTAACCAGCTGTTCATACAATGACAATATAGTTAAAACGGAACCAATACTCTTCCCCTGCAACTTCGTTTTGATCACTTCCTTATCTTTCAGGTCCACAGCCTGGAAGCTGAGGTATAATCCAAGTGCAGGAGTTACGTTTCCAAGATTTCAGGCCATATGATGAGATGGCCCCTAATTATTTCCGTTTTTCCTATACAGCACCAGCAAGGCTGCTTTTTTAACCATGTGCCGGAAAGCTTCTTTATCCTGCATCACTTTGTATTTTCAGTAATGCAACTTCATTATCTTTTTTTCGCTTTTGTAAGTGCAATCTCGCCACCTTTTAAATTAATTTGAAAGCTGATACTTGCAAAAATATTTTCCTCGTCCATTGCTTTGGTTATAATTCTGTGTGTTCTTCCTTCCTTCTGATGAACCATATAATGAACAACCTACTTGCTCTCAATTTCAAGGCTCTGCATGGCCTTTTCTAGCTCTACCTCTTAAATCTGAACTGCTGCTCTATACAGATACCCAGTTGTCAAAATGTAAGGAAGAAAAGACAAGTGCTTGTCTAGCACTTTAGGCAGGAAACAAGCTGTCTGTGAAAATCCTCAGGGTGACAATGCTACCGTCCTTTAAATGTATCCTCCAAGTCTGATGCCTGTGAATCATTCACCAATGCTGAGATAGCCAGGGCACTTGAACTTCTGCATGTTCTTTTGCTCACAGCATTCTCACAGCTACCTTGTGCTTTCCCAATACATTTCTTACATTTACATGGTGCCTTATCTTTACATTTAAATTAAGAAACTGTTTGTACAGAAGCGATCTTTGCTTATGCATTTGTACTCTATGTAGTATAATGGTGCCCTGGCCTGTAGGCACAGTTACAATATGAACAATAAAAATGAACTGTTCACCTAAGATTAAGTCTCCTGACAATGCTATTCATGAAGCTATACCCTTCAAACAATGATAAAAAGCTGTCCTAGCATCATGCTCTACTATCAGCAACTCTCCAGGTACTGACATCATAAAGCAACTCACTCCTGGTTCCTCTCCTGTAGGAAACGTCAAATGTTCCCTATACGTACCTGTGGCCACAGCACCACTGGAATTTTTACTGATAACCAGGTAAAACGCAGGATGACAGAGGCTTGCGCAGAGCTGTCCTGCTGAAGAACCCTGTGCTCCCTCAACATAAGCCTACTTCTGGGAAGAGTTGAGAATCCTTGACATCTCACAGCAGCAGATTCAAGGCAGTTTTCCATCTGTCTGCTTAAAGTCATCAAATTTGCTTAACAACATGGCCTTCAAGAAGGTAAAATACCAACCTACAGCACTCTCCAATATGGTAATGTTCTTTAATGGAGGCATCCATAGCTGAGGAATTATTCTATTTTGGCTTTGTTGGTTTAATGCAGGGCTCTTCGTTTTATCATTACTTAGACTGCACTTAGACTGAGCATTCAGTAGAACATTTCCTATAATGGGATAAAGCGGTTGAACAATTTGACTGGCTAATAGTGATTTAGACATGTGATTACAGTACAGAAAATGGTCTGACATATGCTCTTTTATCTGGTTTACATGAGGCACATTAATCCAACTGGAAAGCACAGAAGTGAAGACAGGACCAAACAGTCATATGAAAAAAAACCAGAAAATACTTTTACTTCTTCTATTTCTACATTTGCTTAGCTAATTGTAATCAGTATTTTGTAAACAGCAAAACTTATGAAATAAAACCATTTTTCCCCAAAATGGATGCAACTAAAAAAAGACCAGTCTATATCTACTCTGCGAAAGTTAGAAAAATCACTATTTTTATGAAATCTTAGTTTTAAAAGCATTTATGACTTGTGACATAAGGTCTTTACCAACATTACAGGTTTTCCATAAAGATAGAGAAGGACACCAGCCCCGCTTAGCACCATGCCAGACAGGAATAATCATAGTGTGAAGAAAAAGAGTATTGAATAATTTTAATTTTTGTCTCAGCTCATTTCATTTCTGTCTCTTACACAAACGCTTATATCATGTCAGCATAAGTACATATTTTTACAGGAAAATTTAATTTCCTCCTAGAACTAGTCCACAACATTTCCATGACACCAAAAATCTAACTGAAAAAAAGGAATTACCTCTTTAGCACCCACTTTTCATCAAGAGCATGTACACAACCTCAAATTGGCCTGCAAGATATGCCAATTTCCACAAATAACACTGTTTTGCTTTTTGTGCAGACTGGTACATTTCATTTGCATTTTTCTTCCTAAAACTTATTTTAAAATAAAAACATTCAAAGGTTTCCTACGTAAGGTTTGGATTCTGTATGTAGAAATAAAACCAAAGTACGTAAAACTAAGCATAAAGGAGATGAACCTAAGAACTTTACTGCATGTGTATGTTTGCCAACTACTTTCAACTATCGCTATATAAAAATTTGTACCAAGCAAATACGTAAGATAATTAGGGAGCTGCAAACAATGCGTCTCCACCAAAACCAGGGGGTGAACTTTAAAATCTTTGAAGGGAAACTTCCATCAACACCAACAAAAAAAATCCACATATCCCAAACTAATGATAGTCCTGTCCTGGGGTATTTACATAACACATATTTGTAAAAACAAATTATAATAGAGGAAAGCATAGTCTTTGCGTGCGTTTCGGTCCAGCCCAGCAGAATCCCCTGCTCTAGTGTTCTGGGCTTCCACTGTGACATTATGGTTGGACTCGACGATCTTAAAGGTCTTTTCCAACCTAAATGATTCTGCTTCAGACACTGACGGTGAGGTCTGGGGTGGGCGTTCAGCGAAGCGCCCGCAACTCACCTGGTTAAATATACTCAAGGGGTGTCAAACCGAAAGCGTCCCTTCAAAACAAAGGGAAACAAACTCTGAAACCCCGAGGCTCCAACAGACTCTACAGCGCAGAGGTTCCTTTGCTAACAATCATTACGTTTCGCCTCGAAACGCGCTCGCCCGGCTTTGCCCTGTAACTGCTGCCATCAGGTATGTCATGGCCAAGACCCGTCCTACTCAAAAATAACCCGCGGGGAGCGCAGCCAGCACGGCAGCGGCACTTCCACGGAAGCGGCCACCAGGCCTCCCCGAGCCCAGCCGGGCTCGGCACCTCACGCCTATCAGCGGCGGAGCGGCCATACCTGCCGGTTTGCCCGGGTCTCTCGGCGGGGAAGCGGTCGTTGGCACGACGGGCTCCCCGTACCCGCGCCGTGGCAACTTGTACGCGCTCGCCCGGGGCTGAGGGGAGAGGAGCGGCCCCCTCAGGAGCGGCTCCCTCGGGGGGTGGGGGGGGGCAGCGGCGCGCCGCGGCCGTTGGGGTGACGAACGCCCGCGCCCCCGGCGGGGAGAGGCCGCGGTGAAGGGAAACCTGCCAGAGCCCAGAGCCGAGGAAGAGGCACCCTCCGCCGCTCCCCCCCCCGTGTTTGTTGTGCTTCCCCACCGTCCCGTCGGCGCGTCCCTCCGTGAGAGGCTGCCGCCTGACAGCTGCCCCAGCCTCTCCCCACTTCCGAGCACTCGGCGGGGTTGGCGGCGAAGAAACTCCTGCCTCAACTTTGCGTGTGCGCGTCCGCACCCGCCTGTGTTGGGGGGGGGGGGGGGGGGTTGGTTCTCCTCGCCAGCCGCCGAGAACCGTCTTTTCTTTCCTCAAAAGAGGAGGGGGGATAAAAAGGGAAAGCGACGAGGAACTACCGTCAAGCACAGGGAGTAGCCAGACGACGCTGAAGGCAGCCGAGCGTCCTGGAGAAGAGACCCAAAAAGGAGAAGGGGGAAGGTGCAAAGGCAAGGAAAAAAGGAGGAAGAGGGTGAAGGGGGAAGAGCTAAAGAGAAACTCCGAAGAAGGAGGAGAAGAAAGGAATAAGGACGGTGAAAGAAAAGTGGAAAAGGGAGAGCAGGCGGAGGAAGACAAAGGTGAAAAAGGAGGAGGAGGAGGGGAAAGTGCAAAGGGGAGAGGAGGAGAAGAAAGAAGGGCCCTTCTCAAAATGGCATTAGGCAGGAGGGAGGGGGCGACGGGCAGCGAGTCTCCGCTGACAGCTCTGCCTGCGCCTGGCCGCCTGCCCCCTGCCCCTCTCTGCCTCGCACACACAAGCGCTGAACTTACTTCTTTCTGGCTCTCTGGAAAGGGGAAGCGCCATCTTTGCGAGGCCGGCCCCTAGGTCTTTTGTCTGTGGCTGCTGCTGCTGCTGCTGGGGGGGGAGCTCCAGGCTCGGGGGGCTGCTGCTGCTGCTGAGGCGGCTCCACCACCGCCACCACCAGACTCTTGTCCTCCGTTGACATCCTAGTCAGCAGGACGAGAGAGACACATGGATGATGATGATGAGGATGAAGATGAGGATGGTGATGGGGATCCCGATGCTCCTCCTGCTCCCGCGGCTCCTCTCCTCCTCACCTCCGCCTCCTCCACCTCCGCCTCGCATTGCTGGCCTCAGCCGCCGCCGACCAGCACAGGTAGCAGGGGGAGCAGCATGGGGAGAGCAGGAGGAGGAGGGGAGGGGGGGCGAAGAGAAAGAGCGCAGAGGAAGGAAGGGTCTCACACACAGTAACACCCCTCCCCGGCTCGGCGGGGTCTGTCGGGGCTGGGGGGAGGTGGCGGGCGAGGTGAAGAGAGCGAGCGAGAGGCGGCGGATCCCGCCGCTGGGCGCCCCCCCCTCTCAGAGGCCCCGGGAGCTGGCGGCGGCTCCGGCTCCTGCGCTGCCCGGCTGCGGCGGCCGCCGCTTCATTGTACACTGGCCCTGCGCCCTCCCCCCGCGCAGAGCCCCCGGGGGCGGAGGAGGAGCAGGCGGCGGCGGTGGCGGAGGCGGCAGGGGCCGAGGCCGAGCGGAGGAAGTTTTGACAGCTCCAGCTGTTGTGTGTGCCGAGGGCTGAGTCCGGCCGGGCTCCGCGTCCCCTTCCCAGCCGGGCCGGGAGCAGGAAGTTTAACTTTGGGGAAAGAAGGAGGAGGAAGGGTGAAAAAGGGGGAGGAGGAAGGGGGAGGAGGAGGCTCCCTCCCCGCGGGGTGGAGAAGGGATCCCGGCGCTGCCGCCGCTGCCCTGGTGTGTAACCCTTCCCCCCCCGCCAGTGCGACACATAGACACAGAACCCGCCCGCCCGCCGCCCTCCTCCCCCTGCCGCGGCCCCACACTGCGCCTGCCCGGCCCGCCCGCCCACCGCCCGTCCACCGCCCGTCCCACGGCGCAGACACCCATCCGCCGCCGACACTGACCTCACGGGCTGGCTGCTGCGGCGGGCTGCGGGGAAAGCGCGGAGCGGGGACGGGACGGGATGGGACGGGACGGGCCGGGAGGCGACGCCACGGGGCGCTCCGCGCACCCACCCCGCCCCGCGCCCCGCGGGGGCCGGCAGCCCGCTCGCTCCCCCGCCCTCACCCCGCCCTTGTTTTTTATTTATTTTCCCCACGGCCCCGTGGAAAAGAGAAAAAAAAAAAAAAAAAAAAGCCCCATCCGGATGAAAGTGGCCGCTTCGCAGCAGGGCGCCCCCGCCCCGTCCCCGCACATGGGCTGAGCTCCCCGGGACGGCGGCTCCGGGGGCAGCGCTCGATCCTCCCGAGCCCCGGGGGAGCCGGGGCACGGCGGGCGGCAGCCTGGAGGCGGGTAGCCCCCTTTCCCCCCGCCGCGCGTCTGCGGCTCGGGGCGGGGTGCGGGGGGGAAGGCAGCGAGCGGCGGGGAGCCGCGGCCGCCCCGGGGGAGGGGAGGGAGGGAGCAGAGTTCAGCGCTGTGTGCGAGGGAGACAAAGTCTGGGGAGCGTGGCCGCTTTCCAGCAGCTCCGGCTGGAACAGCTGCGGCCGCTCGGGGCGGCGGGGGGGCCTCCCCCGGGCAGGGGCCTAGCTGGCTGGCTGCCCGCCCGGCTGCGCCGCGGCTCGGGGCGGGGTTAAGCCTCATTACACGGGATTTAACGTGTCCCGCAGGCCAGGAGGGACTCCGGCGCCGAAAGGGAGGGGGAGCGCTACGGCCTTGCCGCCAGAGAAAAGTCCGGCCACGGGGCGAGCAAGCGGGCCGCGCCCCCGGACTTTCCTCCCGGGCCCTGCCCCGCCGCGCACCGCCGCCCGGGGCGGGAGCGGCAGCGGAGCGGGCCAGCCGGCGGGGAGCAGGCCGCGCCGCTGCCCGCCCGGCCGAGGGGCCCCCCGCCGCCGCGCCTCCGCACCCGGCGCCGCCCTGAGGGCAGCCCCTGCGGCGGCCTCCCCTCCCCTCCCCTCCCCTTCCTTCCCTGCCTGCCTGCCACGGCGGGCAGCGCCGCGGGGCCCCTCGCCCCCGGCCCGGGCGTCCCTCCCTCCCGCTGCCCGGAGCTGGAGCGGCGCCTGCGAGGGGAGTAAGTCAGCGCACAGATGCTGAATCATGAAATGGGTCGTGTGGATAGAAAAGGAATGAACCTGCTGCCCTGCAGCGTGCACAGGTGACTCATGCTTGGGGCGGGCGTCTTTGGGAACTTCGTCGGACTTAACAGGAATCGGGGGGAGCGATACCTCCGAGATCCGGACACGTACCAATACGTCTTTGGGAGCCCTGCACTGGATGTTTCTCCCCTGTCGTCTAGGTTTCTTGCTCTCTGAATCCCAGTCGATAGATAAAAACGGCCTAGGGTAGCACACAGGTACAACAAGGAAGGGAGGGAAGGAGGAGCTAATGTTAGTCACGATTTTTTTGACGTAAAAATAAACAGAGAGCAATCCAGACCTTTACTCTCCTCTTCCTTCCCAAAAGTTTCACTTGTCAGCTCAGAAATACTGAATTAAGATGATGTGCTGTGGCAAATACAACTTTTGCTGGCCTGTCTTCCTGGGAACCATTCCATAACAAAAAGCTTTCATTGGTTCATTTCCTAGGTTTGTGAAAAATTAAATTAGACCTTTGTGACATTTTTATATCTATATGTGGAGACAGATGTAACACATTTATCTCAGTCTATACACATATGTACACATATTATTATATAAAGCCATCCCTCTCGCTCAGCCATGCAAGGACAACAGCTGGATTGTTGGCGTGGCTTTCTTGGCCCTATTACTGAAAATGTACTCGGTTTTGCCAAATTAAAAAATACATCCTCAGCTAAATGTTTGCATTATGAAGTCTGCAAATGACAACATAGGTATTCTGCTCATATGACTTCAGATATGGGAACTTACCTGTTTACATGTTGTCTAACACAGAAGAAAGTGCCTTTGAATTTTGGTAACTCAGGCAAGTTAGCATAATTTAACTGAAAACATTTAATGCTCTACAGGCCTAGACTTGGGTGGAGTAGAGAGAAAAAAAAACAGGGAAGGGGAGGGAGTGGGAAGTAAAAGGCCACAGCCTCTGCACAGTGGGACGGCTGGTGTGGCATTTGCTAGAGCTGCCAGGTTGCCATCTGGTCTGCTAAAAAAATGGCCATCTCCTGAAACACTGACTGTGCATGTGCGGGTCTGCTGTGCATGCGCGGTGGCTTGGGTGAGTCTAGGATGTGTCAGAGCTACTATGCATGTGCAAATTGATTTGAGCTGAGGCACGTGAGCATGCTGTGGGCTCAGATGAACTGCTAGGTGTGTGGGGAATAACTGTCACATCCCACAGCAGAAATGCGTTCAGTGAAATCACTAGATTCACTTCTCCACGCATGGTTCATCAGGTCCTCCCATGCAAACGTTGTTTGATACCTTTAGATCACCTTTAAGTGGTTGAGCTTTGGGCTTTGCAGATGTGTGTTTTTAACGTTTTTCTCCTTTTTTTTAATATTAACCATATGTAGCTATCACAACATAAAATATGAGTGGAGGCAGGACAAAGTTAGCTTTGGTGTAGCATGGTCTAGGACAAGAGCGTGTTAAGACTTACACCTGTTAGTTACACTACTGTGCCTTATCTCGTTACGTGTCCGAACAAAGCTGGGCAGGTCTGTTCTGTGAACTGCTGCAGCCATTGCTGTGGCAATCAAAGGTGTGAACAGCTGTGTAGGACTGAGAGAGACTTGTGAGCAGGAACCCAAAGCGGACATGGAATTGTAGGAAGCTGTATTTGCTAGCATGATTTATCACCCAGTGAAGGCAGGGGGACAAGCAAGGAGAAACTGTGTCACCAAACATAAATCCAGTGTAGAAGTGCTTTGTTGATTGAGGACATTTGAACAGTTGTGTCAGGAACGTTTTTACATTTATATCTGGCCAACACTAGTCACCTATTGTAAATTATCTCTGTCTGGAAAACACACATTTTTACAGCAAAGATGTAATATTAAATGAACAGGTCCTCTGCTTTACTGAATGTTAAGAGATCTTCCAGTTCATTGTAAACTAACTCAGGTGAACTAACACACCTAATTTTTTTTTTAACTTGCAAGGGCAGGCAGCTTTGAAACTTTCAACTAGAATTTTACATTCTAATCTTCCTTAAAGCAAATATTTCAGTGTTTTTGGAATTGTTGCTGAAATATAAGTGAGACCCTTGCAGTACTTATTAAACAAGGCATGCTAACGGTTTTAACTTCAAAACATCTTAAGTTGTCCCAATGTGCTTAATGACAAAGAGCAGTATTTTCATGCACAATAGTAGAACAAGTTGAAGATGGGACACTGTCTTAAATCAGCTAGTTAAGGAAAATGATCCTGTTATAGAAATAATCAAAGGAA
Organism: Gavia stellata; assembly: GCF_030936135.1. Lineage (NCBI taxonomy): Eukaryota > Metazoa > Chordata > Aves > Gaviiformes > Gaviidae > Gavia > Gavia stellata. The sequence continues at coordinate 8,117,684 of NC_082599.1, forward strand.
AATGACAACTGGTATATAAATACTGTTGTACGATACAACTAAAGCAGTGTATGTAACACAAATAGTGAGAAAACTATTCCAGATTCTATCAAGAATGGGATCCAGATACTTTCTTTTTTATTACATTAGTTCAGAACTCTGCCAGTTTAATGATCATTCACTACTCTACATAAACCAAAAAGTTCAATTTTTGTTGTCTTCCCACATGTGTTTCCATTGCAGAAAAGATCACCAAGTTCATAGAATCATAGAATAGTTTGGGTTGGAAGGGACCTTTAAAGGTCATCTGGTCCAACCCCCGCTGCAATGAGCAGGGTGGATCAGGTTGCTCAGAGCCCCGTCCAACCTGACCTTGAATGTTTCCAGGGATGGGGCATCTACCACCTCTCTGGGCAACCTGTGCCAGTGTTTCACCACCTTCATTGTAAAAAATGTCTTACTTGTATCTGCTCTAAATCTATGCTCTTCTAGTTTAAAACCATTATCCCTTGTCCTGTTGCAACAGGCCGTGCTAGAAAGTCTGTCCCCATCTTTTTTGCAAGACCCCTTTGAGTCCTGGAAGGCTGCAATAAGGTCTCTCCAGAGTCTTCTCTTCTCCAGGCTGAACAAGCCCAACTCTCTCAGCCTGTCCTCATAGGAAGGGTGCTCCAACCCTCTGACCATTTTTGTGGCCCGTCTCTGGACCCGCTCCAAAAGGTCCATGTCTTTCCTGTGCTGAGGACCCCAGAGCTGGAGGCAGTACTGCAGGTGGGGTCTCACCAGAGCGGAGTAGAGGGGCAGAATCGCCTCCCTCGACCTGCTGGCCACGCTTCTTGTGATGCAGCCCAGGGTACTGTTATCACAAAGGCTTCATTTAAGATACATCAGCAACATGCGAACATATTAAATGTTCAGTGTATTGAACCACTTTGTCTTTAACTTGTGCTAAATTGATAATTTACTGTAGTGAACATCTGCTTACTTCAATATGCTGCTCTGAAAACTGGGGAAATTCTGGTGCCGGTGCACATCCCATTTGGCTATCCTTGCTGCCAGAGTAGCAAACTGCAGGAAGAAGGTGCAGTGGGCAGTTGAGGGTAGTAACCACATCAGCTGCCCACGGTAGTTTTTTACATCTGCATTTGTATTCACCCAAGTAGTTCAGAAATAGGTGAATAACTGTTTTTTCAGTATTAAAAAAAACAACCCCAAGATAATTTAAAAGAATTTTAGACAAAGCCTAAATCAAGTGGCAAAACCAGGATTACATCATACAAATACGTGATTCCTAGTTTATTTGTACTAAACTTGGCTGGACTAAAAAAAATGTTAGCATATGTTAATTGGCATATGCTAACAAATGCGTTGTAGAAGTCTAGTTTTAAACTTGAAATGTTTGTTTCTTCTTTTCATCAGTTTTGCTGACTTGTCATCTTGTAGATCTGTCTTACTTTAGGCAACAGCACAGCCTGGATAATGGGTACGACTATCCAGGTACAAGGGTGTATCAAGGTACACCCTTGAGTGATGGTGACTTTCCCAGCAGTTTGGTGAGATGCTTGTTGCTGCAGATGGTGGGGGATAAGCCTCACTTCTCATCCTGAGCAGAATTCCCAGACAGCTGGAGAATTCCAGTTACCAGGTGCTCCAGAGCAACGGACACATAGTGTAGAGGTCCAGTCCCCCCAAAATCCGTCTAACTGGTCTCTTTGGAGGCAGTATGGTTCACAGTCTATGAAGAAAAATGTTTCATTCTAGTTCCTGTTTTCTCACCTGCTACCCACCGTGAAATATCCAGATTTATATTCTACAACAGCTACTCCCCACACAAACTAATCTAGCTTTTGTATGAACAGTCTAGGCTCCCCATCCCCTGCCTGCTTTAACTTGATTAGTTTAGTATGCGTTAAAGGCAGCCTTGCCCACGCTGTGATGTATGTGCTAACCTCACACCTTTACACCTTAGTCTCGCCAAAGCCTAGGGCCTTTTCATCATATTAAGCTACTTTGACGGGGCTAATGTGACTGAGAAACACACCTTTTTTTATCCATTAAGACAGGGCCAAAAATGTTAAGTGCTCAAGATGCAAGCCCCTAGGGCTTGTCTATATATCGAGTTAATACACGTGGAGGCTTTTATCTTCATAAGAAAATGTTCTTTTTGTGCACGCCAAAGTGTGAATTTAAAACTAGTGGTTATAGTATAACCCTCACGCAGACTCATTCATTCTGGCATCTTCTGGCTTTTTTTTTCAGATTAACGCTAACTTCTTTAATTCATTTCAATGAAATGAAAAAAGTACTTATATCAGAGTGGATTTGTCCACATGAGGAATTATGCTTGCCTGACTCAGGTAGCATTATTAATAATACCTTCCTATGTGGAGAAGCTTTGTCTATTAGGAATGTTAATTTTGCAGAGGTTTGCACTTAATAAGAGCATCACTTGTTTACATTTGAATCTTGCTATTTGGACAAGTGGTAGCTGGTGCGCTGTACTGAAGTTCATTAAGTTGGTCCATACCAAGGCCGTTATCCTGGGGATGCTAAATTAGGCAGATAAGTAACTAAATCCATAAATAGTTTCACTGAAGACAACTACCTCCTGAATAAAGTTTGTTCTGTGTTTAAGCATTTACAGAAATGCTTAAATTCTTCCTAAACTTGTAATTTATATAATTTGTTCTTACAAGGGACAATGGACTGTGCTATATTATGTTGTATTTTGTTAGCATCCATGTGAAGTCATATACAACATCCACAAGTTACTTAGGAACGTCAGTTCCTTTCTTTGTGACTTGCCTGCCTAATCCGCTGCAATTCATGTCTTGTTTACAACTTTATGAAACTGTGATTTTATAAAGTTTAATATTCTGAATTTTAGTTTTGACATATATGTGGTAGTGGGTAGCAGAGAAATAATCTTTTATGACATATGATTAGTTGCATGGGTTTTTTATCCAAAAAGGAAGAATGCCAGTAGTTTGAGTAAAATTGAATTAGTATCTGAAACCAGTACATGCTAAATGCTGGCTGCACTGCAGATACATGCAAGCCAGGAAAAAACCCACAGCCAGTAGCAAGCACACAGGGCAGTAGCTGGCCACTTTGCGTGCACCTCTGGGGAAAGACAAAAGACTGGTGTGAAGTTAGGACTTTATCATGCAGAAAGTTAAATAAATGTCTGAGCAGTGTTTGCTGTTTGCAGGAGTGGTGCACTACACTCAGATTACTTAACAGAAATAATACAAACCTGGCCATGAAACAAGGGAAAGGATTTGTTTGTGTGCGCGTTCAAGCATACATTTTTCTGAGTAGGACTATGTTTTTATTCGGTGTTTTGTACAGCACCTAGTGCACAGGGGTCCTGGTTCCTTATATGAGATCTTGGGTGCTATGATAATAGGAATTTAGATACCATTATTAGAAATAACCTTGTCATATATTGCCAGTTTTGCGAGGAAGTAATCTCTGTTGGCCTCACTTTTAAAGGAGTTTAATGTGGGAGAGGCAGGTAGGTTGTAGACAGGTAAACACTGGGAGCCCAGTCCTGTTTGCAGCTGTTTACTTCAATAAAACTACTTGAGTAAGAAGGGCAGAATTTGACCTTTGGTTTTTGAAGTTAATTGCAAACAATTAATGAGGACGTGTCACCTACATGAGGTCCAGCCAGAATTCAGTCCTATACTTCTTTAATAACTAATGTTTTAAATCAATTAGCTACATACCCATACGGAAACAATAGTAGAGCCTCCACAGTCAAGACTATATTGAGATTCTAAATTATAAAGGCTGTGCATACATTTTCTGGCTGAGAACAATGTTATATTTCAGCCTCAAGCAAAAATTTTCTCCAAGCCATAGCCCCTCAACAAAAGCACACTTTTTAATGAAAGTCCTGACACTACCTTAATTACAGTGCAGCAAACATTACCATCGTAATCCCATTTCATCCGTAGGCAAGGAGAGCACCCTAGGGGCCTGGCTGCCTTTCTTTGCTGCTGACCAGTTTTGCAGAAACGGCCTTTTCCCTAATGCATTTTTTTATTTATCCTCTACTGCGCTGCCCAGGGGAAGATGCATAGGGAGCTGCCAGTGCTCAGCTCCCCATGCTCCTTGCATCCCTCCTGGCACTCCTTGCAGCCCTGGGCCTGGAGGATCAAACGGCACCTGGGGATGCCCAGCCTGCAGCCAGCTGCTTGGCCCACACTCCCTCCGCCTGCCTCCCATGGGAGCCCGGCAGGAGCCAAAACTTCAGCCCCTTTGTATCACATGGGTTTCACCCTGACTCTATCCAGCAGCCCCCAAGCTCTCTGCTTTGTATGTGCCAGTGCCCAGAGACAATCCCCTTTTTTGCTGGCCTGCCACACTTCAGAAAAGTCCTTGCTTTGGATCCAGTAATGCATGGGGGAATGGCTCTCCCAGTAGCAAGTCCTAATCCAGGTGGGTGAGGATAGAGCTGTTTGAAAAGAAGGGCTGCGGGCACACTTGAGCAGCCTGCACTGTGCCCAGCAGTAATGCGTTCGTTTCACAGAATCACACAGAATCACAGAATCATTAAGGTTGGAAAAGACCTATAAGATCATCAAGTCCAACCATCAACCCAACACCACCATGCCCACTAAACCATGCCCCGCAGTGCCACGTCTACATGTTTTTTGAACACCTCCAGTGATGATGACTCCACCACCTCCCTGGGCAGTCTGTTCTATTGCTTGACCACTCTCTCAGTAAAGAAATTTTTCCTAATACTCAGCCTAAACCTCCCCTGGTGCAACTTGAGGCCATTTCTTCTTCTCCTATCACTTGTCACTTGGGAGAAGAGACCAACACCCACCTCTCTGCAATCTCCTTTCAGGTAGTTGTAGAGAGTGATAAGGTCTTCCCTCAGCCTCCTCTTCTCCAGACTGAACAACCCCAGTTCCCTCAGCCGCCCCTCATAAGACTTGTGCTCCAGACCCCTCACCAGCTTCGTTGCCCTTCTCTGGACAGCAATGTCTCCAGGCTTTCGCAGTGTTTGGATGGGTAAGTAAAATGTGATTAGTTTCTCACTACCACATTGACTCAGTGAGTAGATTTTGTGTGTGGACTGCACTATTGACAGGACAAATTTACAAGGCTATTTGAAGCTGGGATCTTTTCCTGCCAGAAATACGGGGAGATATATATGTACATATATAAACACAAGGGTATACTTGTGGTTCTTACATTTTTTCTCCTGCCTTCTTAAAGTAATAAATCTGTATGATCACCAGAACTAGAATAATCAATCTCTCCTTACATAATTGATCTGAAAATCCTAATTAAGGCTAGAGAGAAAATTAACATAAGGTTTCTTGTTCTCTCTACAACATTGTCAAGTACAGTACAGTCTTCTATTACGGAACTCCTACAATTCTTATGTACAGAGTAAAATCATGCAGCTGAGATACTTTCCCTAAAAACAAGCAAAAGCCCTGTGTCTGCTGGGAGGACATTTCTGTTAGCCTGTTCCCTTCTATTTAGGTTCTCATATGATGTTAATCACCATGGTATCTTACAGCTTTATAAAAATACAGTGCACCATATGTGATAAATCATTAATATTAAGAATGAAGATGCTGGATAAAAATATTCTTCACAAATCTAAAGCAGAAGACGTGTAGTAATGGACATAGCCTGACAAGCAGCCTGAGTAAAAGGAGCATGTGTACAAATACAAGAGATGGGGTCAAAATCATTCCTCAGGTGATAATATTGCATCCAGTCACTGTATGTGAGTGTGAATGGCATACTTACTCCTTTCTTCCCTAACCCGTGCTTCAGCAGAGGGACTATGTGCAAGCTATAGCCTGTTCCCTGCTTTGCACTGCAGAAGAGTACCTGCCTTGCAGTGTTCAAGGTCGTCAGTCAAAAGAAGATAATTTGCCGATAAATGCAAAGTAAGCTTGTGCATTAGTTGTTAAATAAGTGCACACATAATCACAATCCAAACATAAAGCAAAATGAGGGACCGTACTTCCATTGGAAAGAATGCACTAGAGTGGTCATAAGTTACCCCCCAATTGTTAATCTCAGTTACATTATTTTCTCAGGTTTTTCATTTCCCGCTTAGTTTCAGCCAGATCTGTTTTCTATTTCTATTGTAAGTGTCAACAGAAAAATAATTTTCTCTGTTGTATCCCTCACTACTAAATTCTTTTTCATGATGGAATTGCAAAAGTAATTACATTTATAAATGGAATGCCTGTTTTGCCTAAGTATCACATATAATTTCCTTCTCTAAGAGGGATTTTTATAATTCCTCCAAAAATGTCTTGGCAAGGATCAGCCCACCAGCTGGTAGTGTGGATCCAGCCTTTAGGGACAGAACTCAGGATTCTGATCCCTTCGGCCAACAGGCAGGAGGGCACCACAGAAAAAATGCTCTAGTTTGTTTGAGAGAATGGTGCTGATGTTAAATACGTGGGGTTATTAAGCACCCCAGAAAGCTAATTCACTGAGAGTTGCTTCCCACCTGTGGATTTCACTATTCAGCACAGAATTATTTTGGCAACTGGAGCATTCTTCATTGTGGATGGCTGTGGGAAGATATTAATCCTGCTCTTCAAGTAAGATATACTCACTGCTCTCGTAGACCTGTTCCACCTCTACTGTATCATATTGTGAAAGGAAATCAAACAAATCCCAAGTGAAAGGATGGGTAATCTCCAGTCCTTCTTATCCCCTTTCTACCTTCTTTTTCAGCTGCTTTCCACAGACAAGTTCAGATGTCCCTTGCTCAATAGGGCTAGAGCAGAGGGAGATCTGTTGTGAGCTCTGCATTAAGGGAAATGCAGTTTTTCATCTCTGGGCACTCCTTGAGAAAACCTCAGTCAAAATCATTGTATGGGGATGGTTCACAAATAGTTCACAGCTTGCTTGAAACAGTGACAGGCCTCCTAGAGCAGATCTGCATTACAGGAGGAGGAAATAATTATTTTCTTACTGGGTTGTGCTGTCTATATGTGCATGTGTATGCTTTTATTGTAGTTTCTCGAATATTTGCTTTGATTAAAGGTTATTCCAGGGTACCTACAAAGCAGGGAGACATTCTATTCCTGCAGACATGGCAAGCTTGGGGAAGGTTGCATTGGAGCATTCAAAAGCCATGTCCCGTGTGGTTTGGGAGCTGCAAATGCAGGGGTCTATGTGGAAGATATGTGGCTGATGTAAGACAAGAGGTCCTTGGCAAAAAGAGTGCCTAAACCTCTAGAGTCTCACAGGGTTTGATACAGGACCCTGCAGTGTGGTTAGCATTTCCAGGGGTACCAGTTCCTCAGCTGCTGGAGCTTCCATTACCCAGTTTTCACTGAAACTGTAGAGTGATCAGCAGAAGCAAACAGATGCTGCTCCTGAAGCTCAGCAGCTCGCAGGCTGGTATCTTTAACATAAATCGGTTTAAACTAACAGGGAAGTTTAATAGCCACATCAGTGACTCAGCGACTAGCACACATTTGCATCTGCCGTCTCTGCAGGAAGGGGTCCTCCACTAGAAATGTGGATGTCACGTCTTCAGCCACTGCAATGAAATCCGTAAGGGTAGTGAGCAAGAGTCCCAGGAGTGCCTGTGCTGCAGTGGCCTAGTTTATGCAGATGCTTTGAACAAGTTAGCTCATGTGCCTCTAACAGTGTTGTTCCAGCAGTGTCAGCTACAGAATCCATCAAACTGGGTATGCTCCTGGGTGGTTAGCCCCGGCACTCCATGGCTCTATTGCTATCCTCTTAGTAAGTCTGACTTAGCTCCTTTCAAGCTCTGGCTACATAAGCTGCAGCCTCTGAAGTACAGAGGAACCCAAGTCTATTTCCCACTTCACTGTACACTTAATCAGAGGCCTCTCAGAAGTTTTAGACTGTAGTCTTTCCTTTTCCCTGTGTACTCTTACTAAGGGTTCATGTTTATTTAAGATTTAACTTTATGAGCAGTTTTACTTTATCTCAGTAATTCGTATATACAGTGCAAATTCGGTCTGTTCCCTCAGCTTTTGCATTCAGCTGGTTGGCTGATCTAACATTGCTGATTTACTGGTATAATTTAGCTTGTCTGAAAAGAAGGAAGATTGATGTTGGCTGAAATAGAATTCTGAGATGCCTATGGAGTTTTATTGCCCTAGATTTTTGGATTGCTGTTTATTTAAAAAAGTAGGCAGAACCCTGACTTTAGATTTTCAGGAATGCCTACATTATGTCACTGTTGCTAATTCTTTGAGTCAAGTCATTGCGGTTAGCCCATCTTGTTTTCTGTCTCTGTGGTAAGATTTTAAATCCAGAAGGCTAACCTCAATGCTCCCCCAAGAAAGCAGGCAGAGATGACAATGCATTTCCTTCTTTGACCTCTGTAGTCAAGTTTTATAGAAAGATGGAATCTATCAAATTAGACCGAACGCCAGATCGCCTGCATGAGAATGAAAGGGTCAAACTCCATTCTTGTAGCAATATGTGGAACAAAAATGGACTGAAACATATTTTTTAAACTGATTTCTCTTTTAAAAATTGTTTTTCTACTAAATTCAGACTATGAACTGTAAAATTCTCTCATGCTTCCGAGTTACACATGGTTATGTATCACGTCAGAGCAAACTTGAGTTTATTTGGATTTCTGAATTCTGCATTTCAGTACTGCAAGATTGTGCATATACACTTGCCTTGAATGTCCTGAATTTGTAACGTTTGGGGGGGGGGGGTGTGATTATAATATTCTGATTTCTTTACATATCTCCGGCTTAACATAATTTCTTTGGGGAAAATTCCTTGTTCAATATACACTTCTGATACAGGGAGGGGAGGAGGAAGGTTTAAGGGAGATCCTCCCCTGCATTAACTTCTGCCTTCGTCACCTTTCCTAGTGCTGATGCTAGTTCAGAGTGCAGAGTTGCAGCTTCATATGAGCAGTGCCAATATTGTGGCTGAAAGGGTGGGCAAAAATACACCTTGTAGAGGGCCTGGACAGCCCTGCTGCCTTCGCACTGAGCGTGGAGCCCCCGCTCAGTGATGCAGCATGAGAAACAGGTCTGCTCCAGCTGGGACAGTGCTGGGCTGAATCATTGCTGCTGTGACAAGGGCCACGTTGCAGACCCTCAGCACCTCCTCTTGGTTCACGCAGGAGTTGTGTCTCTCCTTCCAATTAGCAACATAATCATCCATGAACATGAGCTAATGAACTCAGTCCCACCCAGATGGGACTGGAGCCTGTTTAATGAATGGAAGATATATAATATCAGCATTACGTCATTTAAAAAACTTGGGCTTGTCACCATGAAATCCACTTGCACGCTCTGCTTGTACCACTGGAGCTGTGCAAAGCAGCTGAAGTGAACTGGCCATTTGGACCAGGCTTAACTCCTACTTTAAATCACAGGTTTATCATGAGAGAGCAGGGGTATTCATTGTGCTGGAGCTGCCTCCTAACTGGCCACTGTGCAGCCATGGCATTTTTCAGGTCAGTGACAGATCAGACCAATGACAGTAGGTGGGTGGCCAAGAAAGCCACCAACGACAACACTTTGCATGTGGTTGAATGGACTGGTGAGTACACAGTTCCCGCTAACTGGAGGATGTCAAACAATAAAAGCACAGTTTGGAAACTAACGCTAATAGTGGAGGGACAGCTGACCACTTTGTCACCGCTGCCACTTTGGCATTACTTAAGATTGACCTGAATTCTTGATCTGGCCAGTCTGTTGATCTATAATCATAGTGATCTGTTAATTACTTTTAGCTTAATTACAGCTAATTTATTCTAGTGAAAGGTTTAACTACATGTAGATTTTTAAGTTTCCATGTTGTTCTTCATTGAGATAATTCTGAGGCATAAAAGATACAGCAAGCAGTACCTTATAACCACCTGTTTCATGAAGAATTGGAGCTTTACTGGTAAATTCTCAATACAATATTCTTCACTCAGGCAGTAAATATCATAGCTGTGAGAAACATCCTGTATTCTTCACACACACACACACAACAGGGGACTGGAATCCCTCTCAACACCATTTCAGCCATGCACTTATGACCTGTACTTCCATAATACCTCTTTGCTGTGATATTAGCGCCAGGTTTACCATTGGTACAGCTACCTTTTCATGTTATCTCTGATAGAAAGATGCAGTTAGCAAATGGCATCAGGTATTAATGCAGAAGTGACCTTTTAATGTCATGCACAGATACACAAAGAAAGAACTGCCACTGAAAACTTCTGATTAAAGATAAAAGTAGACAGCCTGTAAAAACATTAAGATAAAAAGTAAATCCATTTGCCCTGAGTTTCCCTTGATATCCCACCTCCTACTCTAAATTGATGTTGTCAGCACTCATGATTTTATCACAAGTCTTGTGATGTTTGATGTTTCACTTACACTCCAGCTACTAGAGTTGTGTAATGAGGTTAGAAACTCGGCTTTCCTCTTTCTTTTTTTCAAGTAAGTTTCTAGTCCTAATGGTTAGAATATAAACCTTGCAAATGTGACCCAGGTGCACTCTAACGGCTCAAAAACCAGAAAGCAAAGTAAAAGAGCTCCACATTTATCATTTTACAGACAGGCCTATGATTTTGAGGGTCAAACTGTAGTTCTTGAACATTTGGAGCTGGCAATAGTGGCTTGAAAAAAAAGCGCCTGAACAAAGTACCACAATATGTTTCATTTTCCAGGGAAGCATAGTAGTCATTATACCAACAGTGATAATTCTCTTGTCAGACATGCACATTTTCCTATTTACTTTGTCACACAGCATCTCAGGGTTCAGCCCCAGCCTGACTGGGCTGGAGGGGATTGTACTGATGCGTAACCACACTGCTTGATGTTGGAGGGCTCATACTGCTTGCTTGTGCTAACATAGAACAAAAGTTTTGCAGCGCTCCTTAGTCCGCTGAGATGTCGGTGCTTAACACGTGTAAAACCAGGAATGTTCTGATGTCCAGTCTCGGAAGGTGATCTGCCTTTTATAAAGGTCCAGCAAGAAACTAGGAATAACCCACCCCTGCCAGTCCACCAACAAAGGGGCAAACCAACCAAGCAAATGCAAATATTTAAATATGATAACATTAAATACGGTTGGTTGACTTAAGGAGCCCAAAATACACCAAGTGCGGGTTTTGATGTGCAGACCAAAAATACTCAGCTTTTGGTTTTGGAAGACCAAGCTCCCAACAGCAACAACTCAGATTTGAAAGAGGCACAATATTTAAAGGAGTTCCAAATTATCAAAGGCTTAACAGTATATTGCTAAAAGTATTAATTATACCTAGAACTGAAGAGGTACCCAAAGCAGTGAGCAGAGCCTGAGCGTTGTATGGGCACATTGGTCAAAACTTCTCTGCAGTCCACAAACTGGTGATCCCAAAGGTCCCTCACTGCTTGCCCTAAATTACTGTGTAATCCATTCTGGAGGTGACAAAATTACAGATCATTGTGGCAAAGTCTAATTGCAAAGAAGAGGTGGAAGTCTCAGAGATCCAACTTCTGCATGAGTAAGCAGAATATATAGGGATGTTATGTTTCACAAATATAAACATATGTGACAAAATAAAATTTGATAATATTTTCAAATAAGTTGTATTTGAAACTCAACTAAAGAAGCTCAGTTGCTCCTACACTGACTCATTAATTTTGACCTTGAATTCAGCAGTAATTTCCATGTCGTAATTTCCATGAGACTACCATGTTGCTTCTAAACTGCTTCTCCTGTAGAAAGCTGAAGAAATCATTATTGAATCTTGATCACTTTGCTGAGTGTTTCAAAGGGCATTTTTGTGCATCATGACCCATTTTACTTAAGGCTACGGACTTACATTTTTTATCTCTATATTAAAGCATTGTGGAAAATCTGTCTTGCAAGAGGTATATTCTTCAGTCCTAGGAACTTCTAAATAACTTGGAAAAGTAAACTGAAAATTCATCTCCAGGTTATGCAAAACATTGGAAGGGTCTACATCTTTCTTACATTAGTTTCTGTGAAGAGGAACTGCACTTTCTCTTCATGCTCCCTCTCTTTCTTTGTAATCCTTTCCAGCTTCTTTCTAGCTCTATTATCTCTAATTACTTTCAAATATACCCAAATCATCATCCTTGTATGGAAATGAACTGTCTCTTATTCTCAGCTATGCAGGCCTCTGCTGCTGTGATACCAAAGTCAGGTGTATTTCTAAAATCTAAAATGAGTGAGGTTTAAAAGATTGTCCCACCTGTATTGTTCCTGCTTCCACTGCAGTCTATGGCAGGACTTGTGTTGCTCTGGCAGGACAATTTAATGCTAGTTGTGGTTGTTTTTTAAATAATGGAAAGTGTATAAACTCCTTGTGGTACAGCTCTGTGTAGATAAAGCTGTGTTCAAACCATTGATTTGACTTTGAAACTCCACAACATATGAATTAAAAAGCTAGAATTCTGCCTCACTAAGCATTAATTATTGTGGTCTCAACACTCTGTTCTGCCCTTTTCTTCTCTTTCCTCCTCCCCACTGTCACTCCCAATGGCTGGGGAGTCTTCCCAGTAAAGCATTCCAGTTCATCTCCCAATAAAGGGCCATCAGCCAGCACATTCTGGGCCTAAATTCATCTCATAAATATTGGTACAGGCTTAAATAAATGCAGTCCCTCAGTTAATGTACTAGAGTTCAGTGGAATTACATGGGGAATTAATTTTCCTTTGTCTGTAGTCTGAAAAACAATAAAATAGGGAAATGCTTAGAATCTATGGCTCAGCTTTCCAAACTGGTTGAAAGACTGTTCCTTGCATGTTGCTCACGAACGTAGACTGTAGCAAGATATTCCTGACATTCATGTCCTTGCTATACAAACACCTAACATATGAGGCCTTACTGATAAAGACAAAAGCACCTCAAGCTGGCAGCCCTGTTGAAAGTCAGCCTGTAGACCTGCATGGTTATTTGTTACGTGTAACGGCATGTGGTTTAGTATGTGTGTGTCATTTCTGCTACATGTGATGACACCTATTTTTGCCTGTTTATCTCTTTGGATAATAACAGTTAGCATTTATGTAGCACTTTACAAAGAAGTGTACCAACAGCAGTTGCAGGAATTCATCTGACAAGGTCCAGCAGAGTGTATACAGTTGGTCTGGCATGTGCTAGTGTATGTAATATTTTGTTAACTTTGTGTGCCTTGTGACTTGCTCTAGTACCTGAGCAAAAAGCCGAATATCAAGATATTCTAGTACAACTGGATGGGAAGACACACAAATAATGAACCTGTGATGAACTTTCCAGCTAGAACTTCATTCCCTTTTCTTTTCTTGATTCCATTCATTCATCTCCCATCCTTTCTGTCTGCATATTATACACTCTTCTCCTTTTTTTTCCCCATTGCCCCATGCCTTTTCCTTCCCAGATGAAACATCCTTCTTTTCCCATTCATTGCTCTTAGTAGGTCCTCTCCATGTAGTTCATAATTTCTCTCCCACACTTCCTCCGCTCATCCCGACATCTTGGGCAGGAGTGATTGAAGCAATGGTTTCTCAAAGAGCAAACCATTCTCTAGATCATTATCTTTCTCTCTGTGTTAATGGAGAAACAGAAAATGTGTGAATACAGTTGATAGCATAGTAAATGTGTAGATGAAAGTCCTTGTGCTGAAAGAGGTATCATAGATATAAGGTACTTACAGATATTTGATCTGAGCAAAGTCTTCCTTAACTCTTAGTATTCCCATTCCATATCTATGTATAGCTGATGTCTGTAGGAACACACTGAAAGTCCAGATCTGTGCATTAATGAAATAAATGGGGATTTAATGTGGAAGATGCAGGAAAATATTTTTTATCTGTTCCAGAATGGGCAGCACACAAATTGTAGTAATTTGCATGCGGATTGTTATCATGATAAAACTCAATCTGTCCAAGAGCCTTTTGCTGACTCTTCATGGATCAGTTAGGTCTGTTCTCACAGTGAAAAGTGTTTGAACTGTAGCATTACCATTTCAAATTATTTTCTAACTGCTCTCTGAAAATAGAAGAAAAATAAGAGTACAATAGTCGGGACCCCTTATAAAATCTTCCTGGAGGAGTCCAAGGATACTCACCATTGGTCTCAGTGGAGCTTTCACACATCCTTGAAAGGAATTCATTAAGCTGGAAAAGCTGGCTAGAAACCAGTCTTCCTATAATGTCTTCCATAATTTGCTTCAAGGGACACATTTATAGTCACTCAGCCTTTTTTATAGATCTTGTGCAAGATGAAGGGCTGAGTCACAATTGCAAGACTTTAATGAATAGATGTTTGTTGCGTGCTACAACCCAAATAATTTTTGAAGCATCTCAGCACAGTGCAGACTTTTCAGTATGGACTTTCCCAAGGATATGCAACAGGATGATAGCTGCAACCTCTGGAATCACAATGATACAGTGACCATTTTTGTTCCAGGTGCTTCTTCTTCCATGCTGACCCATTCAGATGCAGAGATAAAACATCCAGCAACTGCAATTTCTACTCTTGATTCTTTTCAAGGACTTGAAGATTTCAGCTATTTCTTTTTATGCATATTAACTTCCCTACAAGCTTGTACGGAGACAGATTACAATAGAAAGGTTCCTCCAATTAACAAAATATCACTGAAACTTTGGATATCTATGAGACATGGCCAGATCTCAGGATAACATACTGCTTTTCAAGATAGTCCTGAGATCTTCTTCATGAAGTCTGCTTAATTTATGAGAATTGTCGTAATTTATGAGAATTGTCGTGTCATTCCCATTCCACCAAATGATGCTGTTGGATTATAATGGTTAAAGAGAAAGGGAACAACAACAATAAAAAAAGAGAGAGATGGTTTTTGGGTGTGACACTCATAGGAATTTTAGAATAGGGAAGTAGATTTGGCTGCTGACCTTTGATTACCACATACATATTCAGTCAGAAACTTTTTATCTGAAGGTAGCCCAAATTAAGAACTAGCTCCCTTCCTAATTCTCCTTATCTTTCTGAGAAAACTGGGCACATTGGCACTGGACTTTTTTGCTGGACATAATCCACCTGGTCACAAACATGGGAAGTTATATCTTAGCAGGCTAAGCCAAGTAGCTATTGCACAAAGAAACACTTGAATGCATTTATATATTGCAACAGAAACAGCCTTGAGTCACTATATTGATAGAAAAAGGATCAGATGATAGTAAACTTTTTATTAGCAGCCAGGAATTTCTTTTGAAAATTACTCTTTTTCTTTGACACCCCTACATATGTGCTGAAGGATGCTGGTAGAGTTCTCTTTCTATCAAAATAGGATATAATGTGTGACTGTGTTCTAGAGAAGTGTTACCTTTTTGAACAGATTTATAATTTTTTAATGTCAGATCACCACAAAGCTTTCAAGCAATAGCTGCTGGCCAAAATTACATTAGGAAAGTGCACGTTACGCTCCATTTCCCTCAAGGAAGGGGAGGTACACATAGGCAATCTGGACTGGGAGGGCCAGAGCAGAGGTAAGGGGGTGGCCAGCTCCCCAGCGTCTTGGCTTTTACTGTACTCTTCCTAGGGTCTCTGCTGCATTGATCTGTGGCAGTTTCAAAGAAAGATAACAGGGCCTTCCCTGAAATGATCAGAGCGCTTTGCTTTCACGCCTATATCCATATTTAAGACAAATTTGTCTGTTAGTCAAGAGAGGTAGCTGGTCCTCAGCTTTCCAGGGCAGCCCTGTTGGGCTCTGCGCAGACACAAGCTCCTTCTGCCCATGCTTTCTCAGCAGGCATATTAGCTTGGGCACTGAGCCATGCTAATACAGCTCTGTGGCTCCGAGACAGGGGCTGGCACAAGTCCGGTTGGCTTGGAGTGCAGGCAGGGTGAGCTCACATCTGTCTGCACCTGTCTGTGCTGACAGAGTTAAAACTCCGGGTGGAAAAAGAAACAGGAGAAAACCTAAATGAGCACCTCTGAATCCACCTTGCGTTAGCAGCCGGAGTGCTTGAAGTCGGGGGGATGCTGGGGTGCAGCCACGTGCACGGCAGGAGCTGTTGGGCTGGATCTTGCCTCTGCAAGAAAGAGAGAGAAGCTCTGGTGCCTGCTCGTTCCACATTGCCCGCAGGAACTCAGCAGGAACAACAGCTCTTGCTGAGTTTCTGCAGGCAGCCCATACACCCATTTCTTCCCGAAATGGCAATACAAAAGTAGCAATACAAAATACCAAAGAAGGGATATTGTATTCTGCTGAATACCAGCTACTCCGAGGAACGGGCAACACAGTGTGATTGTTGCATCCTGAAGGAGAGATGGAGACAGCATCCACAAAGGCG
The DNA here is from genome assembly GCF_030936135.1 of Gavia stellata. Lineage (NCBI taxonomy): Eukaryota > Metazoa > Chordata > Aves > Gaviiformes > Gaviidae > Gavia > Gavia stellata. The sequence continues at coordinate 8,133,919 of NC_082599.1, forward strand.
GAAACAGTATTTATGGTGAATTAACACTGCTGACAGACATACCTGGTACACAGGGCTGGTGGATGCTGGTCCTTCAGTCTGCGGGGAAGAGCAATGCACTGTAAAGCTCAGTGGCATTTTGAAATACCTGTAAAATCTTGACCTGAAACTATTATTATGCAGTTAGTCACGGTGCTGCTAATTGCAACAGTCACCTTATACCAGGGAAGTTGGGTTGAGGAACTGAGCTCAGGAAAAAAGACCACCTAATTTAGGTCCCCGTTAGTCACTGCAAAAGCTGAAATTAAGGGGCTGACTCCAGCAGGACAAGCCAGGTCATCTAGGTTAGACACTTAGGCTTCCTATGCAGAGAGCGAGTCAAAAAGCCAGTCTGCTTTCCCAGGTGAAGGAAGTCTTGGTGGGATGTAGCCAGTGCTAAATGCTGCATTTGCGTTCACTCCCCTCCGTTCCGTCCCTGGAGCTCCAGCCCTTGCCTCAGGGCTGCCCACGGGAACTGCTGTCCTTTGAGCTCTTGGCCCTGGAGGAGACTCTTCTGTTGCGTGCCAAACTGAGCTGGGTTTGCTCTTTTTTAAGAAACAACCAGTGGCAACCTGAGCAGAGCCTACAGTGCACTTCTGCTGCTTCCTGAGTGTGTGTCCAAATTGCTATGAAAAAGATGGGGAGAGATTTCACCTTCATCACTGTGTTTCTGTTAGCTTTTGTCGGCGTCTTCTGAGTATGCCCTTCCAGTGATCTTTCAAGTGATCTGTAGGATTTGGCCTAAATCTAGGTTGCAGAAGAGCTTAAGTGGGAGATGAAACAGGCTTTCAAGCTGAGCAGAAGGGCTCCTTGGGGATTAGGCAATGATGGTGGTTAGGCAGTGCTCCCTTTGGCACCTCTGGAACTAAGGTGCCTAAATTCTGCCTAAATCCAGAGGTTAAGGAGCATGGATAATACTCTGAGTGCCTTTCTAAAAAAGCAGTCAATACATAAATTGCTTCTCCTGCCCATAGACAGCCTGCGATGTTTGGTTCAGTGGCAGAAGGAAGCAGGGTCAGGTGTTTCTTTTGTGCTCAGTGAAATGGTATCTGTCTGCCCAAGAAGCTGGAAGGGATATCTGAGGTCACCGAGTTCAGCCCTTCACTACTGCAGACAAACATGATGTAATCCCTTTCATTACATGAGCAAACTCCCATTCTAAAAGTAGCTAGTTCTGCTTGTTTTCCTTTTTTTCTCCACTTGTTTTGCTCTCCTCTCCTCCTGCAGAGAAGTTATGCCCAACCTTACTTTTGATTTTTGAGTCCAGGCCAGTTTTACCTATTATACTCTTATGTCTAGCCCGTCTCCACATTTTTTGTATTTCTGGTGAGTGGAAATGGAAGATTAAATCCACAAGAAAAGGGTTCAATATCACTGTATTTGTGCATATGAAATACTCAGCCCACTAGTGCTTGATTAGACAATTTTGAGATACAGGCAAATGATAATTACATTGGTCACAATACATTTAACTGAACATCTGAAGTAGCCATTAAAAAGAAAACCCTTCTAGAACAAGAACTTTTATTTTATTAAACAATTTATAATTCGGTCATACAGTTCTTGAAGATACTTATAGCTGAATTATAAAGTAGCTTATTTCACTTAGTGTCACTTTGCATTTTACCAGTTGGAAGATCTGCAGAGTGTTTCACAAGGCAGAAATAAGTCTCCTGGAACCTTCCAATTGCATCTGAAAAACTTGGGCTCCTGTGCTCTCCCTTAGTCTTAGCACATTCCAGCTACCAGCGATGTACCAGTCAGCCAGAGCCCTCACCAGCAATCTGGCATCTTTTTGCTCTTCATCTCTGTCATATCAGACTTGAGACATGATTTGAAGCCAGTTTTGTAATGGAGGTAGAACAGAAAAGCATGGGCTTGGGAGCAAAATGATGAGGGTAGAAAAATGTTTGCTAACTGTGTGCAGGTGACTGTGGTTAGAAAGAAGTGTGAACATTTGCTGGCTTGCCTAGCACAACAGAACACTTCGAGCGGCCTTCCCTTGTCATATGTTCAAGACAATTTTATGTTGAATTTCTTTCCAAGTAAAATTTTAAACTTGTTTTTTGTTCAGTTTAACACATTGGTCCCTGGGACATTCTGCTCAATGCCTGTAAGACTGCTGCTTCTTCTTCCCGTCCGTCCTCAAAGCTTGGCTCTCCCCAGTCAGCTACAAAATGTAAAAACTTGGATAGGTGTAATCAGCAATACATATATTGATTCACAATAATAGAAAACCAGTTGGGGTTTGTATATATGCATAATCAGCACTACACATATTGATTCACAATAACACAAAGCCAACTGGAATTTATAGATACGCGTAATCAGCATTGCATGTATTGATTCACAATAATACAAAACCGATTCGCAAATATGTATGTACTCCTGAATTGCACACAGCCATTTGGATGTCTCGACTTGTAGTTTGTGTGGAGTAGTCACTTCTGTAGGCCAATTCTGTAAGTAGTTACATAGGTACATGCAGATCCTGGGTGCACCGACAGCCTCTGCAAAACCTCGTCCCCCCTCCGAGGGTTTGGCTGCTGGTGCTCCAGGCCAGCTCAGATGCGGCGCAGCTGCAACCTGGGAGCAGGCTGCTGGGAAAGGAGCTGCGTGAGACGAGCTGGGAGAAACCCCATCGGGGTTCGAGCCCTTCGCTCGGGAGCTGCCTTTGCTCCAGCCCTCACCCCGGGTTCTTGCCTGAGCGGTGCTCCAGCTGCATTTGAGCCTGGCCACATCCCGCACTGACCCTTGCCTTCCTGGCTTGGTTTCGCAGCAGCCTCATCCCATGCCCCAGCTGGTGCTCCCTGACCCTGCGCACAGGGCAGCTCCTGTGCGTGAAGCCAAGAGACGTGCTCTCCTCGCCTGCACCGGGGCGGTACGCGGTGCCTGCTTTGGGGCAGGGGAGGCACAGGCACATATTCCTCGCATCCAGGATTAGCAGTACTGGGCCCTGTTCCTGAGCAGGCACCTGAGTGCCGTGGTAATGTATCTTTCTATAAATTATTACTTCACTTCATCACTCGCAGCCTCTTTTCATCACCTCTTTTCCTTCAGACTGATGACCGTTTTGGGATGGAAGGCTTTTTTCCTCTCTAGCTGGACCAAGGCCATTCAATGGAGTGAGCAGCAGGAGGTACTGAAAGAAAGATACTGTTAGCACTGTTTCCACATACCCAAAGACTGATCTTTATGCAGCTGAGACTACAAGGGATATCCCTTAAAATAAAGGCCAGCTTATTACCCATCTTCTCCAACTCCTGTGGAACTAAATATCCTGAAGTTGAGAGAAGCTGCTGCACAAAGCTTCTTTATAGCTCTCAGTGTGCCTTCTTTGCTGGCTCCAGCTGCCCCTACACTCTGTTTTTCCTCAGTCTTTTCTTCAATATTTTTTCCAGTTGACTTAGTTATTACAGTACATGGACCAGACTGAGGAAAATACACTGAAGGTTGGAGCTGGCAGAGCAGGGAGAGCTGCGAGGGAAGTGCTTTTGCCATCCAATGACATCATCTGCGCGTTAATTGGTCACATTCCCGCGGATGGGAGGCACTGCCCAGCGTCCTTGGGCTTACTTCCGTGATACAGAACAGAGACGGTGCCTGTCTCCTGCCAGCCTCTTTCATTGCCAGCCTTCTGGCAAAGCTTAGGACATTTATAAAAACAGTACAGTACTTTATTTAGCCTCTAGTGAGAAAAAGTCACTTCACAGCTCCAGTTTAGGTGCAAGGCACTAACAAGCAGATTAAAAAAAAAAAAATCCCTTACATAAAAACATTTCAAATGAATGCATGAAAGTTGATTTGTATTCCAGATGACCTTGCAAATCAGGAGATTGAGCTGTGCCTTTTATCTCTAGAGAAATGGGTTCAAATCCTGATTAGTCCACAGAGGAAATTCCATTTAATGGTCTAAATTTGGTGGGCTGAAAAGCTGTTCCCTGCCTAGAACCACCATCTATTATGGCATGATTGGCAGTCTGTGTTCAAGACAGAACAAGAACTTCACCTCATCTCTTCTCCTATTACTTCATCCTGCCATCAGCTCGCACTACCTAACCCTCCGCTTCCAAAGAGCCTGAGAAAATAGGCAGGGTTTGCGGCAGGAGCAGAGTCACCACAGCTGTGCCCGGGCAGAGCAGTGCATGTATGCGGTTAACGGGGGCGGTGGTGGTGCCAAGAGGAGAACGGCGAGGTGGCAGAGGGGAGCCTGAGAAAATAAGAAGGAAGCTGTTGGAGGAAAGTTTCAATGGAAGGAGATGGAAAGTAGACAACAAGGGGAAAAACAGGGAAAGAGGATGGACAGGGAGAGGATGCATGAATGAGCAAAGGGTGGGATGCAGGTATACCCAGGGCTGCCAAAACTCCATCTAAACAGCAGAAAGAAACATCAGCTGTGGGAGGGAGCCTCTCAGGGGCACTTTCCTGAATGGTCTCACTGTGTCTCGTGGTCCTGGTTGGTATAGAAATGCCCTTAGTCCTCAGCTTGTGCTGAGGACTGTGACAAGAGTATCTTAGCATTGTTGTGTTCCTAAGTCAGAGCATGAAACCCTCTGTTCTGCAGAGGAGCAGAGGAATTGTTTTGGTGAAACACTGGAATAAGCTGCCCAGGGAAGTGGTAGAGTCACCCTCACTGGAGGTGTTAAAGGAACGTGTGGACGTGGCACTGTGGGACATGGTTTAATGGGTATGGTGGTGTTGTGTTGATGGTTGGACTTGATGATCTTACAGGTCTTTTCCAACCTTAGTGATTCTGTGATTCTGTGATTTGCGAGACCAATCAGCAGCCAAGTCAGGTCTCCATCATATCTTTGCAGGAGCCACAGATTAAGAAAACAAATGCTCATCTCCAGTCTAATCAGTACAGTATTTCCAAGATGTTCGGTTGTATTTCTCCTACCAGCACGAGAAGCTCGCGTGGTGTCCTGCTAGGTGTTCTCTGTAGGCAGGGCAAGTGGAGGAAAGCAATAGAAATTTGTACTGTGACACTAGTAAGCCTTATGACCCTGTTCTGTGCAGTGCTGTGAGCAGACACAAAACATTGTCACTCTAAGGTGGCTGCAGAAGTGGATGAAAACCTGTGGGTGATGGCTATGAAGGTATTGCTGTCACACTAGGGCATTTCAGCCAGGCCTTGCTGTTCTCTTCGTGCTTTTCATAACCACCTTGGGTGTGAGAACAGTGAGTGTGTTTACAAAATACCACCGTTTGGGGTGGTCTTACTAGGGACTACAAAATCTGAATTTAGAACGGCATTGATAATGGGGAAAAATATTATAAAATCAGCCTGATGATTAAGTGTGAACTACTCCACTTTGGGAGGAGAAATGCAAAAGGAGACCTCCCGGCTGGGCAGCAGCATTGGGAGGGACCGGGGGCTCAGACTGGACTAAAGGCTGAATATAAGGACGATATCAGATGTCCTTTTCTGGCTGCAGTTACTCCAGCTGTGAAAGCCGCTGTCCATAACCCCTTTGCTCATCATCTCCTCTCACCTGAGGTTTTGGCTTCTTTATACCTCCTTATACCTCAGCCTTACCTGGGTCTGTTAAACTGATGATTGGAAAAGACCTGTTATTTGAATTACTGGATCTAACCTGGATCGTTTAGCCAGATTGTGTTAGGGAGCGATTATACAGCAGTTATGCTGGTTGACCTGGGAGGGGGAGAGCCTGCAGCTGAGGGGTGGTGATAAGCAGCTGGAGTGGGTGAAAAGTTTATTTCTTTTCACCCAGCTCAGCTGCAGGCAGAACAGGATGTGTGACTGCAACCTAAGACATAGGAGATAATTATTCTACTCCACTTGGCACCGGTAAGGCCTCAGCTGGAATACAGTGTCCAGTTTTGGGCACTGCACTGTAAGAAAAATGTAGACAAACTGGAGACAGTCCAGGAGAGAGACACTAGAAATATCAGAGGCATAGAAGGAACAACCTAGGAGGAAATGTTGAAAGGATTGTTTGTTTAGTCTGGGAACAGCAGACTCTAAAGAAGAGCCATGATAAAAATCTTGCAATATGTTGAAGTTTATTGTAAGGAGGATAGTGATAAATCTTTCCCCATGGCCAGTGGGGGATAGGGAAAGAAGGAACCAGCTTCATTTGCAGCTAATAAAATTTAGATTTGACATTAGGAAAGTTTTCTAGATAAGAGGGCGATGGAGTAAAGCTAGCTAGGGATTGCATGGGTCTTGTTAAAATTCATAATAAAGAGGTTTTATTTTAATAATGAGCATCACAAGAATAAAGATGTTTCTTGTTTAAATAACTATTTTGGGCTAACGCCTGGGACTGGATTTCCGCATGTCGACAGTACAACCATGTGGATGCACTTGCAAGAAATAGCTCTCGGACTGCAGACTCCAGAGCATATACTCTTTTTTCATGATCAGCATGTACGAAACCCAGCATCTTGTGACTGATCTTTTATTGCGGGCTCTCTACATATTGCTGCAATACAAATAAGCCATCATGTAACACAAGGATCTGTATAAAATTTTACAAGTACAGAAATAACCGTTCTCTTATGATTTCATTTCTGGCTCCACTGTACTTTTTTCCTTGCAGGTTCATATCCTATATCTCTAATCCCTTCTTTGTAGATTTGCTGTCTGTGCACAGCTAGAGATATATCCACTGATTGCTGTTAATCCTTTGAGTGTTTTTACATTATACGGCATATGTCCAGTGAAAGTTCTGTCATATGGTTTTAATGATATTTGCTGATCCTCCAGTGACACTACTGGAAACAGAAAATTGCACCATCGTGTTTCCATCCCAAGAAGTTCTCAGGCTGTGAATTGGGTTTTCTTCCACAGCAGAGAATCAAAGAACCTCTTAATATTTTCAGAAGTTCAGTCTAATGTATTTGCAAACTTAGAAAAGAAACAGAAGGTTGGTCTAAAGGCTGAATGTGGAGGTAGGAAGACAGCACACAGAGGTCCCACACTGGGTCTTTGGACTTGCCTATGACCTTGCAGAGGTCAAAATCTGTGGCTGTAGCTGGTCAAATTTCTTTCATGAGACTTATGACAGAATATGGATTTTTCTCATGAAATAAAATCTACCAGGGAATATATTTGCTGCGGAATGCACTTTCTAATCTAACCTGTTTGGATTTTAAGTGTACCTTTAGGTGTGAGTGTTTTGGATTTTCTGCTGCTTGGTTTCAGTTTAGTTCCAAAATCTGTTAGATGTGTTTTACTTTAAATTCTGGATATATGTGCTTAACATTCATTCCACCTTGAGGTAGTTTATCTGTAAATGAACACTAATCAAGAAACCTGAAGTCATGGCTACTGTGGAATAGTCATGGCTACTGTGGAATAATGCTAATATTTTGAAGATGAGTAATATTAAGCCTAAATCCCATCTAAAGAGTATATTCACTGGTGTAGTAGAGCAGTACAAATCAGCAAAACAAAATAGCCAGTTAAACTGGGTTTATAGCTGCTTTGCCTTCCACAAAAGCACAGAGCACCCACAGGGTATTAATTACCATATTCATTAACAATTTTTTTACAGTTCTTTGCAGAAGATAGGTGTCTATCAGCATCTGTTGTGAAGAACCAAGAAGTGGTCAGTCTTGTCTGTTAAAATAAGCTGGGAAAGCAAACCATATCTCATGAATCTCCTCTGCACATTCACTGGGTGACAGAACTTCTGGAGATGGTTCGAGCCCACAGCTCCATGGTGAGCCTTCTAGCCCCTAACTCTTGGTTGTTCTGCGGGGGATTAGGATAACTGTGTGCTCCCAGGTCTTCCTGTTAGAGCTGCGGCAACATGAAAGGTTTACTGGGATAGAAAGAGAAGATGGAGAGGGGTGGAGGGAGGAGAGGGGGAACTCATCTGCCCTGATTTAGATATTGAACAACTGGACTTCAAAGACTCTGTTAGTCACCCCAGGCTCCACGTACAGTCAGTGGAGAGGAAGAGGAACTCAGGAGAGATATTCGTCTCCTTTCAGGACAGGAAATGCCTGTTTCTCTGCTGCCTGTATGAGATCCAAGTATCTAGCTACTTGATATGTGAAGTTAGCCGAGATGACCTTGCATGGCCTATTGGTTATGGCACTTTCCTGGGAGGCAAGAGCCTGAGCTCTAGCCTCTGCTCCAGGGACTTCTGATAGAGTTTGTGCAAGTTACAGGTCATACGGACACAAGTAGTAATGAACGCACGGTCTCCTTCCTTCCTCCTGCCCAGGACAGCACGTTATCGCAGGGGGTGAGGTATTGCCGAGGAGGGTGGGAGATGCGTGTTTGAACATTCTCCTACAGGAGAAGGAACTCAGTCCATGCGCCACTTCCTGGAGAGTGCTCTCAGCATTAGGCAACTGCCTGAAAGCGGGAACCACCTCCTCTGCAGTCCCTGCTTTGCCTGTGAGGCAGTAGCGACTGCCATTACCTTTTGTAAGGAGGAAGACTACCATTGAGGTCTTGCCATGACCCAGAAGCCCTGACAGACTGGTTGCTTTAGGGGGTTTAGGCTGAAAAGCAATTTCAGAGGTCCAGGTGGACTTGGAAGTAAGCTGGGTGCCAAACTTTTCACGCTTGTCAGGCCTGAGGCTCTACCTAGGCAGGAACATGAAATGTCCAACTTAAAAAGATGCCTCTTCACTCATCCATACCTGACATCTAGGCAAAGCAAACCTGACATCTCTCTCACAAGGGTATCAAACCGAGCTCTTGCTGGCCTTCCCCTGGGTTTCTGACAGCCCCTGAATGATCCATGGTGGATCACAGGGATGAGGCACCAGCTGAAGGGCTCTAGGTGACGGCAGCTCCAGGGCACTGCCGTTTTTCCAAAGCCTTGCTGCACACCACAGTGAAAGCCTTGCAGGCAGAAGGCTGTGCTGTGGGCCGGTGGGAGGGAGAGTGATAGGAGGAACGACACAACGCATTACAGCCAGAGAAGAGAAGAGGATTCTGCATCAAGGATTATGTAACTTTCAACATGTCCTATATATCACGATCCAGCACCAGGGAGCTAACACTGTGCCATGCCATGTTAGCAGTGCTTACTTTAGACAGTTGTTGTTAAATGACATTACCATCTTCTCAGAGGTTCTCCAATTTCATGTCTACCATGTCCTTAGATAACACCTGCTATGCGGCACCGAGACGGAGCTGCACGTGTGTGTGCCCCGACAGCAGCAAGGGAAGCCACTCTTATCTCCTACTTCAGCTGCTTGCAGAAGGAGGGAGGCTTACAGACAAGCCCTTCACCCTACTGCAAGCCAGCACCCATTAGGACCTGGTTTGCATTTAATTGCACCTCAGGAATAGGAATCCTCATCGTTTGGGAAGCAAAATCCTTTGGCACTGTAACCAGACCAAACCCATCTTTGCTGGCTTTATGGCCCCTGATAGCTTTTCCACATTTCGCATGGGACTGGGCTCTCGAATGCTTTTTACAAACTTGACCAACTCCCTCCAGTGTCTGGTGGGGTTTGTTTTCCCGCTGATAGTTTGCTTATTCCAAATGAACTCCACACCTTGATTTTTTTTTTTTGATTTTTTTTTTTTCCCAGCAGAGAAATGGGCAAGTGAAAGTGCATCACGTGTAACGTCTGGGAACAGCGCGGAGGCAGCCAGGCAGCCGTTGCAGGGGTTTGGCACCTCGCACGGGAATGAGCACATGCAGGTAGAATGTTATTCCGCTGCTCCTGCTGAGTGCTCAGCAGTTGCTCTCTGCTGAATCCTAAAGTCGAGCAAAAAGCAGCTGGTTAAGGTGGAATTTGAAAATCAGTCATAAGATAAACAGGTTGCAACATTAAGCACTCTCCAAGGGAAAAGCAGTGTGCAGCATATGTTCTTACTTTGGAAGATATTTAAAAAAAAAACTTTAATGGACCCTTTACTGGCTTATGCTAGAGGAGCTGTTAATTAATTAAATAACTATATGTGAATGGCATCCATTGGGAAAGAGCCTCACAGCTTCCAGATGCCAGTTATTGGCCCCATTATGGGCCTAAAACTATTACAGTAAATCATTACATGCTCCAAGATGAACTGGCACACGATTGCTGTGAGGAGGGATGGAGCTATTCTCACTTGTGCCATTTTGTGCCAGTTTGTATCTAGTGAGATTAATTAGTACTTTTAGTAGTGTAAGTCAGAGCTATAAAATATTAAGGAATATTCCATCAATGGAGTGGAGACATGCTTAAGCAGGGCTTTTAAAACTTTTGGATGTTGACGGATAGATAGGAGTTGGAAGAGATAATGAGCAACATCTGATTTTTATTTTTTCTTTAAAAAAGGGTCAGATTTATAGCTAGCAGGACTGCATGAAGTCTCCTTTGTGTGCTGTGGGAATACTCAGAGGAGGACAGTGAAGTTTATCACTGAAGTTCAGGTGCCAGGTAAGCAAACAGTTTCTCAGGCCAAAACCAATCATTTAAGGCAGTTACTCCAAATACAAAATCAACCAGAAAGTATTAAATAACCTTTTAGCCTGGATCCCCTGCCAGGAGGGGAACATTTCCTGACATTGGATGGCAGCCTAGAATCTATGATCTGGCCTAGCAGTGGCTTTTTTTTTTTTTTCTAATTAATAAGCTATAAATTTTCACCCCAAATGACCACTATGGACCTTTCTGTCTTTTTAGGCTGTGAGAGATAAAACCACTGAGTCACCTACATCTTCCCTTGCCCAGACAGACCGTTCTTTGAAAATCTTCTTGCCTGCTCGGTCTGTTTTGAGCCCAAAAGCTGAGCACTGGAGAGGCACTCCAGGGACTGTTTATACAGTTTACCCAATAATTAGTTCTTAAAGACATCAATTCATGGGTAGAGACTTCCTCTGAGAAAGTATTCCACAGCAGAAAGTCCTCCCACAGCTGGACGAGGCATGCTGAGCACACGGCCCCGAAGACTTTACAGTCCATCAGCCAGAGCTTGGGAAGACCAGTGCTGAGGGAGCCTCCACCGTCATCCTCTTGCTCTGAGCCCCGATCCAGACCACGCGCAAACTCTCTTGCCTGAGCGCAGTGGTTCGAGTGGGGCCAAGGGGCTATAGGGAGCCACAGCAGTGCCTTTACTGATGCTGATAACCAGCGATGGCCCTCCCATGCAGCCCCGCCGGGGCAGACTGAGAGATGCCATCACTGATAGACCTCCGCTGCTTACCGCAACAACCTGTTTGCCCAGAAGGAGAGACGAGATCTCCCACGGCTCAGTGGGAAAGCGTCCCCCACCGCTCTGGCACAAAGAGCCTTAGCATACGCCCCTGGGACACGTACAGGGGGTGGCAGAGGGGCTGCAAGTGAAATGCAGTTCTGCTGCTTGGCCACTTGCATCCAGGTCAGGCCAATTGCTTGGAGGACAACATCTCTTTCCTACAGCATGGTGTACAAGACACACTGTAGACTGTGTGTCCAATAACTCTTCACCATCGGTAGAAAAGCTAGGTCTTCACTGGTTGTGAGGAGTCACAAGAGAATTGGTATCTCAGGAAAACCAACCTTATCTTGCTGCTTCTCCCAGTGAGAAGGTAAGGCCACAGTCAGAAACTGCATTCACACAAATGCTACCGGCAAGCGTGACTTAGTGTATGAGAAACACATGAGTAAGTGTTTGTTGACTAACCCCTACTTAAAGGAAATAAATCGATTTATTACAGGAGCATGACAAATTGAGGCACCGGTCTTGCAAGTTGGGCTGTGTGAGCAGATCTGTGTCCACGTGGCTCTGATAGGCCAGTAAGGCTGAGAACTGGGTGTTGTAGTTGCCAAACTGGCAATATAGCTGGCTCGATAGAAAAGGTTGGAAAGTTTGTGTTTATAAACGTGCCTGAGATTTGAGTGGGAGCCACGGGACCTACAGGACCTAAGCTGAAGCACAAGGACAGAGAGCTGCTTTGTCAGCAGGGCAGCCTTCCCCAGTGTGTGTGCTGGTAAGAACGCGCTGCCTTTTCTGTTTTTAAACGAAAACAAATTGCTTCTAGGACCTTGGATCTGAGAAGGGGAGTGTCACCATGTGTCCAACACAAACAAAAAAACGAGCTGAGCCAAGAGCAGCCCAGTGCTTGTCTCCCATTCCCTGGCTGTACACAAGAGACTCCACTTGGCTTGTGTGAGAGTGGGAGGGAATGCAATCACCAGGCAAAAAATGTTGTTTCTACTTGATAGTTTAACATTACGTAGGCAGCAGCTATGCTTTTCTACTGAGCATACTTTTCTACTCTATGCAGTCTTAGACTGGCTCATCCTTTGCAGTAGAGAAAATAAAACTGAGATAGGAAATATACAGCTACTTTTTTTCTGTGACACAGATTATTATTATTTTGTTCGTTTGTTTTTTTCTGAGTGGAACATTTATACCAAAAAGACTAGCGTGGTGTTAAGCCATCAACATGATGACTGATGTGTTTGATGGGAAAGGGCTACAAGCAACCAGGGCATGAATAGTATAGAGGACTGGCAAGAGAAGATGTTTAGATCATGGATTTTGATCCAAAACAAGGTGCAAGTGAGTGCAAGTCATCACAGTCCAGAATGGCCTCTGTGCAGTGAGGCTGTGGGTACCGCTACAGGCCTCTGAATTGCAATGTGAGATGACAGCGACTGTCAGCACAGCCTACCTGCCTTCTCCAGCCATCGTCAACTGGCTCTGTGTGTGCATGTGCTTGTCTAGCCCCCACAATAATTGTTTCATGCCCCATGTTCTGAGTATTTTGGGAAGAAAGTAGGAGAAAGGAAGCCAGCCATATATGATGATTGTACAGTTAATGGTGGATTTTGAGTTTCCAGTTGGAGGAATAATGGACTACTGTTAGAAATCTGGTTCAGTTACCTATATTCTGGCAGACACAGCTGGAGAAAAGCTTTAGGTATAGATGCAAAGTCCAGTTTGACTTTGTAAAGATGTATGCATACCCTTAACTTTAAAGATACAAATTCTCCCATTGACTTCCCTGGAAGTATTCATGCATTAAACATATGCATGAGCCTTTCTAGAAATAGGGAATATAAATGAGACTACCAAAATAGTTAACCAGAAGTACTTTCTGTACAATGGAACAGGAAAATTTACAAGGAGAGTGCGCATAGGAGCTCTTAGGAATAGATAAAATCTAGGCCGCATTGTTAAACGACAAGGCATTGTTGCTTATGTACCAGAGGGTGTTTCCAACTACCCTCGTGCAGACTAGAGCGTAGTTTGCATTTGTTACGTTAATTAAGCAATTTACTGGAATGTAGCATGCGGTGGATTGGCAGGAGGCAACTTTAAATTGGGTTGTGGGGCTGAGATCCTTTCATTGTGTTGATGACCCTGAGTCATGACAGCAGAGCAGCACACTCAGTAATGCATTTCTGTTGGTGGCTTCTGTGCAAAGTCAAAGTTAAACAATGCCACTAGGGCCTGGCAAAGAGAATTGATAAAAATGAACAAGATCTACATTACTTAAGCAGTCTGTTGTGGGCAAGATATCCAGAGTCTGAAGATAAGTAACAAGTTATCATTCAAGGAGTAGCTTCTCTGGACTAGTAAGACTTCTTCTATTAGTTATTAGCCTCTAATTTTATTTTTTTATATTCACATGGGAAATACTTCCATTTTTATTGTCTGTGTCTGCTTCTTCACATTCTTTTAGGTTTTCTTGAGAGGTTTATTGTTCAGCTTACGCTGTAGTCATTAGCATTTAAATCTATAGGTTGTTCTGGAGTTACCATGGCCTATGTTTGTGAATGTTAGCTACAGAAACTTCCAGCAAATAAGCAATATTGTGACTCGAGCTAGTGGTTGGAGAGGAACATGAACCCAGCCTAAAGCACTATTGAATCCATTTTGTGGCTGAAGGCTACTAGTTTTTTCAGAGCTGCACTACGCTCAAACCTTTTAGACTTGTGTTTGCTAAATCATCTTAAAACAGACCTTTAAGCTTTGCTGTTTCGTGGCAGAAGTTTTGGCAAGCTGCATTCTCAACTATATCTTCTATGTTTCCTTTCATGCATTAAAAATGGATACTTGAACAAGGCCATCAGCTGTAAGCCCACAAAAAAGGCGACTCCTTATTCAGGAGTACTTAAGGCTTTTTATACAATTGCATAGGATGGGGGGGTGTGATTCTTTGTATGAGGACTACACTCTGACCTCTCTTTCCTTCTGTATTCAAAACGTAATGTCACCCTACCCAGGATTATCAGGATCTGCTTTTGAGTGTCAAAACCAATGAACTAGTGAGAAGGAGACCCGTGGGGAAACAAGGCAAGTCCAAAACGAGGTGAGGCTCCAGTCTCTGCTCCAGTCTCTACTTGTATTTATTCTGGTTTACAAAAGGCTTCTTTTGGCATGGGGAGATGCACTGCTCTGAGCTTTGGCACACTGTTGCAGACAGGGAGGAAATCTGGGACAGGAGACCACAGTGTAAGAAAATGTACCTTGCATTCAGTTTTCATTAAACATGCTGGAGCTAAAGGGTTTATCCGTTCCCTTTGAATGTTACGCTTCGTATCGCGATGGCTTTGCAAGATGAAATGCCTTCTGTCCTATTTGTGTGTTGCTCTCATTCATAACAGTCCTAGAAGCAGCTAAATGTATGTTTCAGTCTGGGGATGGATTAACAATTTAGTGTTAGTACATCCTACCCCATAATTATATTGCATCGTTTTTGGAAAGAGAGTCTGAAAACCTACCTGGTTCCCAAGAATAGTAGTTTTGGCCTCAAATAAATGGCAGGACAACAGTGACACTGACATCATCCAGAGCAGAGATTAGCCAGTCACCAGTTCTAAATACTGGGAACTCAGCACATTTTTAACTTTTATACTGGTTTTTGGTGATTTCCTATCCTAACAGAAAGCACTCTCATTTGTGTTCCCTTTCTTTTCCTAGAAGCTAGACCTTGCTCTTGGAGAAAACAGGTTGTAGGATCAAAAGATCTAGAAAGTCAGCCTTGCTGTTCTGTGTCTGCATGTTTCCATCTTCAGGCTCTAACAGCTCAGCCGTGCTGTATATTTAAAAGTGCAAATTCAGAAGGAATAGTTCAAAGTTTTACTCTTGGCTTTCAGACGTTGCAGAAGTACTGCCTCCTACTTCTCCCATTGCCCATGATATCTTTGATCAATCCACAAGCGGAACAACACTTTGCGTAATGCGCAGTCCAGACTGGAGTATGGCTTCAGTCCAGAAAATAAACCCAGAGACTGTGTCCCTTTCTTGCCTTTCGCCTCTCAAATCTCCTGTGGGTAGGATACCACACACGCTGTATGACTTACCAGAAAAGGAAGTATTGGGAAATTTTGTTTCCTGGAAGAGATATTTGTAGTGGCAATAAAACCCAAACAAACACCAAAAGAAAAGCCTGCTTTGAAATCTCGACACTCTGTTACGCTGCTCTGACTCGTTAACATTCAGTTCATAGCCAATACTGCTAGGGTAGGGTAAAATGTCATCGAAACTGGTGGATACAACCTCTGCCCTTCATTCAGAGCAGCAAAACCACTTGAGTTTCTTTACAAAACAAAAGTGACTTCAATGCAAAACACAGGCACGTGATTGCGTCAGAGCAGAGCCATGCATATGTAGAGCCAAGGAATTTGGTCAATATGAGAGAAGGGGGTTTACTTGGTGGTTTCTGTACTCCAGGACGGTAGTTAGGAGTCGTCACTGCCACCACATTCAAGCATTTTGCTCTAGAGAGGAAATTGCTCTAGAGAGGAAATGAGCCCGCTCTGCCCATGCCACGAGGAATGTCCCTCCAGGAGCCATGCTAGACCTCCCAGCAGATGCCTCCGGGTAAAACACTCCTTTGGGATGTGCTGCTGGTGGTCAGTCACTGGGGTGAGTTTACTGACATCAGCGTGAGTTGATCTGCAACCAGCAAAGACCTGATAAATTCAGTTTCCACCACTGAGAAAGGCTAATTTGTTACTGTGGCGAACATGGTGAAAATGGGGCACATTAGGATTTACCTTCTGAGTCCAGGGGGGGTCCCACTTACTCCCTTGCCATGGTGGGACATGAAACCTTTGCTGAGCATTTAGCAGCCAGCAGTGGCTTTTCATGGTGGCCACTGGCTGCTCCTGCAACCTCCTGACCATTTTAGAGTCTGTTTGCTGTTTCCAGCTAAGCCATTTCTTGCCATTGTGGGCATTTTTCTGAAGGCTCTTGAGTGAAACGGAGCCCTTTTCCTGCCAACTTTTGATAACCATATGGCTTTCCTTTTTCCCATGCTTTAGCAAAGCCTGGAAGAGTTCCCCAAACAGCCTCCCCTCTTCTCTACCCCTTCCCCTCTCACTTCCCTACTCAATCTGGGCAGTAGTTAACACCCAGCTTCTGGATGGTTGGGCTGTGTGAGTTGCTAGCCTTACTGGATGAGAAATTAAAAAGCTCTTACTCATTATTCAGCTTTGCAACAGACAATTTTTATAAAATACTCTTCACAGTTTTATACCCCAGAGCCTCTTCCCACTTGTGGCATAGCTCTACCTCAGAGACTCTTTCCCAGCTGCCCTTCCACATAATTTGAACCTGGAGTAGAAAAAACCTCCATCATTTCAGGGGTGGCCTCAGGTGTCCGAAACAAGATGGGTTGTTTCTCCACTGCATTGCATTTCATTTCAGTGAGGCAGTATGTGATCAGCCTTCAGATTAACTCTGTAAGGAACCCGCTGAAGTCCAGTTAGGAAGTGTCATCATACTTGCACTACTACAGCCAATACGTTCATTGGAGGGCATGACCCTCTCCAAGAACCAAAATAGTAAAGGCATGCTGCGTTTTGAAGACTAAGGCGAACCCAGCAAGTGACATACCCCTGGAATTCACTGGACTAACACCTCCTGATGTTGTGCAGCTGGGATGGCACAACTGCCACTGTGCAAACCAGTAAGAAGGTTCTCCTGACCTTATGTTGGGGACATGCTAGAGTAACTTCTGTACCTAAAAATCCCATTTTATATCCCCTGGGAAGATGGTAGGGATTTTTTTTGTTCTGCTAATGCCATCTTATAGCAAGTTGTCAGTCCCTCTGGGACTAACCTTACTTGTGCCTTGTGAATTGTGGTGTGCCACGTGGTGCCTTGTTTACTTACCTCTGCAATCGTTCTTTACTAGATCAGAAAAACACTCTGCTAGTATTTTACAAGTCAAAAGCAACTTCAGAGTTGTTAAAACTGTTTGAGATTTTACTGAGCAGAAACCAACCTGCTTTGACGAGATCTCCACTGATGTACACTGATTTTCTAAACCCATTCATTGCATAGTCCAAATACAGCAAAGATTTGTTAGACGACTGTGGGATAACACTTGAAGTTGTGCACTTCTGTGAAAAAGGATTCTGCGTTGAACCTGGTGAACACACAGCACAAGAGATTGGGGTCAGCTGGGGGCTCAGAGATGGTACTACTGAAATGCTGACCGAGTCCAGGGGATGGGTCTGCAGTTGGAGGTCTGGCCGTTCAAAGGCTGTGCACTTGCTATTGCATTTTCACTGACCAGTGTCACCACATGGATATGCAGAGGACTGTTAAAGTTGGAAAGCGTGGCTCAAACCTGCCCCAGATGACAATGCCCAGCACCACCTACCAATGTACACCGTATCACTCACGTCCAGTAAAGGCAAATGTGATGATGTTCACTGATCTCTGCAGCACTGCTGTTCATATTATGGAGGAGGAGGCTGGGAGTCCGTGGAGATGTTGGGCTGCAGACAGAACTGTCAGTGATGGAGTTTGAGCAGAGCTTTTGAGATGCACTTCAGAGACAGCCAGTACTGCCCACCGTAGCACGGTCTTCTCTCTCAGAAGTATGATAAAGTATGAGAGCATGCAGTTATTCTAAGTCAAAAAACCTATTCACCCCTTCACAATATGGACAGTTGGTAAGGGAGACGTAGAGTCTGTTCCTTGACCTTGGCCAAGCCACCTTTGAGGCCTTGATGTGTATCTGCCACTGCCAGGAACCTCATGGTCTTGCTTGGCCTCTTTTTGTAGCAATGGTCTATAAATCTTGTCCTTTTTATACTCAAAACCCAAGATTTCTTCTCTTTCATATCTCCCCCCCAGGGCTAGGAGGTCTTTAGCACAGGCCCAGCTAGTTCTGTAAGAAAGAAGCCTGGCAAATGGTTT
Source organism: Gavia stellata (assembly GCF_030936135.1). Taxonomy (NCBI): domain Eukaryota; kingdom Metazoa; phylum Chordata; class Aves; order Gaviiformes; family Gaviidae; genus Gavia; species Gavia stellata. The sequence continues at coordinate 8,152,007 of NC_082599.1, forward strand.
AAATTAAAAACTGTAGTGGTTGTGCCAACTCCTGCAGTATGAGAGTGCCAAGATCCAGAACATGGCTGTTCACCAGCATTTGGCAAGGCAGTGACATCTTGTCACTACTGTCTTTGAGCACTGAGGCCCACACAGGTACGTCGACCAGTTGGTCGGCGCAAGATGCAAAGCCGTGTGGGAAAGCAGAGGGAAGACTGCCAAACTTTTCCCAAGGAAAGTCACAGCCATGTTTTTTCAAAATCATCTACTCCAATGTGACATTACTCCTGATTGCAAAACAGAATGAAGTCTCCAAAGCTATTTACCAGTTACACTGATGTGTCACATGGGTGCACTCTTTTATATTCGGGTATCCTAGTCTGCGCTGGTAATAAAGAGTGTATACATAAACTCTCAGCACAGGAGAAATATATTCAGTTCCAGTAAAGCACTGTCCTGACATAGAAAGCTGTGAGAGTGCTTTTAGAACTAAAGTGCTGACTGTTGGGAAGGCGCCTAGAGCTGGAGGGGAAAAAAAAAAACATAAAAAAAGGAGTCTGTTTTTACATTTAATTCCTCCCGGGTCCAGAGGAGCAGGGTTTTATATCTTCATTATAAATAAGCTATACAGCATCTACATAGTGGAATCCATCATCAGTTTCATCCCTTGGTGGGAAGAACCTGCAGGTCAACTATGACCAGCTTTATATTTGAGAGCATTACCATGCTAGACATGTTAACAGTTCAAGAATCCTTTTGTTGTACTACACGTTACTCATAGTTCGGTGCCACTCTGCTGTCTTCTTTCAGGCAAAGGGATGGCCAGACCTTTAACTTTGGAGACTGCTGCAGGGCATGAGAGTTTTCTATCCAGAAGATCATGCAGATGCATTGTACTGATGCTCCTTTTGCTGTCTGACAGTTTTTTCCACTGCCAAAAGCTTCCAAGCTCTTCCAGTGTTTCCCCTTCTTTACAAAATGCACAAGTCCTATGCTATTCTATAGTTCTTGGAAACATTAAAACTGCCTGCAGCTTTGACACAGGTGAGCTTTCACTGCAGCTTCCTACACAAGCTTAAGTTTGGTGGCACAGCATGGCTTTCTCCCGAGGTGGGCATTAAGTTTGGCATAAGGCTTGCTGATCGCAAAATGATGTTGCCCATTGCCCCAGTGTGATATCCACATATCAAAAACACATTTGAATAAAGAGGTTCAAGAAACAATTATTACAGCAGCCACGGGAAGTAACTCAAGTGTCATATTCCTCTCCAGGACATGGTCCAAGCCTTATGTCCAGCAGCCATCAAAATGGTATTGCCTTCTGCCTTTGTCCATTAGTCTCCAGTAAAAATAGAACTGCAGGTATGTTTCCACGTGAGAACCTTTCTCTTCTGCCACTTCTAAACTCTATGGAAAATTAAGTGGCTGGCATCAGTTATGTTAGAAAAAGGAAACCTGAATTTCATGTGCAAGTAGAAACTTAAACCAAACAAACTGTTATTTGTATTTTATTTGCTCTATTAAAAAGTCTAGGAATACAAAAAACTTTTTGCCGAGTATAAAAATGACATTTTCTTTCCAGGTGTCCATAGAAATACTGGTTTATTTAAAAATAAATATAAAACCTGCAAAATACCTTAATTTGGTTTTGCTAAAAAGCTCTCTCATTATAAAAAGGGTGGGGGAAAAAAGGGTGAACTAGTTCCTCTTGCTTTCAAGCTTGCAGCTTTTATTCGATGTTACATATGAAGCAACAAAAATTGTAAGGAATGTAAAAAGTTCCTATGCCTACAAAAGCCTTAATAATACAACACTGAGCTGAGGAACAATGACACAGGCATGAAAGGATTTTCATTTCTAAGAAATACCTGGACAAATTAGAGTTTAGGAATACATGCATTCTATCCTCATACTTAACGATATGCGGTGGCACTTAATCTTTGCAGGGCCCATTTCCAGCGGCATAGACCTACTAACCCAAAATGCGCTTCCTCCCTGGGAGACTGAGCTGCAGCAGCACAGGTCACTCCAGGTTAGACAGGGGGCCGGAGGCTGGGCAGTAACTTAGGTCTAGGTGAAAGAGGAGAATCTGGATTTAATATTATATACTAAATATAATCCTATGTTGAATATACTGTTCCTGGTTCATGAGGAGAAGCTGCATTCTCCACCAACTACAATTTCTATGTGGTTTTAATGGAGAAAATTCTCCATTAAAAAAATGGTAAAAACCATTTTTAGTACCCACAGTTAATTAAGGTACAAACAAAATTGCTGCTTCCCAGGTTCTTTATTACTGCGTCTTTCTTAGACTTGTATCCTAAAGGTTCATTTTTCCAATTGGCATAATTTTGGCAGAGGATAAGTTCAACCCACTCCCAGATTGCATACTGCCTATTCCTCCTGCAAACTTACAGGGATACGCAGTTGCTCAGCATCTCTGAAAGCTAGCCTTGCTATACATCTAAAACAAATGGGCAGAGCATGAATATTACAATTACCAGAGAATGAAAAAAATCTGTCTGCATTCAAAATAAAAATAAAACTGGGAAATTTCAAAATTTCCTGAGGTGCTCTTTTTGATCAATTAGAACTTTGGCTTCATTTCAGTTTAGGCATTTATTTTACAGTACAATGCAAAATATAAACTACATTGTGAATAATATAAAAGCTTTTTTTTTCCCAGACAGGAATGCCAGAACATTTCCATTGTATTTTCTCAAACATATTTTTTAGCAAGTATGATTTTATAAAGCAGTTAATCTTCAGTGGAGCTGTATTCTCTGACAGAAAAAGCAATTGATTTTTTTTTGTAGCAGAAATTGTGTAGTCCTGTAATTTTCACATACAAAAGTTCTGTAGCTCTACTTGAATCTTCCCAGTTTTTAAAAAAAAAAAAATGCAAGTATGCCCTTATCATAATTCCCAGTGGAAGTGTCTACTCATGTTAAAGCGTCTAACTTGTGTCCAGTCTAGGCTGAATGGTTAAGTTGCATGTTTTTCAGGTATTTGGGTACGTATGCAAGTTCTGAAATAAAATAAATATTGGTGTTGATGGAAGAGAAAGCATAAATGAAATGACAGTCTATAAAATCATCACCTTCGCAGAGATGTTGAAAAGACAAAGTTCACTCATATCTCACAGTAAAAGAGCTGACGGCGTGAAGAAGTGATCAGATAGCAGGTTTAAAATGAGAGGGGGAAAAAAAGGAAGTTTTCCCACAGAAAGAATAATGAAACAGAACTCATTGTGAAAAGACAGGGCGCAACGCAAGAGGGTAAGTAAGTTAAAAATGCATTGGGTGAATTCACGGAGGATAGGTCTTATCCATGGCCATCAAACACTGGTCTGACCGCAGGCTCTGGTCAGCAGCTCCCCAGGCCCCATGCTGGGGGAGGCTGTGCCACTGAAAACTCATTATTCTCACACTACTCCCAAAAGCTTTGGTACTGGCTGCCGTTAGAGGTAGGACAATCCTCGTCTTTGCAAAAATCCAGCCAAATCACAGAGATGCCAAATTTTATAAACAGCAGTATAGATATACACTCCTAGCTCTATAGACAGAAGTCTGGGAATGCACACGGAACTATATGTAGCTGGGAATCCAGATATACATTCAGCTTGAAAAAGCTGGCTTCAGAAGTCCGGAAATTAAAAGTTAAGTGTCTCACAATACAGCTTTTTAGGCATCTTCCTCAAAAAGATACTGTGCTAGATACTTCTTCTTAATATGCATTTTTGTTAATAATCTGTTCAATCTAAACTATAAAACATGCTGTGCAACATGACTGAACGAATATTGCTGTGAGAAATATTTTCCCCTTGTTTGAGTAATTTAAATTTGTAAGCTAATGTAAGTTTTTGTATTAAATAATGTACTGTGTGCAATTTTCTTTCTTGTAAAGCACTTTGAAGCTTTCAAAGGGCACTCTAGGTTAATAAATAATATGGTATTCTTTGCCAGAACTGTAGGGCATTTCCCATAAGTTCTGAATCTTCTTTGCCAGAATTGCAACATGTTGCATGCCAAATCCTGCACACCAATGTTCTACATGTGGCAAATACATATTGGTAAAGACCAGAGGCATGGCATTCCTGGATTTCTTAGAGAGACTGGGGGAAGGGAAAGAAGTGGGAGGGAATAATGAAGGAGGGTAGAGAAAAAAAAATGCCTGTGCATACATCTAAAAAAAAAAAAAAAACAACAAAAACCAACCCCCCACACCCAAAACAACCCATAACCCACACTTCATTATTTTCAAAGACTAAACTGTTTGCTGCATACAGCACAAACTCACAGGTACCCAGAGCTGGGTCTTTAGTTTTCCTTAAGTTATGGAAATCAGGACTCCATTTCTGTGATAGCTGTAGATTCTTCAAACCCAGATGTCTGGAAGGGTCAAAACACCTGCAATCTTTGCTTCTCCAAGCACATGCTAATGTAAACAGAGAGGCTTTGAGCTTGAAGAAGCATGGTCAGGATTACCACTATTTAACAGGCTGTGAAAATGAATCCTCTTCTTCAGGCAAAGTCGTGAATGCATTTCATATGCCCTAGGCTACTGGGAATAAACCAAGACCAATATTTATTAAGAGCAAACACTCGCCTTTTTGCAGTCTCCCCCATGGACAACTAGGCTCCTATTTCTGTAGCTCGGAAGAGGAGGAGTGAAAAGCAGTAAGACCCAGAAATGAAGTTAGTGCATTTGGCCGCATATTACATAGGTTAGATTACTGAAGGATACTAGGAGTTTAAGATCTCTTTGGTTATAATTTTCTTGATTTAATCTCTTTATGCATGAAGCACAAACAAGTAATTTCAACACTCCTCACTAGTTTGGACTGAATGTCTCCAGTAATTCAAAAATTTTCCCATTTCCTGCCCTTCACTAGATTTTAAGAAAATGCTGACAAAAATTCTTAATCGCCCAGCAACAACCAACTAGTTTAAAAGGTACTAAAAACTACTTAGACCTCATCAGGCCTGAAGCACCAGGATTTGCTACACATTTAAAAAACAAACTGAAGTTAAAACTGAACTCCACATTCTGCAACACTAAATGAACGTTTTACTACATGGTTTCTTTTGAGGTGGCAAGAAATGACTGTAAAACCTTTGCTGTTGCCAGAATGACATTGCTTAGAGAAAAATATCCTGTGGGTTACCATTTGTTGCCATGATTTACAAAGATAAGGTCTATAGTCTGCATCAGTTTCATGCTGAAGTTTTAAAGGAAAAAAGCTTTCTGCAGAGTTTGTAGACTTCTGCATAAGTGTCTGTGTTGTTGCAAAGAGGGCTAAGTGATGCTCTCTCACAAGCTTTTCAAGAAAGTTAGCACATTTCTTCAGATTCATCTCCTGCAAGTTAAGACTCTCCCCTCCATTGCTTCTGTCTATCCAATAAAAAGCTGATATGCTATCTAAAATCAAAAGGCAGAGAGAGGGGTGACTGCAAAACATGTTTTCTAAAGAGTAGAGAGTGAGGAGTAACTGAGTGCTGCTATTGCAGTTGACAAGAAAAAGCCTTCCCAGGCACTGCTTTATCATTTCTTCCGTCCTTTGCACCAATCTGTTCTCAAGAATTGTAACTAGACGAAGCATATCAAAATGGTAGTCTGTATCAATGAACATGACTTCTACTTCCAGTCCTCCTCCTGCTTTTGGAATGATGCAGCGGGCTATTAGGTGATAAAGCATTTCTGTTTTTCCTGTTCCTTCTGGACCATGGAATTCAATGACATCTCCTGTTCAAAAACAAAGCAGCAACTTGTCAGGTAAGAGCATTTATAGCTCAGAGTCAGTTTTCAGTGTTTACTGAAACAATGCTCACTATTCCACTAAATGGAAAATGCATTTTTGAAGTTTGATATCCATAAAATTGTTTAAATCCTGGTTAGCATCTACCAAGAGAAATTTCAATTTTCAAGAAAGGCCTCTAAAGTAAAGAAAATCAACAGGGAACAAAGGTTGGAAAAAAACCCTGCCAAGAGCATCTAGGACACTGATACCAATAAAAGGTTTGCAATTGGATTTCATTTATCATTACAAGTAGATGAAGGCTGAAAAGGAAGCTGCTACACAAAATTGGCTAAGAAACCATCTATTGACACTATGTGCACAAAATTAAGAAATAAAAAAGTAGAGGGCAAGCAAAACAAAAAAAAGTTGACATATTAGAGGTCCAAATCATGTTGGCACATCTACTTTTATAGCACAGACTGTCCTTCAGCATTTCATGCCTGCTATATGCTTGTTCAGTATCTGCGCACGTCACAAGATACCAACAGGAATCTGTGACCAGTAAAGAGAATGCTGGTATATTTATTTAGCACTTATATTCTTCTGTGGTTATCATAATATGAAACTGCTTCTTTTGACAAGGGGGACTCGCAAATTCCTTCAACTCCAGGCAATGACTCTACTGTCTGAAGCAAAGGATCTCTGTTCATAAACAGACTCAGCCTAACTGCCTGATTCATCTGGGTCAATAAAATACAAGTCACATAAATTTAAAATGTTAATTAAAAAAAGCATTACACTTTACTGGGGAACCAGTTCTTTTGTTGGATGCGAATGCAAGATACTCTAAAGTCTTTTCCAAAGTTGTCTTATGTCTTAGAGCAAGACTCTAAAAAAAAGTTAATTTATTAGTTGCTTTTTATAAATTTCTAATTTAGGAAACTGGATCATTTCTTTATGACATTTTGGACTTTAAGCAGAAGGGTAGACATGCAGTATGGAGAATCACACAACTGTAATTGCAGGAAGGTGAGAGATCTCTATGGCCTTGGCAAGTGCAAATGGCATAACAGCTTTTCATAGGGAGGATGCAAGAGTAGAGAATTAATTGCAACTTCACTTAAACATGTTTGTGCCTGCCTGAGTTAACAGGGTTTTTCAAGTCATTACTCGGCTTCCAGAGGATGTCCTTGTTCATAATTGCATATAATGTCAAGATGCAGCATGGGATGAGGGGCAGAGGGTGGTGGGGAAGAAACGAAGCTCTTACTTTACCCATTGCAAGCGCTGAAAGCAATTTACACCTGATGTGACAATTCTATCCATTTCAGTGACACTCAGACTGCCCGCCTCTCCATAATGAAATTCCCTGCTGCTCCACAACTGCAATTCTGTTTTTATGAATTTCTGATACTTTGAAATTTATTAAAAAGCTTGATTGCCTCCCAAACCCTTACTTATCTGTTCTGAATGGCTCTCCCCGCTTTTGAGATGAAAGACGACTACACCTCCTATGACATAAATCTTTGTTTTCTCTTCCTGTTCAGAGGTCACAATGTCCAACTCTGCCACTTGCAGCCAGCAGCTGCTCTGCTGTCACACAGGCTGTGCCAGTGACATAACCGCACCCTGTTAGATTAAGATACCAGCTTGGAAGAACTCTTCCTAAACGTGCTGGGTAGATCGTGCCCTCATATTTCAAATCTATTGAAATATTTTAGAACAGTTGCGCAAGACACCTCTTGTTAAGGAACAAAGTGTACCTTCTGTCTGCCACTGGCTTTGGCACAAGACTTCTGCCACCCTGACTGGCATTTCTGAATCCAGACCAACAGCTGAATTGGGCCAATATGCAATACAGATTGCTTCACCTACCTTTACAACAAAATATGACTTGTTTGAGAAAAAACAGCAGCTCTGTACAGCCACTCAGAAGCAGCAGTGGGCAAATGTGAGTTACTGTTTGGTAATGATTCAAAAAAATTGAAATAAATGATTGAATTTATTCATTTGAAGATGTTTTATCAAGATGTCTGTGTGTTACTTCCTATAAAACTATAAGGGAGCTGTAATGCACAGAATAACACTGGATGAGCTTTTATTGGCAGAACTAACAAATTTATTTAAGTGAAAATTCTAAGTTGAAAGAAAAATAATTCTTAGGAGGTTTTGTGGTGGTGGTTTATGAATTTCAACAGCAAGACAGCTAAGCACCCTTCAAAGCTTGTTGAATATCGCTGAATAAGATACACATCCGGCTTGTAGTTTGCCCAAAACACTTAAGTTACTCTGAAAAGAGTAACAGTTTGGACAGTAAGATAACCTTAAGAGAGCTGGGGATTTCTGTGCCTTCATGATTATCAAAGAGGCTGCCCACAAGAAGAACGGGTGCAAACCAGAAGCCATTTATAGCAACATCTATAAATGCAGGGTTTCATTAAATTAGCAACCAGGCTGTTACAGTAAGATAAGAGGGGAAATTCATCCTTCTGGATCAGAGCGGACAAACCATGACACAGCAGAGGGGGAAGTGTGGCCAGCAACGTTTTCAAGAAGCCTTTTGACACCCTCACAATAGGTCAGGGAAGAAACACAGTGATCAGTATTAGCATCATCCATTAATGTCACACTACCTGGAAAGGAGGATTAGTAAACAGATACATGTTATGGGATGGAAACAGTCCGAGAGGCAGAGTAGGAACAGACACTTTAACATGGAAGAAAGTTAATGGGAAATTTTCCTGTTAGAATTGGTGTTGCTCAACGTTAAAAATAGCAGTATATCAATGTTCCACTACTCGGCAAAACGTGTAGAAGACAAACTAACTGATTTAATATAGACTTAAGACTGTGAAGGTTTAACAGATCAAGATGGATGAGCAGAATGATTTCATATGAAATTCAGCACTGACGAATTCAAGTGTGTTTTAAGGAGTAACCCAACACATTGCTTGGCTCACGATAGCTTGAACTGGCCCACTACGGTCAGACTAAAGAGTACAATAGTCCACTGCTATGCAACGCCACACAGGATAAACTAAGTGATGTTGCATAAACTTAAATATTTATGTAACACTAATGTATCTTTAACTGAAACACTGTGCTCAATCCTAGTCATCAATTCAGTGTTATCTCTTGAATGAGAAGAGCTTTAAGTTTTGTTTGTAATCATTACACTAGCAAACGTTGGTTAAACTATTTTCTGATGCTGCAGTTATAAACAGGCTATTAGAATACTCAGCAATAGCTCTGCAGGTTTCACATCATCAGGTACCTTGAAGTTACTGGACTAGTAATTTACAATACTGTGCAGCAGCTGTCACTAATATTTGTACCATTTATAAGTGAAGTAGAAAGGCCTAATATTTATTCCAAGTTAATATTGGGTGTCATACTATTGCTGAACATCAGAGCTTTATACTGACACCTACACCTTCATACCAGTGGCATAGGAGAAATATGACTGGCAATAGTGAAAGATTATTTAAAGCTTGTGTCAGTTTTGCTCCATTCCAGAAAAGCTTAAATGGTATGTAATTAGTATGCTTATGTGTTCTTAAATATGCAAGTCCATCATAATTAGAAGCAGTGAGTAGAATATCACAGCAGTACCTATATTAGCTGTTCCTGTTTTATAGTACTCTGACATACATGTTATGAACACTTAACTATGATGTAACCTTTGGATAATTTAATGAAACTTCATATGTATGTTTGTTTGTTTCAAATACCATCAGGAAAAAAGAGTAATTTAGGTCTTTACATTGCTTTAATCATACCATGTTAGACTAAGAGCTGTTCAGTACAGACTTCATGGGCAATGTATTACAGTATTCCACAGCGACCTACTAAAAGTCAAGTTCATGACAAATGGAGAGGTAGGTCTTCAACAGGGATTTAAGACTGAATAATGAGAACACACATCAAAATAACATATGGGCTCACTTAAATACCGTGGTATTAAAAGACAAAGCAAAAATGTAATAAAAGGTGAAGTCCATTTCTGTATATAAAGCTAAAGATCTGTGCTAATATGTTATGCAACTTCACTAACGGCAGCCAGAAAGCTTGACCAATACAGGTAATAATTGATGCCATTTGTTAAAAGCAGAAGAAAAATAGAAGTGCTTCAGAAGCTCAATGACTGTGTTGGCACAGAGAAACCAGTGATGAATTTAGGTTTCCAGCTATCTCAGAACTGAGGTTCTGGAATAGTCTTTGGACAAACACGAACAGCCTAACACAGCTTTTAGATCAAAGCTGATAATTTGATGAATGGAATTATGTAACACTGTGGACTGTGACGGCAAGGGAAATTACTGACCCCCAGGAAGGCTTCTTACAGTCTCTTCTACCAGAACATGGCCAGTTTAGGCTCAAACATTTGTTTCTTGCGTGTAAAGTTCATTAAAAAAAATAGAGTGAAAGATCAGCATTTTCTATTACTGCATTTTTTCAAAACAAAGATATCTCATCTTTTAAAAAACTGTAAAGACTTCAGGAGCCTTGCGAAGCATATACCAATTTCGCTACTGGTTCTTAATTCTTCTTGTGGGTAACAAAGCAGTTCAGAATTGAGAGTATTTAAATAATTTTCTCTGCTGCAGTTGCACTGGCTTACCAGTATTTCTCTGCCCTTTATCTTTGTTATATCCTATTTGAAGCATTCAGGGGCAGGAATCATATATTGCTAACCCCCTAATGTATTCTCAAGTGCTGCAAAATAATACACGAATAGTCTCACAGTGACTGCATTTGTAGACTAAGCATCATCTCTCATCCAATTACCTTGGTTCTTTTTATTGCTTTTTCTGCTATTTCTTCTGAACCTTCTACAATTTGTGGGAATTCAAATTGCAGACAAGTATGTTGATGACCGTTGCAGCCACATACGTTTCATATGAAATCCATTCATTCATACATACACTCAACAACTGCAGTACCTCACAGCATGATCCTTACAGTTTGCCATTCACACTCCTTTTTTACTATGTATTTCTAGTTTTGTGCAATCAGAGTTGCCTCTTCCATTGTGATATCCATGAAATTTCACACAATCTGGAAAACCAGTCTGACTTCCTGAATAACCACGGAATTACTAAGTGTGCTAATTTCTGTTTAGCTCAGTAATTTCTTTCATTAAAACATCCAATCTTAATCGTAAAACTTCTTGCTAGAAGAATCTACGTTAAACTTGTACCGGCATCACTGGGAGGTAGCCCAATTTCTCCAATTTAAAATTCTCATTTATTCACTGATGGTCTATATAAGCCATTTTGATCCTAACAGTCCACAAACTCATTCAGTTGATTAGTACCTGTTTTCGTAATGGAATTGCTTCCAAAGTTTCATCTAAGTATAATCAGGATTTTTCAGGCCAAGACTAAATGGCTTGATGACGTGGCTTTATTGAGAAATAGTTTGCTCATGCCCCTTTTCCTTACTGATCCAGACCACTCCGTATCACGGACCTCTTTGCTATTTACTGAACCTCGAGTTCTTTGCAGATTTCTGCAGTTATGACTTTGTGGTGTTTTAGATGACTGATTAAAAAAAAGGTTAAATGACAGAATCTAGAACAAAATTCCGTAAAACTACTAGGAACAGACCAACATGCTTGGTATTTACTCACCTACACCTGTGTTTTGATACCTATAAAGTAGATATTTTAGAGTCCATTTAATAATGTTCGGAATAGTGATTTTGCATTATTTCATTTTATCTAGTTTGCATAAAACTACATCAACAATTAAAATTCTGAATCCAGGGCAAAGAGATCTACTTGTATGCTTAGGTCTGTCATATTGTTCTGAGAATACTTTCACATCAACATTTTTCCATAAATGGTAGAAAGATACATTTTTACCATGAACAGGAGATCCTTCCTCAGCAAACAGGTAAGGTTCAAGATTCTTCAGAGAACTTCTGCCCTCAAGTCGTGCAAGTAGCTTTTAAAGAAAAGACAGAAGAGACATGCTGTTAACTCAAAATAATGAACCTTGGGAATCAAATTTAAAGGATTCTGAGAACTGGGAGTTTTCCATGGCAGCCCTATCAAAAGATTAGTTTGATTTTAAAAATGTTTTCATGAACACATATGGAAACCTATAATCTGAATTACAGCAACAGAAGGTTCCATCCTTACAAACAATTAGCACAGATTCAATGGCAATAAGGAGTGGATATACATTAGTGGAAATAAAGCTTAAAAAAAAAAAAAGAGAAAAAGCTGCACAGGTAGACTAGCAAGAAGGATCGCCTCCGGTATACAGCAGTGCTACCATTTGACAGAACAAAGAGAAAAAAGATCATTTGTAAAAACCATCACCTCCACAACAAACTACTGGTTGAGAAGTGAAACATTACCCATCATTAGTCTCCTGAGTCAGTCTCTCTGCACATTTATAAATAAAACCACGTACATTTCATCTGAAAACTTACACAGGACTCTTCTGGACTACAATCCTATTATATCATAGTTACTTGTTGCAACGTAGTATGGATTAAGCATGGTCAAAAGTAATTAGCCACCAGTGGCTCTGCAAGAACCTTTCTAAAGCAAGCTTGAATTTGTAAAGCAACTTCCTCCAAAGCCCCTTGTAACGCAAGTCCATTGTAAAGCAAATTAGTCCAAAGTTCATGGACAATTTCTTAAATTGACAGGTATTTGCATAGCAAGTAGACAGGTATTCACATAACTTGTGTTACTTGTAGTTCTGGCATACATTCATAAACCAAGAATGAACATTTCGCCCAGTGCTAGAGCTGTTATTCCCTGTGTTTATTAACACACACGGGAAAGGACACTATCAGGATGCTCAGAGCATTGCCGGAGCACATACCCTGGCGCCAAATAGTTCATTCTCCAAGACACCCAGCTGTCATTTAAAGATTTAAACAAAACAAGTCCCGTTCAGTTTTATCCCATCCTCCTTAAAGCCATCACCAAACAAGCATGCACCACATGCTGCCTTATCTTGCTTTCCTCCCTGCCGCATCCATGAGCGACATTTGCTCTGAATTGCCTTAAAAGTTGTTTAAACAGTTGTGTCTGTGTGCCTTTAATAGTAGAATAAAACTCCATTAAATGGCCCTGAATTTACTTCAAGTGATCACGATGGGAATCAAAGTGTGACATTTTCATTGACATTTTAACATTCCCTTCCATTAACAAAATGTCAATGTGCTTGCCTTTGTTTGCCTGTTCACATGTATTCAGGAGGGTTTTCTGACACGTCCACCAAAGGGCCATAAAAACACTTGAATTGACCTTGCTCTGCTTATGTTTCACACATTTCTGCAGCGCAGAAAACACTCATACGGTGAACTCTTGAGTATTTTGGAAACCAGCAGGGTTCTGTGAGCTGGACAAAGCAAAAATCCGGATGGACATATGGACACAAGAACATAGGAACATATCTTGGGGCACGTAAACCAGAAGTTTGCAACTAGCACGAGGGCCATCACAGATCCTACATGTGAAGCCCTCTGGTACAAGCAGCCGCCTGTGCCGGCCCCTGGCAAGGAGAGGCTGTACTCACCGCGGAGACGGGCCAGGAATCTCTCACCCCCTTGTCCAGCCGTGGAAGTCGAGAGAAACAGGAAAACCACCACAGGCTGCTGCTTTCTGATGCTCCTCATTTCTTAGTAAAGGAAGCACCGCTCCAGCACTCGGCGATCACATGGGCTCAATTATGGGCACTGCTGGGCCCACGAGTCACAACTGTTGTTGGTCTAAACACATTTCCACAGCCTCCTGTTCCCACATTTATGTCTACATTAACAAATACATCCTCTACAGCTTATTTCTTCTGGAAACGATGAGCCCCCGTCTCTTCTTAGACTATAACCTCTTACTATGCTTACTGCTAGAGCTTTGGAAATACATGGTAGATTGATCGCTATCGTTTAAGTGTGAATCTGCGGTTATTTAAATGACAAGTTTATATATTAATTTTAAATAACTACAGGTGCTTACTCTGAGCACTGCTCATGGAGGCAATTTATGATAATTCGCTGATGATAGCACACCTGTGTTTTTATCAAACTTGTATTTACTTCCGAGTTCTGAAGCAGAATCTCCAAAGGCACTTGCCTCATTAGTGTCACGCTGAGAGCAACGGGGTTCCTGGCAGAAACAGCTAACAATTTTCCTTCAAATCTAACAAAGGTTTGTCCACACCACAGCAGAAATGACGGAAGCAATGCTGAGATGAGACACTAGACAGGCATCCCTCACCTCTGCCAACACTAAAGACAGGGACAACGCGGGTTTTTCCACATCGGCAAAAGCCACCTTGGCTCCATTCCAGGGGAGGCACTTCTATTTTCCCTGCTCACATTCTCTTCTGTAAAATGAGGAGTAGGGGGGAAATCTACAGCATTTAAAGGGTGATCTGGATGGTGGACGTCAAGCACCCCGAGCTTTGTCACAAACAGCGTACAGAATGTAACAGCAGAACAGCACCGCTGAAGAGGGCCTTTGAGTGGGAAAAGCATGGAAAAAACCACCAAAACAATTTCAAATAATGCATTAAGAGACTTCAGATTCTGTAATTTAACTGTAGATGCTAGGTTCTTCTTTCATAATGCTCTTTTTATCTTCTTTTACACAAACCCCCCACCTTTTAGCAACCTGCTAGTGGTAGGTCTTTGCGCTTAGGTGTTCTTCAAAAGTGTAATTATACTAGCAAGAAACTGCACATGTGAGCAGTTACATGTAGAAAACAAGCTATACAGCAAGAGTCAGGCAACAGTTGGCTTAAACTTCATTAATGACAAGGCTGATGGGTCACAAATATTTCAACTATGTCTTTTATAGTTTATCAATTTCATCTTTTTAATGAAGAAATATGCATATGGACAGTCCCACTGACTAATACATTGTATGCTTATACATATACATATACTATACTATATTGGTTTCAACAAAGCTATGCATAAATGTAAGCATACGTGTAGGTCTTGTCAGGAATGAGATATTACTTCATTAAAATGTTAAAGAAATTCAAATTGAATACTCCAGCTCTGTTAGAGGCTGTGAGCTAACCTACAGGCTATTTACAAATACAAACCTATCTCAAGCATGAGACAAAATTTAATTTTCAACCACTATAACCACTCTGACTGAGCTTTTATGAACTTGGGGCACGAAGACATATGCAAGCAATTTATCATTTATTTTATTGTGATATACCAAAGGTGTTTTGTGAGAAGTTCTAATTTGTTGTATTAATTATGTTCAATAATAAGAGTACAAGACTGCGGTCTCAATATAACCCTCGCTAAAATCTGATCTTAAGCATGAGGCTATTTGAGGAAGTATTGTTTTAAATTAAGTATTTTCTGTTTCAAGGGCTTTTACATTTTTTTTCTGGACGACGTACTCATACATTAACCTTTCTTAACCCATCGGTTATCAGTTCCTCCCTCGTTCAGGTTTGGTTATCCATTCCATCACAGGCAGTTGCTGCCATGCGGATTCCGTTGGCACTGCTCATGTGGACAAATAAATGCATTTACCCACTTGGACACAAAAGCACAAGTCAAGTCCTTAATTTGTGTGTATTTGCTGGTAGCGGGCAGCTATTGTTTGGGGTTTTTTTAAGGTGTCAAAAGGGCTTAAGAACTTAAGTCCCCCTGAAAAAACATGGAGCTTTAACAAGAAATAAATATTCATTATCACACGTTTCTATGTTTTTATGTGCACTAGTGTGTTCTGATACAGTAACACACAAATCTCCAAGTAATTAACTTGCTTACTGCAAGCAGAAGTGATTAACAAATAAACCATCCAGCAGCGAGAAAAAAAAGCACCAACAAAACCCCCAAACTCAAAACCATTTTCTCCGAAGAATTCCACCTTCCATACTATTTATTTAAACCAAACCTTCCTCACCGCATCCACTCCAAAGTTTGGGAAGGAGAGAAAACATTTATAAAGAAATTACTGAAACACTGGAATAACCTCTCCCCGTGCTGCAAGGAAGCGCCGTAACAGCATTCAACCCGAGTCCCAGCGCCGCAGCCGGGGACACAAAGGGACAGAGACCCACGCTGCCCTTACCCTGGCTGAAGCCTGCAGCCTCAGCCAGAAGCCAGCCACCCGCTGAACACCCTTCCAGCAAAACCGAAGCGCTTCATGGGCGACTGAACACCCCGGGGCGCCGCCGGCCGCCCCCGCTGCTCCCCTCAGCGTGAGGGGCACCCTCGGGGGTGCCTTCCCGCACCGGCTCCGGGTTAGGCAGCGCCGGGCTGGCGGGGCCCCCCTCTCCCCTCACACAGGGGAGGTGACGGCGGCGGCCGACGGGAGGAGGAAGGGAAGCGGAGGCGGGAGGGCGCGGTTCTGCGGCGCGGCTCCCCCCCCTCTCCCTCACACACCGCCCCCTCGGGAGGCTCCGCGGTCGCCGGGCGCTCCCCTCCGCCCGCCCCAAGCGGGTGGGGGACGGGGCTCTGGGGGCGGGCGGAGGGGAGTGCCCGGCGCTTCCCCTTGCGCGGGCTGCAGCCTCGCCTCGCCTCACCCTCCCCACCGCCCGGGCACGGCGGGCACGGGACGGCGGTACCCGCGCCCCGCGGCTGAGGGGACCCCGGGGGGCGGGAAGGAGGGCAGCGCCTCACCTGAGTGCCCGACTCCGCCCTCCGGAACGCGTCACCCATGGCGCGGCTGGGGGAGGGGGCCGCAGCTCCCACTCCAGGCCGGCAGCAGTTACCGCGCAAGCGCGGTGCCGCGGGCTTTCCCCCTCCCCAGCGCCTGCGCCCCCGAGCGTCGCCCAGTCGGCCGGCCAGCGGCTTTGCGCATGCGTGGTTCAGCCCCCGGGGAGGGGAGGGTGGGGTGGGGTGGCGTCCACGTGTTCCTGCTTCGCGGGTTCGAGTCCCGCCTCGGGCTGATTCGCGCCCGCCGCCTTAGCGCTGCTTGGGATTCCCGAGGGACCGGTCACGGTAGGGAGGCGGGTGTTTGTTTATTTTTAAAGGGCCTGTCTTTTTATAGGTTGGTGGTTTGGGTGAGTTTTTTTCCGCTCCTGGCGAAATGGGGGCAGGTGGCTGGGTTGGTGTGACTCAAGGGATGCTCTTCGGTGACACTGGGGTAGGTGTGACTCAGGGGAAGCTCATCTGCACGGCCGCGATTAAACTCTTGACGCCTGCAAAACGGCTCTTTGCAAAAGCCAGCTATCAATTACGTTTGGGATTAAAAGGCATCTAGAATATCTTGCATCCATGCACTGAACGAACCAGGCTCGTGCGGTGCGCCGTGCTCCAGGGCAGGAGCCGACCGCCCGGCGAGTCCCTCGTGTAGGCAGCTGCGTGCCCGTGGCCGGCAGCAGGACCTGCTCCTCCTGAGGACCACGGCCCAGCTACTGAGGTGGTGCAACCTGAGGCAGGGAGAGGGATGAGCACGGGAGAACGCGGAGAACCTGTTTGTGTTTTCCATAGGCTGAACGCAAAACCAGTAGGATAAGCATAGCAACTCCCCATACCTGCATATCAAAGAGCAGTAATGATATCATCCCTTTGGGTTTAGCGAGGTTATCGGTGATACTGCACGTTCTTACAGTTAGGGGAGAAACTGGTGGTGGAGTTCTTTGTTTCTTCAAAGAAATCATGTTCGTCTGTATGAAAAGTGTTTCTCCTAGCTTGGTCCTGAATACACCACAAATAAGAAGAATCTAACCTCAGATGCAAGGCGGTGGCTTTGTTTACTCTTCCAACCCTCTTTCAGCCCAAAATACATTGCCCCCTCTGTTCAAAACACCCTGTTGTTGCCACCTGACTCTAACTCAAGGTTTTCAATGGATGCCACCTGCCTCCACAAGGTCAGTCAGATTTAACCCAGCTCAAACCAGGACTTTTAGTGTCAAGTCCTAATACTGCTCATTAAAGTACAGAAAGGGGATGGTCTCTTTGGACAGCTGTGGTAGCCTTTCTGCTTCGCTGTGTGTGGATGCACATGCAAAATTATGAAGAGCGTGGAAGGTGGTTCTCTAGTGAGAAAGACTTGGATGACTGCAGGGGGACACACATGGCACAAAAATGCAACTACAATACTATTGGTCTAATTTTATTAAAGGATGTATTTTGCCTCGCGTTTTGAAAGTCAACATAAGGGAGGAACAACCTTAAGAGCTGTGTGTCTGACTGTTGTTATAGAGGTCTGGGCCATGTTCCCTGGAAGAGTTCAAAAGACTTCTTAATTAGAAGTGATTGCCCTTGAAGCTGACTGATGGTTGAACCTAAGCCAAGAGTAGAGTGGACTCGCTGTGACTTATGACAAAGACACTACTCACTGCATCAACCACATGATTTATTTTTTTTGAATTATAGGTTCTTTGTTGCTGTTCTCCTCTAATTAAAGCCATTGCACTAAATTTTAAAAAGTGGCTGCTATTTGAATTCGGAGAGATAGAATATATAGCACAGATAAATGCCAGTTGACTGCAACCTGCTCCCACCTCATCACTTACCACTGCCTGTGCCCCAGTAGGGTCCTATGGGAGCTCTTCTACTGCACGGGTGAACACAGTTTTGGTATTACAGTCTAATGCAAGATGAAGTATCACAGTTCAATGGAGATCAAGCAACAAAGATTCAAGAGAGGGTAGAAACACTGAATTCACCTGAGCAGTAGAAAAAATGGGTATTTAATTGCTTGACGTATTGAGTAGGTAACAGAACTGTGTAAATCAAATACACTGGTCGCCTTGATAGGCAGATTGCCGTAACGACCTCTCATATGTTACCTTTGCATTCATTTACTTCATAGAGTGTGCTGGCATTATGAAGTTAGAAAATTGATACTTACTTTGACAGCACTCTGCCTTAATAAAGACTCACATTGTGCTTTTTCAATTTATTTGTCAGTACTATCATTTCTCTTCTTTGCAGATCAAAAGCTTTAACCCCAAACGAGCCTTATGTAGATCTTTGTCGATCTAAACCCCTGCCAGCTGCACTTCATCAGTCAGCATAGCTGGCATCTTACTAAATTTGATATTGTCGTATTTTCTCAAAACTGTCTATGTATTTCTCATCCATTCATCTTTTTTTTTGTTTTTCTAGCTGCAGAGTAAATCTCTGTATTCACCTTGCTCCTTTGGAGAAAAACAGTAACATAGGTAACTAGGAGAACTCTTTACCATTGGCTTCAGCAGAGCCAGGATTTTATCCTCTGTTTTTTAGGTTTGTGGTGGTTATGGGGTTTTTTTGGGGTTGGTAGGTTTTTTTAATTCTCTCTGCATTCTTTCATATTTCTCTGCAGCATTTCTGAGTGATAGTGTGCACCAGGAGTATAGGATCCTACCCTCTCCTTATTCTTCCTTAGCAGGAACCTCCTTAATGCAGAATCCTCCTTAATGCAGTATAGCTATAAGTAGCTCATAGTATCCAGGGGCTCTGTGCCCCAGCACTCCTGTTTCTACAGGCAGAAAATTAGTCTTCCTTTGTTTGGCATGTGGGGAGCCTGAGGGTGCCCCTTGAGCCACAGGCACTGTTTATGTAGCAATTCAGCAGCAAGAGCAATGACTTTTCTAATAGCAGAAAGATCAGACTCCAGGGGTATGCATCTCCGTCTTTATGAAATATGTGTTGTGGAGAAAATTCCTTTTTCCCAGTCTTGATTTTGAGCATCTTCCACACTGAGATGCTGTTTTCCACTGCAAATGTTGAAGACCTTCATTGTAGGGACAGAAAATGACAGTGCAAGAGAGAAGGTATTTTAAGTGGAGTTGCAGCCCTGAGCAAAATAATTTTTTTATTATTTGGGGGTGGGGGGGGGAGGTATTTGCTCACTCCTATGTTCATCATTGATAATTTCAGCCAACAGAAGGAAACTGGGCTGGGTTCTGGGGAAGGATGGACTACCCCAAGTGTCCCGCAGCTGTAGAGAACAGAGTCTACTGTTTATAGAAACATTTAATTTTTTTTAAGAAGCAAAGACCTAACTTTAAATTGCCAGTTGGTCTACAATACCGAGTCAGTCTAAAGAATTAACACCCTATCCTGGAACAAGGCCTGAGGTAAGAGCTTAAATAAAAGGGAAAAGCATGAAGAAAACCGATGTGGTGACAAGAAATTTAGATTGTGTGAAGACGTTCGCAAAAACACATCAAACTTTTATATTTAATTAAGTAATAGCTAAATTAGAAACTGGAATGTAAATGCTTCCTCCTTTAGGCATTTTTTTTTTTCAGCCATAGAGATTTTGTTCCAACATAAGCTTCATCATTTTGAGTATATTGTCACTTAATGTTCCCTTGCAAGATTTGTGTGGGTGACATTCCAGCACAAACCACCTCCAAACAGATCTTCTAGGTTGAAAACAGTTTGTCTCTGTTCGTATAGTTGAATTAAACTCTTTCAGTAAAGTCAGCTGTTGTTTTTCTAATTAACCTCTAGACTCTTAAATACCTTCACTCCAAACATGACAAATTGACTATCTGAAAAGTCATTAAACAGAAGAATCACTCCAAGAAACAAAATAGAAAGGTCTCGTTTTCTAGTTCTGTCTTATCTACTCCTTTGTGTAGTAATGCTCAAAGTCCAAAAAGTTTACCAGCTAAAGACCATCTCAAAGTTGTAAGTAGACCTCAGCAAGGAATAATGATAATAATGATGATGATAATAATAATAATAGTAGTAGTAGTAAAAATTAAGACTTAAGGTAGATGTTGAATCTGCATGTGGCAAAGCAAATGATGAACTGCCCATTGGATTATTTGCAACCTCTCTGTTGTGTGACTCCTCTAGTTTCATGCGGCCAATTACGGCCCCACTGTTCCAAGTTTCTCTCAATGAGTGAAGTGATCTGTCACTGGGTTTTATTAGATTTTTTTAGAGCAGATGGCTGAATCTTTTTACCTGGAGAGCTGCCACTTTCTTTAGATGCATCTCAGTTTTATGGTAGTCTAATTTATCTGTTTACTTGAGAAATAAGTAACTTAAATTACAAGGCTGTTATAATTTCACTGAACGCAAAGAAAGTGATAGATTTGCTCTGTAACCTGGGAAAAAAGAAAAGAATTTAGTCCATTGGTAGATGGACTACTAGCCATGAAAAAACCAGCCCAGGTCAACACTTAAGTTCTGGCATCTGTGATAGTTTCATAGGTGGTTGCTGGATATTGTGCTTTACGTTTCAGCTTGCAGAGTTACATCAGGAATAAACTTGCTCTATGTAGCCATTCACCTGTATTTATGTCTAGATTTCTTATTTCTGCAGGTTGCCTTTTATCACTTTGTATTCCTGAGTTGGAATTATGCCTTGTTTGTTTGTACCAGGTTGTTCTTTTCCTGCTGCTTCTTCCGTCCTCTCTGAGTAATTCTGCACTGGCTCATTGCGAAGCTGCCAGATACTCCTCACTCGGATGTTAATCACACAGATAAGGACTGTTTTTGTATTGGTGACCTGGACAGGGGTATTTTCTTGCTTGTCTTTGGGGGACGGTTTAAGGTTAGCAATAAATAAATAAAGGCTTACAGAGAAGAGCACATTATTTCTAAAGACACCTTCCTAGCCAGCGGTGACTACAGATGAAGTTTTGTTTTGAGTACTTGAGCTCTGACCTGCAGCGCACAGAGGGAGAGGTCTTGCGTTTGACCTCGTGAACCTCCATCGCTGCTCGTACCCCACTGACGGGAATAATGCAAATTTTGCCCCAGTCAAACATGCTTGTGAAATGTTCTCTCCCTTCTACAGAGCTGTTCAATGAAGTATGAATAATCTTTCTAAATTCTACTCTTGCGAGTTCCTCTTTGCTTGAATGTTGATGCCCTTACAAGCCCCAGATTTTACAAACATGACAAAGAAGCCATGCAGGCAGTATGACCTTGCTGAAAAAATTAACACAAATCCTAGGCCTGTCAATAGGAATGAATCAGTATTTTAATTAATTAGCTGGTACACCCTGGGTATGCTGATAAAAGATGCATCAAGGTAGCTGGCACTGAGTCCAAGCTGACTGGTATTCCTTGGTGAAAGCAAACCAGAATTTGCCCCTGTGGTACAGAGAATTAATGGTCCAGGTTGAGTATGCTTTTCTAACCATGAGATAAAGCCCAGGAAGAATAACTGTATAATCCAGGCCATTTCCTTTTTTCCTTTTTTTTTTTTTTTTAAACTGACTAGGGAATCCCCATTTTACCCTTTTTACACAAATTTAGCATTAAAGTTTCTGTTTTCTGTAATCCCCATGGACCTCCTGTCAACGTGAAATATACATCTATTTCTTTTCTTTTTGATCTTAACACTTGTAAGTAATAAATAATTGATTGCCAAAGGAATTCTGGGAATATATTCAGCCTTAAATTGAGCACTAAACTATTTGCGAATGTGCTTAGGCACTAGCCCAAAAGATACATCAAAAGAATGTCAATTGGATATTGGGAAGTGAAGTGCCATCATATGTTAGAATTAGGAAGCATAAAATACAAGTAGAGAGATAACAGCTGTCAGATCTGCTACTGGTAGTAATAGAAAAAGCTATGTTTTTATAGAAGGCTATAAACTTTTGTTCAAGCTAGACCACACGTTCACCTCAGTAATGACACTCCAGACCCTGTTCAGGGAATGCCTCGTTTTTGACCGTTCTCTTGAAACTGGGGCTTGACAGTGCACTCACCCCGGAGATATCTACAACTTAGTCTGAACGGCCTGTGAAATAAATCTATTAGAAAGAACCGGGGTATATTTACTGCAGTGACTGGCCATCTTTGGTACTGATGACAGATTTACTATGGCAGTCTTGTTTCACCATGGCTATAAGCCCCAACGTAAGCTCAGTCAGTAAAGCTATAGTCTGTGCTGCTGTGGCCAGACTGTTTGTAGGGTCTGGGCTAACCTGCCTACACTGCTGCGCTTGCAACAGAGGCATACCCCAATACCTGGATATCTGTGAATAAATGTAGATGTTGTATGATGTTGGTCTTGCCACTGCAACTAAAGCTCAAGTATGCTCTTCATGGGACACGTCCTCTTGGAATCCATTTCCAAATATGCCAAGAAGGTAATGACAAGGAAGAGTGAGGATGGATTTATTTACCAATGGTAAATCATGCTTGACCAGCATTTTATGGTGAAATGGCTGGCTAAGAAGATGAGAGGAGAGTGATGGATGTAATATATCTTGTCTTCAGTAAGGTTTTTGTCACCATAGCATTCTTAGCTGAAAGCTGACTAAGTGTAGGTTAGATGAATAGACTGACAGATCAGTTGAAAACTGCCTGGACCATGAGGTTTGAAGAACAATTATCAATGGCCTGATACCCACTTGGTGGCTGGTTAGTAGTTGTGTACTGCGGGGTTGATACTGGGGCTGATACTGTTCAGCGTTTTCATTGTGATCCGTGAGAACGCACCTTCAGAAAACTTACACGTGATGCTAAATTAGAGGAAACGATTAGGACACTGAACGATAGAGCTGCAGTCCAGAGGGATCTTGAAGCACTTGTGGATTGGACCTTAAGACGTTCAGTAAGGCATGTGAAGCATGGTACCTGGAGCGGAATAACCTCATGCAGCAATACAGGCTGGGAACTTACTGTGAGAACTGGAAACTAAGGGCAAATTTGAGGGCAAGGGCCACAGTTTGCACCTTGGGAGATTCACA
The DNA here is from genome assembly GCF_030936135.1 of Gavia stellata. NCBI lineage: Eukaryota > Metazoa > Chordata > Aves > Gaviiformes > Gaviidae > Gavia > Gavia stellata. The sequence goes on from NC_082599.1 coordinate 8,175,323, forward strand.
CTTGACATTAGCAAAATTTCTTCAGTAGGAGGATAGTGCAGCACTGGAATACATTATTTGGAGGAGTTGTGGAATCTCGATCCTTGGAGGTTTTCAAGACTTAGCCAAATAAAGCCATGGCTGATTTGATTTAGAGTTGGTGATAGTCTGGCTTTGAGTGGGAGGTTGGTTCAGATGGCCTTCAGGAGCTTATTCCAGTTTCTCTGATTCTGTAATCTTTGTTTCCACACAGCAGCTGGAAGAGTCACAAGTGAGTTTGCGTACGACCTCCCCAGATCCAATAGGTTTTTCTTGCTTAGAAGTTTCTTGCATCTGTGCAAACTGGACATCTGTGACCATGGGTGTAGATCAAAGATGGCTTTGCACTGGCTTTGTCAGAAGCCGTTCTGTCTTCTGGTACTATGGAAAGCTGTATCGTCTATGATCTATGTTACATCAGCATCAGAGATTCTCTGGTGTAAGGCAACTTGAGTAACTCTTATGAAGTTGCACATACGGAGCACTGCAAAGAGAGCATACTCCATCCACATTCATCTGGCATACTCATGGTTCTTCTGTTATGAGAAAAGGTGGTCATGGTAATGACATAGAATAAAGTCAGTCAAGAGTTTACTGATCAGTAGTTTTCCTATCAGAATACACTCTGGTGGAAAACAAAAAGTTCTTGCAGACTGTCTTTTGATTGACTGAAAATGGGTTGGATGGATTTCTCGTCTTCAAAACTTCAGGGGGAAGTTTTTTTGAAAGTTGTTGAGACGTCGTTGGTTAGCAATTTCAATGTGAAAACTGTCTTGTGAAACAATTTTTCTGATAGATCTCAAAGTTAATTATACTAAGAGATTTGAATGGAAAAGGGTCATAGTTGAAATGAAACATTTAAAAAATGTTCATGTTGGCTCACTTGTGGATTAGAGTACAAGACTTTGCTCTTTTGATTTTGAAATCCTGAAACTCCCTTAGGATGGGAAACCTCCTCCTGCTGTTGTAAAAGAAAATAGCCATCTGAGGTTACATTATGTTAGGGTAGCACAAAATAGCCTTGTTGTGGCTTGGGAACATCATCCTGTATTTTGATTTCCTATATTTGGTGCGTCCTGACACTAGTGCAAAAAGTCACTTTGGGATAAGTAGCATTTCTCTAATTATTATATGTATGCATTTTGCTTGTGTTCATACCTATTTTAATGCTTGATTTTCTGCAAATGTTCTGACAATAAGCTGCTGATGGGAATGTTCACTGAAACAGCAAATTTGTAAGTGAACATTGAAGCGTATCTGCAGAAAATGAATTCTAACTATATATATATATAAAACACCCCATTTTTTTCATCAACTGTATGAACTGTGCACTCACATACGTGGCGATGGCCTGAATTTTCTGATGATGCATGTTTATAACAAACTTGCTGAGGGACAGTTTACAGAAGGAGCCTTCTTACAGAAAAGTCTGGGGAAAAAAGGTTAAAACTGAGATTTGGCAATGGTAGTTTCTGGAGAAAAAAGTATATGATAACTTTATTTCTCTGCAAATGGGGTTTTCTGACATACTTTCTCAGATTATGTAGAACTTGAAAACATGGTCACCTCTTTCACTGCCGTAATCTTCAATAAGCAGTGCAGCAGTGAATAGCGGTGTGTTGAAACGTTAACTGTGAAAATTAAGCACTTCACTAAAACAAATCTAGTCATTTAAGATTTTTCACTGTGCGGGCTAAGGCTGCAATTGCCTGACTGCTTTAAAATGACATAAATTCAAGGTGCTCCTGCAAGACGTGATCCCTCTCTGAGCTGCACGTTCTTGCTGCCTCCTTTGGGCTGTGCTGGTGGTTGTGTACTGAACCAGCTCAGCCCTGCGACCCAGCTGGGAGCTGATGGAGGGGAGGGGAAGGAGTCTGCCTTTGATTTTGGTGCTCAGTTCCCTGATGTGGAGATGACAACGTGAAGCCAGAGGTGAGAGAGGGCAGGACTGTCTCATGCTGGCAGCCTGTATTTAGGTTGGCCAAAAGTGAGCCAACTACAGAGCCAGTTGCAGGGAGACCTCAAAGCACTGGTTAATCTCAAAGGTTAATTTCTCCTCCATGAAATTTATGGTCTCAAAAACAAAGCCTGAAATTCTGAAGCATGAAATGAAGCGTCTAGAAGAAAACACTGTGTTGCTAGGCCATCCGGAGGTGATCCAAAATGGTTTTTGTGCCTGACCTAACACAGGGCAGTTTCTACCCTTCAGTTTGTGAGGGAATTGCAATAGATCTGTAGGCTAAAATAATTTCTGTATAAATCCTCTGACAGCAGCGGAGTTTCAACAAGAGTGATTTCACCCAAGGTAGCAACTGCAGCATGAAATGTGTTGCAATGCTTCCCAAAGACCTGCACGCAAGCACTAGCTTGGATTTATTAAATGGATGGTCGATAACAAAGAGAACCATCTAAGACAACATGGCAGGTTGGGAAGTAGTAGCAGACTTGTGGGAGCTGCACAGCCCATGACCACTGGTTTGAGTGGTATAAGGGTGCTGAGAACAAAGCACTAGGAAAGAACAGGACCGGTTTGCAGGGAGAGAGAGAAATTGGGGCTGATATGGTTAGGAGTCTGAGATTAACACCGCATCTTCTAATTGAACACAACAGCCACTAAAACTGGTGAATTTTTTTTCTGAGTTTAAGAATAACATGGATTATTTAGAGAGTGACAGAGTTATGGGCACCCAGAAAAGCTCTTCTCACCCCATAATCTTCAGCTGACTGTCATGTTTGCCTGCCCTTCTAAAGTGAACCTAATAGCACTTTCAAAAATAGCTTTAAATAAAATAACCAGAATCTTTCTCTCCATTCCCCTTTGCCTCTTGCCATTGGCAAAGCCCTGACAGATGAAAGCCTTCCCTAGTGTAATCCCCAACTCCCAAAATTAACTTAAAAGGTAGCATGAAGGTAAAAAACCTGGGTGATTTTAACCATTATTATAGCCTGAAGGCTGTATGAGCAAGTGTTCTCCACCTTCTCAAGAAATGAGGTGCCTCTGAGGAATTAAACAAAGCTAGATAGATGAGGAGTCTCAGAAGCAGTGAAAGGGAACACAGAAAAGGTCAGTTTACCTTCCTTGCAAGCAGCTCTGCTAATGTTTTAACATAGACATAAATTAGGGGCCTGGAGAAGGAAGGGGAAACAGTCCTGGGAAGTTTGAATGATTGTGGAAGTATCTTTTGGAGGTAGAATTCCAACTTTATCTGCATCTTCAATATTGTCCTTTTTCTCTTGGGATGCTGTCTTGGAAAAAATATCATATTTCACAATCCAAGGGAATTAGCCAACAAATCTGATTTAAATCATTAATTGCAAGCATATCTGCTTACATATGACTATACATTGATCTTTGTATGGCTAGATGAACTCCTGTTCCACAGCTTTCTTGTATCTGGATACATTGGAACAGACTTCCTAGAGAGGTGTTTGATGCCCCAAGCCTGTCAGTGTTTAAGAGGCATTTGGACAATGCCCTTAACACCACGCTTTAACTTTTTGGTCATCTCTGAATTGGTCAGGCATTTGGACTAGCTGATCATTGTAGGTCCCTTCCAACTGAAATATTCTCTTCTATTCTAGTCTATCTTTTTATCACCTCTTATGATCAGTCTCTTTCATCCTTATGGTGTGTTGTCTTGCTGTGCTTTGCCTGTAGAGTATTTCAAGCCAGGTAGCAGCCGTGGGCTCCCCTCTTCACAGGCAGTTCTTTGACTTGTGTCCTTTCCCACCGACATGCTCAGTCCTCCGTGGAAGCAGTGACGGCTCAGGAAATGATGGCTGGTGGATTATCATAACATTGTCTTCACAGGGGCAGCCAGGTGTTGACCACGGCAAGAGAAATAAATGTTGATTTTCTTTTTCTCTGGGTCATCTACTCCCTTTCAGTGAAACAAGAGGTGAACCAGGCCCCGCCACTGCTGAGATGTCTGCTGACGTTCTCCAGCTGTGCATTTATCACCTGCTTCTATTCTTTGTTTCCCCCCCTCCTTTTGCAGGATGAAAGTAATGACAATGTGGGATTCTAAATATATCCGAGCTGCTTGCAGGTTCTGTGATTGCGCTGTGGGCTGTGTGAAATCTGCAGGCAACAGTACGCCCGCTTGCAACGTTGCTTTAGGTGAGAATCTGTTTAGTGCCCTAAGACAAAGTTAGAGATATCCAAAGTCCCAAAGGCTGCCACGCCGAAGGAGACGTTGGCAGTGTTTGCCGAAAACCCTCTGTCTGTTAGCAGGTAATGTCCCCGCTGGAAAATGAGTGCATTCGGTGGTAGATCTCCATTACAGTGAATTAGACACTCACTGGCACACCAAGATTCATCAAGTCAAGCATTTCAGGGAGAGAACACATCCATCCTCACAAGGGCACCTTAGGAGTACTTGATCCCAGTGAGGTAGGTAGTTTTTTTAGGCTGCAGGCCTCAGACCTGCTGAAGCGGTCCCTTCTGCTCCCTCACCTCCTCCTACTCCCAGCCACTCCTTCCCACTCCCTTACTCCTCCTTCTGCTATGCTGGCACATGCAGTTGGGCATGTGGTGAAGTGCAAAAGGAGAGCTAATCTGGCTGAAAAAATCCTGCCTGAAAAAGAAGGGGTGGGGGGTTAGCCAGCTCAGCTCCCTGCTCTGATTTATTTGCAGCAACCTTGGAGGTACAAGGAGGAACGATGTAGAGGCAGGGACTCCTTAAGCAGACAGAGCTGCTGAAAATAATGCTCATCGGGCTATGACAGGATTTCCTTTTTGTGATGACTTCTTGCCACCTGCAAGGAGACCAGCCAGCCCTGTTAGAGTTTGCTTGGAGAGGATGGGGAAGAAATTACCTGCTCACAAGTGCTGGACTCCAAACTGGGCATCAGAGGGGAATTTAGAAGAAACTGTCAAATAATGGTCAAGATATTTTATATTCTTGTTTGTTTGGCATATAGTTCAGTTTAAGATAACAGTTTTTAACTAGTGAAGCTCTGCATGGTTTGAACCTCACTACCTCCGAACAGAGGAACTGCCACTGAGTTCAAAACACTGATAAGAGAAACCAGTGGACCATTAGAGAATCATCTACCGAAAGGGAAATGTCTCCTTGGTTTGTATCAAGGAGTACCTCACTTGTACTCAGAAACTTAATGGTTTATCTAATTTGTAAAATATCTGTCTATGCTTTTTTATTGTGGTGTTAAATATTATCATGATGTTTATGTGCATATATACATATATACCCTCCCCTCTTTTATTTTTCAATCCTGCTTACCTCTTGGCCTGAAAAGATAACTGGAGGCTGTAGGGAGCGTTTTCAAGGAGTCAGTTTGAAAGTTACTCTGGGGATCTGAGGTCGCACAACTGCTTTAGAAAACACGACCGAGGACTCGAATATTCCCAGTAGCTTTAGGCACTGGATTAAAGTGAAATAATGATTTAAAACTAAGTCCTGGCCGTCAGGCAGTGGTTCCAAGCAGCTGACCCAAGTCCTGTGGGTCTCCACATAGTAAGTGAAGGCAGAAAGCTCAGAGGGCATGTCAGTGTGCCTGAGGCCATACCTCTCCTTCTGTGTGTAACGAACCTATGGGATGATGAAGCCTGTGGGCTGAGGGAGAAGCTCTTGGACCAGCTGATGGGAAGTGATGGATGAAGATGTGCCTGAGACCAGGTGCCTGATTTGGGACTGCCTGGGGGGTGCCTCTCTCCCTGACAGATCAAGAATACTGCGCTCTAGGAAGGTAGGTAATGATAGGTGGACTCTTAAATGGAAAAATACAAGCAGTCCTGAGTGAGAACCAGATTCCTGCCTTCTGGATATGTTCATCAGTAAGGAGTAAAATTCATGCTTACTTTCTCACTGACCCCTTGAAAGTTGTCTTCTTTGCAGCTCAGCGTGCCAGCTGCAGTGGGAGATGCATGGGAGTGGGACAGAGCACTGGGTATTCTGATGGCTGGAAGGTCTTGCTGAGAAGTGGGAGCTGGGGAAAAGAGGAGTCTGGGTCTTCAACATCTTAGGAGTGTGCTGCAGACACTGAGTTATGATACAAAAGGCTACCACTATCTTCTCCAGCTGTGTTCTGCAGCGAACTCCCGTGTAAGACTCACTTGGATATACTAAGGTTTTTTATTTTTTTTCAGGGAGTTTTACAGGAAGCACAAAAGCGTCACAGCAATTTTGAGGCAGCGTTTCGGGACTCAGCATGTTTCTTCTTTTACAGACCTCAGGTAAGTTTGTATGCCAAAGTGATGACAACTGTTGAGATAGATATGTACACATGCACATATATATACGTATACATTTAGTTCCTCTAGCAGCTATTTGGTACTGCAGTAAGTGGTCAGAATCACTATCTGAGAGTGAGTTCCCCCAAACTGGCTGATTCTCTGGTGATGTAGGTGGGGGGGATCTGGCCTTCTGGCTATTAAATCAGGCAGGCATTTTTGTTTTTTTTTTTTTTAAACTGAATTGTGTTAGAGAAGTACAATATAGAACAAGCCCCTTGTCTTAGGCTTTTTTCTCATTCCAGCAGAAGGGCGGGGGGCAGGGGTGTGGCACACAGAGATGAGCCATGCCTTTGTCATTAGAAAGTAAGTAAGAGTTTACAAAGCGATGATGCAGTGGCTGTGTTCCTGCAGTGTGCTGGGCAGATTGTGACTGCTGGATAATCTTTAAACTATTGCCTCACTCTCTGTAACTCCAAGCTCCTGAATTACATTAGAATCCCATATTTCATCTGTAAAGCTGTGAAGCAGATAAATTTTTCAAACAGTAAGAAACATTTTTCTTTCCTATTTTTGTTATGCCGATTCCATACATTTCCTGAGGAAGTGCCTAGAGTGCCTGGCTAAGTGGAAAAGTAATAGTAGGTCTGCGAAAAATAGATAAGATGAAAAAACTTGCTCTATTGTAAAGGGTGCAGCTGCTTGATTGCATCTGCTTATTTTGTCAGTGTGTGATATCCACTTTCTTGTTGTCAGGCCTTGAGATTATTAGTACTGAATCTTCACCTCACTGCTTGCATCTACTGATAGTCTTTATTTTTTTCAACCTCATGATGTGATAGTCTCAACTACTGTAATGATAGCTGACTTTGTGCAAAAAAAACCCCACCTCACAAACAACAAAACAAAACCATGTGAGGAGAGGCACGGCACCCACACAAGTACCACAGAAGTAATTCTTCCTTAGCTGCTCTAAAAAGTTGCTACAAACCTTAACATTTCTCAATGAGGCAAGAGGAAATTTGGTACTCAAGGACTTGCAGAATAGCGGAGTGGCCATGCATGTCTGCCTGAGTTAGGGGTCTGCTTGTAGTGTGGGTAAATACATTTGATTTACCTGTGATCTACTTTGCTTGGGCAACAAGCAGGGTGAAGAGATCAATGGAAGAGCCACCCACTTGGTTAATCACCCACAGCCCACTCCATACTGCTGCGTCGTCACTGCTACCCATAGCTGAGATATATAGATTAGGAACAGTTTGCATATGTTTACAGATGCTGCAATTGTTTTTTTTTTCCAGTTGCTGAACAGACCTGTTGCTTTGTGATATGTGTGAAGGTATCATGTGAAACCAGGTGTCCACAGACTTGAAAGTCTTTGTTTTCGCAAATGCTGAAGCTATGATCCAGGAGACTTGAACCATCGGGTTTTGCCTTTGTACAGTAGTAGTATCAAAACATTTTGTAATTCGTTAGCAAAATTCTACACTTCGTGGAAAAGTCCTAGTTTGTCTGGTAGTTGACATATATTTCAGCCCCCAAAACCAAGTGGAGCTGGATGCAGGGAGGCATTAGTGGAGACACAGGAGCTGAGGGGGAAGAAGCAACAAAGAGTATTTGAGAAAATTATCTTTTTCCATATAGCAGAAGATGAAAATACTAATTTGGGAAGATGGGTTTCCTTTGATATCTCGTGTAGAGAAATATTAAGTTTTGATCATGACTGAGCTTGTATAACTTAGAGGAGCTGAGGCTGGCATAAACCTTTATGGTGCTTGGAGTAGAGAAGCAAAAAATGTGTAAATCAATGGACAGTTGTCAACAGGACAACTACCATAGGTCTGAGCACTCTGCAGTAGGGGACAGCTGTTGGATGTTGGACCTGTGAACTTAGAGTCAAACCAACACCCCATACTCAGCATTTTTACTGCTAAACGGATGAATGCTTGCAGTGACTTAAGTCCAACTAGAGTTTTAATATGCAAGTGCCCAATAAAGGTGTATTTGCTTGAGTTAGAAGTAAGGTCCAGCTCCAGTTTTTGTGAATCTTTTTGTGGGAAGGCCTTGGAGAAGGAAACAGCCCATTCCTCTGTTGGCGGAAAGAATATGCCAGGATTTTTGCGTTACTGAAGAGAATTAGCCCCTGGCCTCCATGGAAGGCTGTGTTTCCACCTCGAAGTACTGTGTGCCAGTACCAGCCTCAGAGCCCTTCTGGTGTGTGACTTGTTGCAACCTGAAAAATTCACAAGATTTTCCTCAAAAGCCTTTTTTAAAAACAGTTCTGCTGCTTGAGAAAGTCAAACACAGACTCAGAAAGATATTCGGTATAAATAGCAGGGGTTTAGGAGATGAAGAATGGCATGTTGCTTTTAATGGTGCTTCAGACCAGTTAGTGCCCTACTCCTGCGGCAAGGCTTGGTCAGACCCCTTTTTGTGCCCCTGGGGTTGATTTCTGTCATGTGCAGTTTGGATCTCTGTGATTTTGGACAGCTGTATTCAGCTACGATAAATGTTTTCTTAAAGCCTGATTAGATCAAAATGATGTTTGTGTTGTGTGTGACAGTGCTTGTGGTGACTCGGAGAACCAAAGACTTCATCTCCACAAAGAGGCTTCTTGATATCTCTGGTTTGGCTGATTAACAAATGCATTTAGTAACTGGAAAAATATGTTGCTGCTTTGTTGATGTGTTGACTCATTTGATGTATTTTAAAAGCAAACAAACAACAAACTGATTTGCTTGTCCAAACGAGTATAGCTGACATATCTGCAGAGGTAGGTTGGGCTGGAGGATGTCAAGATCGTCTCTCATCAGATTATTGTGATCTCTTGTTTGCTTCACGGTCTGTATGAAGAAATCAGTTCTGTATTACCAGCAACTCTTCTGGGCCTCAGATGAGGTTTCATATGGCATCGTTGTGACAAACAGATCTATGCTTTATGAACAGCATGTTATGGGAAACTTACCAAACCGTGAAACTTGAGCATGTTTGATACTGATAAAAACTACATTGCATAGAAGTTATCTGAATGGTATTTTAATGACTCGGACAGTAATAGGAGAAAATATTCCATTCAGGGCACAGGAAACAAGATGTGCAGTTTCTAAGCTAGAGTAATAGAAGGTTAGTTCAATCTGCAGGCAATTTTATTTAAGGATGGAAACCATTGGACAGGAGGTTCTGCACATACATAATGTGTGCAGTTGCTTTTGAATGACGCACTTCTCATAGTGGGGGTGGTTCTTATATATGCGGAGCTGGGTTATTGTTTGCATCCTGGAGTACCCCTGGAGGAACTTCAACCTCTCTCTTTTTTTGGTGTGTCTAAACACCCTGAATTGTCATTTTTGGAACTGGCTGTAATGCTTCTATTTCCAGGCAGATAGATTTGTATGGCCATACATGCTTCAACAAGGACAAATTCATCACCATGTTGCTGCGTTCTGTGCTGTTCTGATGGCTTTCTGTAGCTGTTTCGAGCAACTTAAGCAAATAGTACTTTAGAGAGTGGCACCTGGGAAGTTGCCTCTGCCATGTTAATTTGTTGTTGTCTAATGATACAGCTGTGCTGATGCTGCAGTCTCTCTGTGAGGGCAATACTGGCCTTTCTCTGTAAGCTTCTTGGTTATTTTCTTTACACAACTACTGGAAATGTTTACATCTTTCAGGCTTCTAGCCTTGACTCAAGCTTGGCTGAAGTTGCCTGGTGAGTTCAAGTTGGAGGGAGGGAAGAAACTGTCAGATAGTACAAGCTTTTTTCCTAAGAATACTGAACGGAAAACCCAAAGATGGAATTTGAAAGCAGTTAATATAAAGTTAATATACAGTTAATATAAAACCTTGAAAAATACAGCTGACTGTGCTGTTGCCATGTTCAATATGGGCTGCCTTTTTTCCTTTTCTTAAATTTACCATTCGTAAGTGTGTATCACTGGTATTGTTTAGGAAGATGGAGTAGTTCATCCTTAGGTACTTGCTAGACCTTCTGTTGTTTTCCAGATTTCTTCAGAAGTGCAGGGGTAAAATCCCCTGATAAAAACATAGCTTCTGGTGTATTATTTTTAAAATTAGAGGTGTAATGTTTGGCAAATTCCATGGTGCAGCATCACAAACTACACAGGAGTATATGGAACAAAATTTTGTGTTCCATTTTAAAACCATGTCATGCAGTTATGTCGTATATATACATATACACATATATATGCAGAGTTTTACTGTATAGTTAATAATAACCAGATTTCAAGGTGGACAGGCTTGTTAACATAGGTGAAAGTGAGCATAAGAGTTTACTGCAAGTCTGCTGCCTTTGCTTGAGTTTGAGGAACCGCTGCTTTCATTAATTATGAACATTCTCTATCATAACATTTCTCTTAGAGTAAGCGAACTATCAAAATAAAAGTGTATTATTTACATAGGTGTCAGAGTTACTGCAGTTGACATTCTCAGCTAAAACTGGGTCCCAAGTCATGCTGGACTGGCTTCAAATTTCAGACTGTTAATTTACAAAGTGCAAAAGGGTAATATCTCAGCTGGGGTAAGCTGAAGTTGTTAGAAATCAGTTTTAAAGGCAAAGAATCAGAGTGGTTTAAAATAAGCTTTACATAGCCTCTACCTCAAAGATACTTTCTAAGGCATTCAGCTACCATGGTGATGAATGTGGTATAAATAGAAAATGGATCAGATAGAATCGAAAACGTTTCTGAGTAGATCTAAATTAACAGTGGCCATTCAGGAAAAAGAGGTAGGAAGTCATTGTGCAAAATTTAAGAAAATACACGCCAACAGTAAATCTAGAGTGGTTTATAGAAAAAGGAAGGTAGAAAGCAGTTGCTAATGGCTGGTAATATAATACCAACAGGAGTATTGAATTCTGATTCTGTTTAACCCTAGCACAGAAAAAGCAGACACAGGAGATGTTTTAGAAACTTGAGAAGCACAGAAAGATTTTTTACCTGCGAGACAAAAACCTCTTTTGAACAGACAGGTGCTAGAAATGGCAACATTCCCCTGTGTATCCATTTAGCAAATAAGGATCCCACAACAGTGGGATACACAACTAGGAAAGACACTCAGAAATAAGTCACCTATTCTGCAAAAGACCTACATCTCTGTCCTTCCTCAACCAAACCCTCTTTAACTTGTCTTGTAACATAAAACCCCAATATAAAGCCAGCAAGTACTTTTTAGTCTGTTTGCATAAGCAGTTTGTAGTTTTCTGCCACAATATATTAAGGTCAACTGTTTGCTAGGAATTAAAGCTTGTTGAGGCCCCCATTTGCAATCTTATTTAAAGGACATACAACTTTAGGGACATGGATAATTGTGTTGTTTTCAGTGGGACTATTCACATGCTTTAAATTGCAGGTGGACTGAAGTACCCTGCTGAAGAATGGTCTTAGAAATACCCGTGTACAGGTCTATGTAGATATAAATAATATACAACAGAGATATGTCTTTGTATGAATAGTTTGGGCTGTGTTGCTGCTTTTTTGTGTTTTGTTTCGTCTCCAGCCAAGGGGAAAGCTTAGCTTCTCCAGCAATTTACTTTCCAGTGATGGAGTAATACTCTGTGATTGCTAGTGTGTGAACACCATTACTTGGTGACCTTTCCTAGTGATTGTATGATGACAACTGCATAACAGCTGCCCTTAACCTAGCCTCATGTTTGAGATGATCAAGGGATTAAAGACCTGTCTTTCGTGCTGCTACTTTTTGAGCTTCTGAATTGAGTCTTTTTTATGTTGTCATCATTTCTGCTAATTAGAAAGCAAGTTGAGACTTCAATCATGTATTTGTGACCAAGATGTAAGCACTGTTTTTGGCTGGTCAGATGAACAAAATCAGAGGGTGCAGTTTATCTAACTCAAAAGTAATTCACTGAATTATGATCTGATAACAGTTCTCCACTACTTACAAAAAATCAAAGTTTAAAGGAAGAGTGCTGACCAGCCACTTATCTGGAGATTGAACTTTTAGATTTGAAAGTAATTTTTAACAAAATACATAGCTGAAATTATTTTGGATGGCTGATGATAGCTGGACAGAACAGAAACTTCAGGGGATGTGTGATAGTGCTCCCTCACCCTCATGTTACTCAATTCAAGATACTGATGACCTCACTTTGAGGAGGCAGAGGTGCAGGAGATTGTTCTCAGGGCCCCTATGAAGGTGTCCACTAAATAAGGAGCAATGGAGGAATATAACCCTACGACTATCCCTTTAACTAGAATTCACCATGAACATGTGGCTGGCAGGTAAGTTGTTTAGACAATGTGAACCTAAGTGCCAGCAGTACAGTCCTTCAACAGGCCTTAGGTCTTATCAGTACCACTAAGACAGCCCCAGCAATGAAGAAAAGCTGACTGAAGCTGATCTCAAGCAGGGGAGAGGTTATGTAAACAAAGGTAGTCTCATTTCTTTGAGGGTATGCAAACACAATTGGTTATCTTGCTAATTAATTTGGTGATGTCCCTGGACTCTGAGCTGTCACTATGCTTGTGCATGCATTTTGTTTAGGAACCCCTGTCTCCTCCTGGCAGATTACATATGTAACCAAAGCTGGGTTTCCATTACCCCTTCTCTGAAATAGCAACGTGATATATCTCGGTATGACACTATCAGCTTTGAAGATGCATGATCTAGAACACAACGTGCAGTTCATCTTAATAACACAAAGCTAGCATAAATGCATCAAAAGCACCCTCTTCTCACATACTGGTTTCTCATTGCTAAGTGCAAGCGCTTCTTCAAAGTTATCTAAGAGTTTCTTGGGGGCTGTTCTGTTACTGTTGAATAAATTCTCACGGGAGTAAAGGGTTATCAAAACTTCAACACCTTCTACTTCTCTAGATAACTTTCTTTATTGTAAACATACAGTAGCATCAACACTTCAAGATAAAAACCCTAAAATAAAAAGTAAAAAACCAATCCTCTCCTGCCTACACAGTTCTCCCTTTGAGACTGAAATGAAAGCCTGGCAGATAGTAGCCACATCACTTAAAACATTCCTGGAAGGCATTTGGATGCTGTGGTGAAAAGGGGTGTAGACAAACCAACGTAAAACAGCATACCTTCAGTCATGTAACTCATGGCAGGCTCTGCAGATAGTCAAATGAGACCCTCTACACTTCTTGGGTGTCCATTTCCCTTTCAGTATAGGTTAAACTTGGCTAACTGTTGTGGCCTATATGGTGCAAAGGGTGGAAAGACATCATGATCCCTGTGGGCTTAAAGTGTGAAATGACAGTAACAATGGCTGTGTTCTGAAGGAGAGGCCGTGATATCCTCCAAATGCCGCATGATGATGGTATCAGAAGAATCTGTCATTCACTAAGCTTTATAGATCAGGTGTCTCCTCCTTCCTCTTCTACCTGAAGAATTAGTTATCATTATTGTCATTTAAATAATCATGAGATACTTAATCTCTAATATATCACTGGGATGAATGAATGTTTTCACATTTCTCATCACTGTAAGACCATCAGCTGATGTATGTTATCATAGTTTCATGGCACAATTTTTGTTCCAGGTTTTCCAGGGACTTGTCTCGTTGTTACTTAGACTATGGACAGATGTCCTCTTCTGGATCCAGCTGGAACAGCTTAAGATGTTACTGTGCTTTACCCCTCCCCTCACTTCTCCTAACAAAGCAACTTGTTTGAGTGCTCCCTAACCCACTTCAGGCACAGTCAACTGCGTTAGCTCATAGCTCCTTTTTAAACTGTTCGAACTATCTCAGCTGATTCTGCTTGAAGTGGGTTAAGGAGCACTCACACAAACAGCTGGGAGAGCTATGGGGTAGTAATCAATGCCTGAGGGATCCTGATAAACAGCTTGTGAAGAGAAGGGCAGGGCACAAATGTTTCAAACCTCTGCAGCTATTTGCAAATTGAATGTCTACAGAAGAGCCTGTAGGCTGCGTGTGAGCTATGGCAATACCTCTGCTTCTAGATGAGGCGTTCTCCTCCACTGCAACAGCTAGCAACTTCTAAAAAAAACAAAAAAAAGGAAAGTTGAGAATCATAACAAAGTTTACAGTGATGTGCCTGTGTAGCATATGAGTAGATATTCTCTGAGCCCAGCACAGCATATTGTGCAACAGCATGGGAGAGGGGAAATTTTGGCCAGGAAAGCCAAAGCATATTCTTTCTTTTATCTGTTGGATGCTAAAGCAGTGCCATTTTGATTTGACTGGCCTGAAGAGGAGGGCAGACAATTTCTATCGAGCTTCAATCCCCAGTCCTGGAGCCTACTTATTAGAGTCTGAGTGTTAGCTGTTTCAACCCACTGATAAGGGAGCCCTTCCAACAAACAAATTGGGCTGCCTTCCACCACACTCTGTACCTTCCAAAATCTCTGAGGGGAATGCAGTGAACAAATATGTTGAACGAGTGTGCTCAGTTTGTGGTAAATGTCTGAACACCACCCTCCCCCACCCGGGCATATGCGCAGTCTAGAGCCGTAACACCAATGTTGGGTCTGAGGACCAGAGGATACATCTCATTAATTTTCTTACACAAGCTCTTGGTCTGCATCAGCTTCTGGTGTAGCGATGCAGAGCTAGGAGAGGGTGATAGAAAACTACACCCTCATGGGAAACACACTTGTTCTCGTGGTTTATGTTTGGGGCCAGGCAGCTGGAGGGTCTATTTCTGGCATTACCACGCACTTGCAGTATGACCAGGGCTGAGTCACATATGAGACATCATTCTCCTGTATGTAAATTAGGTATCAACAACTTTGCAGGTGATGTTTGTTGCGGCCTGTTCCCCCCCCCCAAGTGCTTTAAGTGTACTAATATGTTGTATTCTGGGCCTGTTTACGGCCAACCCAGAGGTTTTGTGGGCTGTAGTGTGGCCACCTGCACCCAGAGGAACACAGCTTTGTGTTTTTTACAATTGACTGGTTCAATGTTGTTTTTTTTTCCTGGGGCAAACCCCACCTTCACTGAAACGTGAACTGTCAGGCATGCCTTGCTCTGAAAAGCAGCAGCATCTGCAGTGTTTGCTGTGGGGTGGTGAACCCTTTCTTCCCCCCCAAACGCACTGTATCCTTTGTGGTTATACGTGGCTTGAAAGAAGCTTTTAAGCTGGTAAAATCCACCTTGGCGAGTATGTCCTTGCTGGGGCCAGGCCTGGGTGACAGGCCCGAGGCACTGATCTGGATGAAGGAGCACCCCTCAGAAAGCTAGAAGGTGAGTACGGCATCAAGCCCAGAACAAGGCTACGACCCTGTTGAGACGTATGACCTCTCACAAGCTTCTCCACCCGCCTCTAGAGCCCGTGACAGCGGGCCAGGGCCGCCCGCAGCACCCTCCCGAGCCCGCAGCCCTGCGCTGCCCTGACCTAAGATGGCGGCCCGCGAGTGGCGGGGGTGAACGGCGGCGGAGGCTGCGTCACGTGGCGGCGGCGGGCGGCGCATGCGCCCTGGAGGCGGCGCTGACAGGCGGCTGCATGGTGCCTGCCGACCCTCCGCCGCCGATGCAGTGAGGCCGGGCCGGGCCGGGGGAGCCGGCGGCGGCCTGGATGGTGGCGTAGGGCCCGCACTGCTGGCTCCCCAGCATGGCGAGCTACCTGCCCCCCTGCGTGATAGACGGAGGCACCGGGTGAGTTCGGGGAGGGGGGACCGCCGCTGCCAGTCCCCTTTCTGGGGAGTGGGTGGGTGTCTCCGCCGTGCCGGCGCCCCTCAGCCGCCTCCTGCTGCCGGCGAGGGCCCTCAGCGGGGAGTCCCTCCCCCTTTCCACGGGTCTGGGCTCCTGCCCTGTGTCCCGGTCCCCTCTCGGCCTGTCGCCCCTTCAGGCGGAGGGTCTCGCTCCCCTCCGGGCCCCTCCGCCGCTGGGGCGGCCGCTGCTGCCCACCGCCCTCCACCGAGTACCCTCCTTCACTTCTTGTCCTTCCTCCCCGTTGGGAGCTCGGAGGAGCACAGTCCTGCCGTGCCCCAGCCGTGTGCCCCGGGCAGGCCGTGTGCCTCCGGGGATGGGGTGTTTCTATGTGCCCTTTTCTCCTCTTGGGTCCAATTTTTGTTTGTGTTCTCTGACTTTAAACTACTGCATGACTAAAATGCTAAAATTGGGAATGACTTGTTTCAAATGACTGCCTGGAGAGACGGGACACATGTTTCCTTTGCCTGGGAGCTGTGAACCGGCACTGAGCGTGGTCCAGGGGCAGGTGAGCTGTGCTTGCTGGGCTGCGGCGTCTCCTTCGTGCGCAGCTCTGGGACCGCAGTGGCCTCGCTGGATTGCATCTGGCTGTGCCTCTAGATGGGATGTACATCTTCTTGAACCTTTCCAGGTATTATCTCTGGCCAGCAATGAGGGGGGAGCTGGCTGTCTTATACTAGTGGTACTTCGGTCATTAGGTCATCCCTTCTTCACCTTTGTCAAATTGGTGTGAGATTTATTCTACATTTAGTCAAACCACAAGTTTCGTAACTCAAGTCTTTGAGGACTAAAGTGAATCTAAATTGCAGAGGTGGTGCGTGGGAGGTGTTTCAGGAACAGGTCTTTCCTACCTGTCTGTGGCTAGAGGAGACCCATTCATCATCTGATAGACGAGTTCTGCTGTGCCTCAGGAATGGGAGGTGTCAGAGCGAGCTGCAAATGAAGGTGATACTGAATATATGGTGTGCTCTTGCTAATATCTTTCTTTCCCTTGGCCCAACAGTTATGGACAGCTCTAAGGAGAGGAGACACCGGTCCATGAGTAACTATTCAGCCAATAGCTTTACTTGTCAGGCTGTGCCTCAGTGTCATTGATTGCATCAATTTATTGCAATGATAGACCTTTCCTCTGCAGGGAATTTGCAGCACTATTTTCATTTATTTAATGCTTGGAAAGTTACCTTTAAAATTTCCAAAACTGAGCCATCTTAAAAAAACACAAACCCAAAACCAAGCCCCGAGATAACCAGAGGATGTACTTTCCAATGATGTGGTGTCACACTGCCTTCTCCCGAAAAAGTGTTTCATATTTTGAAATACATCTTTATTCAACTGTCACAAAATTTGTAGAAGTATCTTGCCCTGTTTCTGCTTATACTTTATCTTACCAGAAATCAGCTCTGTCCCTTCAGTGGAGAATACTGGAGTCCACAGCTGGAAACTTTGGGAGTAGAATAGAGACCAGGTTCCATCTTGCATGTAGTTCTGCCTGTGCATTAGATACTCCTTGGTAGTTTCCCAGGTTCCTTCAATTTATTTGATGAAGATATTTTAAATACCTGTTCTCCACGGAACTGTTGGTGTTACAGGAATATTACTTGACAGTTTTGAGGAGTTTTTCAAGGAGAGAAAGGGAAGGTCTAGGTGGATCCTTTAAAAAGGTTACAGTATAAACTACAAAATCCAGAACATGCATTAAATGCAATGTCTGTCTCTTGAAGGAGACCTCCTTTGCTCTCAGTTTGTGGAGTGATTCCAGTGTTGCACTAGAAGTAAATATTGCTGACCAACAGTTGTACAAAATAAATAAGGACAGGAAATGGTTTATTGTGTCCTTTCAGAGAAATAATAATTTAAGTAGAATTTCTAAAATCTATTCAGTACTTACATGGGAAAAACTGGTGGAGTTTGTGTGTGTGAGAGCGTGTGTACAAGTTTGTTTCAGGAAGGGTTTTGATAGTCCCTGAATGATGCAACTTCACATTTCCATGCCTCCAAATGATCTTAATTCATATGAGACAACATGGTGTCTCTGCTGAGGGGACTTCTGCTTGACTTTGCTGCAGGGCACTGAAATGTGGAAGACTTTTCAGCAATGAGATTATTGAATTTGAATTATCTTGCAGAATTCAAGAAGAAATAAGAGTCAGAACCAAAGCAGCCAGAAGAAGTAGCTTGACTCATTGATACTCAGTCTCTGGAATTTTCCTCTGTGTGGGCTGAAAACCACCTTATTGTTAGAATGAATCTACTTTGGGTTACAAGCTTCAAACAATTCATTCAAATTATTCATGAAAAGGCTTTCAGATGAAAAAATTGGAAGAGCATGGTGGAAAGGAAAAGCTATATGCAGACATGCACTGTGAAACATTATGTATATAAAATACACTTTTCTACTTACATCCCTGGTACTGAATGAGGTGCTTTGTCCAGGCACTAATCCCTCTTATTTTCGTGTAAGGGGATTTAGGAAGTTTGTGAAAAGACTCTTGATGTTGTTTTGCATGTAAGGAGCTTGGTTTAATTTGCTGTTGTTTGCAGCCATAGGCCTCAGTCCTGTAAAAAGCTGGAATTTCTCAAAAAAAGCAATGACAGGTGTATAGAAAAGAGGTACAGACCTTCAGTGAGAAATGTATCATCATAGCAGGACAGGATAATGTTCTTTTTCTCTATTGGGTAGAGGATGTGAACTTTATGAATAAAGAGTGAACAGTTTATGACAAGTTTTGCAGAAAGTGTCAATAATTTGCTATCATCTTTTCCATTAGTATTTGTAAATGACTTGTCCTATTTCAATTTTGAGGCACTACATTTTCATTTTCTTTGCATGAGGCTTTCCTCGTGATCAGTTTACACATTGCTAGCAGTCTTTTTGTGGAGAAGGGCATGCTATTTTTAGTTTCTTAGGACTACCAGGCCTTTCCGGTCTTGTTTAAGTAGCTTTAAACTTCATAACTAGTTTTATTAACTGGCATTTAGCTGTGGGACATCAGAACGCTAGTAGGTGGGTGTGCAAAACCAAGATGTCTTAAAATACCTCTCTCCTCTTCAGTGTATGTATTTGCAGACACTGAGGAATACTTCTGTTCTGGGCGTATTTTATTGATGTCACTCCATTTTTCTTTTAGTAAAGAAAAACTACTTCAGTCTTACTGATGAACTTGGAAGTAAATACTTGATTTCTGGGAGAAGTGGCCTGGACTTGTCTTAAAACTTGAAGCTTAAGGTGTTTTTTGTTGTTGCTGGGCTATTAAGGATAGCTGGAACCTTAGAACATGTTACATTTTCCCCCTCTTACTGTATTTCTGATGCTAAATGAGTTGTTTTAGCCAACTATTACCTCTGCTCTTTACATGTGAGACTTATGAACAGGCGTTACTGTAATTACTCTTCTGGGACTAAGGAGCCTGGGTTAATTAACTGTTGTTTATAGTCACAGGCTTCAGTCCTGTAAAGTGCTAGACTCTCAAAAAAAGCAATGGCTCTAATGTAGTCTTTATTCCTATAGTGGCTGCTGGTGCTCTTGGGTAAATTGAGCAGACATAATAGATTTTTTCTGTTTGATATTTTCTTCTCCGTCCCTTCTTTCTTCATTCCCATTCTTTCACCACATCTTCCTTCATTTCAAAAGTGCCTTTCCACATCTTTAAGAAGACCTTGTGTTGCGAGTTTCTCAG
The DNA here is from genome assembly GCF_030936135.1 of Gavia stellata. NCBI lineage: Eukaryota > Metazoa > Chordata > Aves > Gaviiformes > Gaviidae > Gavia > Gavia stellata. Next base: position 8,194,869 of record NC_082599.1, read on the forward strand.
GCATATTTGTAATAATGATAATACAGTCTGTGTATGGCAGCATGGCATCACAGGTGTTCTGGCCGTAATAGCTGTTAGTTATTTAGTGTCTTAGCTGTCAGAGAAAGTGTTTTCTTTACAGAGGTTATTTTTTGTTTGTTTCCAGGACTTTCTTAGAGCATTTTGATGTTTTCAATCACTTCATATCTATCTCTTCAGAGCTTTTTTTTGTGGATGTAACACATCGTTTTAAAGATCTGGACCAAAAAGCAATAGAAATTGGGGAAATGCTAAAACGTTCACAGCTGAGCTTTGGTCTTTTGCATACTTGTCCAGAGAAAAATTTGGATGTCTTGTATTTTGAGATGGATAAAGCAACTGCCTGAGTTTGTCATTTCTATATGCCTAAATTACGTTGCTCTCATGCTTTAGTAAGAATTTTCCAAAATACACATCTGCTTTTTAAAATGGTTGAGGTTGCAGTACCTGCTTCCAAGTTTGGTCCATTTGTACATCTTTGCAGTCATTTTTCTACGTAAGTTTTTCCATTTTTTCGTGGTAGGACCTCAGAAAAGAAGAGAGTTAGGACTTACCATTCCTCAAAGCAAAAGCTAGTGAAATTGATTTGTGTACTAACTTATCACCTGGGAAAACCAGGATGTACTAAGGAACAATCTTTATTTTTAGAAACTGCTTGTTTCAACAATATGTAATTTTCAGATTATTTTTTTTAAATGAGTAGTCCCTTCAAATCCCCTTGCATAAAATAGCCTTAGTCTGTTGATCGGTTTTCTGCTAATCTTTAATGTAGTCTCCAGTATCCTATATTCTGGAGAGTTTCCAATAGATTGCTATCTCACTGGCAGTAAATCTGCTACTTTTAATGAAATTAAGTTGGAGTACTGATTATCTCCACGTTCCCTACAGCTGTCTCTGTAATTTACAGATCACAGGATGTTGCATTAGTCTGCTAGGCTGTAACCCAGGAGAAAGAAAACCATGTTTTAGATGCTTAAATATTCATTGGAGAGGGGACTGGAGACCAGGTAACCTCTTTAACTGTTTAAGTCCAGAGCCTTTCAGGTCAATGAATATTTAAATATCTTGTATAAAAGGGAAAAATCTCTGTAGGAGGTCCTGGAAGTGGGTCACCCAAACGCTTTAATGTACTCTTGGGTATGTCTCTGGAAAGTGGAATGTGTTTGGGTCCTGCTGGGCAGAAAAAATATCTGGGACTGAGTCTGCATGTACTGAGTGAATAGGCTACTGGACGAGAAAGGGTGGCACAACTGCATCGTCTCTTCCTTCTGTTCCTCAGTAGTTTTGAGAGTAGTTTGTTTCCTTTCCTGAAATATGTCCGCTTGTTCAAGTCTGTCTCTTGTTTGATCCTAAATAGATTTTTTTTAACAGCATTTTTTTCACTTCCTTGCTTCAACATTCAACTGAGAATTTAGTTATTCTCATAGTTCTAGTATTAATCCTTCATGGATTAATGCCATGCAAAAGAAATCTTACCAGCTGTTATCTTCTGTGAGATGTGTTTTTTGAAGAGAACTGTTTTTCACTGATACTGAGAAATAAGCTTATCCTGTAGTTTTGACTGGGGTTAATTCACCTAATGAAAAAATAAATCTGCAAAATACTGAGCTATAGGCTTTTGGTAACTTTATAAGTTATTATAGTAGGGGGATCTGATCCCTACTTGAGAGAGAAGGTAAAGCTATTGCAGACTGATAGCCTAAGTTGACTTTTAGAGGGTGTTTTCTTTTTAATACTCTCAGTGGGTGTGAGTTTAGCATGTGTGTAGAGGATGAAAAGATGGCAAACTGCACTCACCCCTCAGCCATTGTTTAGTTTAAGAAATGAGTTCTGGTTATATTGCAGGAACCTTTTAATTTTGTATATATGCACACACATGTATAAAAATTGTGTAAAAACTATATATACATGTTTACATGCTTATGTGTATGCATGTATGTGTATATACTGACCTTGGTTTTTGTCACTGGGGCTTGAAGGGCTATTTTCATGAGGTTTCTGCGTGATTGCCATTTCTAAGTCTTAGAACTAGGTCTCTTGAATCCAAAAACAGTTTCCTTGGTCCTCACTATGTGCATTTGAGTAAAACTCATTTCAGAGAGAGAAATGAAGAGGAAGTATCCTGTAATGCGTCTTAAATCCCATTGTAACTCCTGTTGTTCCTTGTTATGTATAACAATATTCCCTAGGTAGGCCTCGTTCTAAAATGTGAAGAAACTATGCAATAATAATCATAAAAAGAATTCTTACTAGTAATGGCCTTCTTTATGGATCAGGCTAATGTAATGTCCTGATTATATTTTTTGAGAGCCACGGAAAGTATGCATAAACATTTTGGATTAGACTGAAAGCATATGCCCACATAATGATGATTAAAAATACAACAAACCCTTGCCCCAAAACACAGTCCTTGTCTTTTTAGCCTTGGGGAAAATGGCTTTTTTAAACTATTATTTGAAGTCTGTTGAAGCTATAGCTTTGAAGAGATGTTGAAAATATAATATTTAAATTCCAACGTCATTGCTAATTCAGTTTTGATTTAATTCCTTTATCTAAGCAAACTGACTCGTAATGAGTGTTTTTATACCAAATATTCCATAAAGGGGAACTTACTGTTTAAGTTCTTCATGAAGAAGCAACCCTCTGCTTTAGCAGTGGCATACTATTGTTTGCAGATATTGAGAGGAGGATGTAGACAAAGGCCCTAAATTCACTTTAGGATCTATATTGTGATTGGTCTCATTTAAGAATGTCATGGCTTTAGGTTTTCATGGTAAAAATGGATGTGAATAATGCTAATTTTGCTCAAATCGTGCTATTATTGTACTTCTGTTCCAATCTAATGACAATATTAGAGAAAGACTTCAGTCTCTGCAACCATTCAATTAATTTTGTTGGGTTTTCCTTTTTTTTGTTGGAAACTGCTTCTCAATTGTGTTCCCTGCCCCCCCCCCCCCCCCCAAAGTACAGCTGTTTTTCGTAGTCTGGGGTGTTAATTATTTCTAGTTGCTAAAGTCCTAAACTAGCTTGCAGCCAGTAACACCATGTAGAGATTTTAGGTTTTGTGTGAAAATTCCTTTTCTTTTTTCTTCCCCAAGTTACCAAGTTTTTTTCTCTTCATCCTTTCCTTGTTAAAATAGATATTATATGTATATTGAAAGAGACAGACAATGCTTCATACCATCTGCTGCCCATTTCTAAAGCATTTTATCAATGCATGCTTACTTTCATGTAGTATGTACATATTACCACACACAGATACTATTCCTGTGACAAAGTGAGTGGTTTGTGCAAGGCATGAAAGGGAATTGTATCGGGATTGCAACTAGAGTTCTGAACTGTGGTTTGTACTTAAGACATTCTATTTTTTTCTGTATTTGATGATAGTAAACAAATATGTGAAGTCTAATGACATCTCTGGTCATGGTAGCTTTCTGAAAGGTAAGATCTGCACAGCCCTTTTATTACCAAAGGGTGGAATGTGGCTTGGCTATCTTTTGTCATAGCTGGTCAACAAGCTGGTCTCCAAAGTAAGAGCTGAGTTTTCAGATTTCATAGTTTGGAAAAAACACTACCAAAATTTGTAAGCTGAAGATGTCTGACAAATAAGTAACACCTAAAATATTTACCACTTCTGAGTTTTCTTCTCAGCAGGATGATACTTGAAGGCATAACCCAGAAAATGTTGATGTGGTATGCGATTGTTTGGCCTTCACTTTAAGTAGTGTAGTGAATTGAAAGTATTTTTTTCTTTTTTTTACATCTAAGTGCATCTAATGACCTCATGATCATTCTTTTTCTAGGTATACAAAACTTGGCTATGCAGGAAATACAGAACCTCAGTTCATTATCCCATCATGTAAGTAATTTTCTGTCCCTCCAAATTCTAATATACACTGCTATCACTGAGCAGTTCCATGAGTAAATGATGTGCTTTCCAACTCCCAACTCAGCCTTCATAGCCTCTTGTCCATCTGGGAAGTGATATTCATTGCATTAGCATCTTTGGCTAGAGTGTAGCTAAACAGAACTCCTTGTTTGCAGTTAGCTAGGACTGTTGCTCATTAAATCAGCTCTTGGTTGCTATGACGAAGATGAAGAGAACTCCAGTCCAATTTCCTTTTTATCTCCATTATTTTTCTGCCAGGACTCTTGAGTAGACAGAATGCAATTTACCTCCTGTCTACCTGACACCATGGTTACTGCCCAGATAATCTGGGGAAGGCTTCCAATCGAATTAAGTACTGAAGTGCAGGTGGTGTCTGCCTTATTTACATTGTCTGGGACTGTAGACAGTTTAATATTCAAAAAAGTTGTTCCTATTAGAAAATGTTCTTTTTGGGTGTGTGTTTACCAATTAAAATGGGATTGCCCATTTAACATGCTTTTGTTGAGCAGATTTACTCTTAATTTTTTTGTATGTTAAACTTGTTTAAAAAGTTACACTTTTCTGGTGTTCTTTACTTTTAGTTGTCGTCTTAATATTTTCTCCTAAATGGTATATATATTTATAAACAGTAGCATTGACTACATATTTATGTCTATAATGGCATCTATTATGTCATGGTTATCTGCACTTCTGTTAAACACTGCCTTTTATTTTTTAACTCTGTCAATTAACTACTTATTAGTGCATCTAGACTGCCTTGTAGCTGTTCATAGTAGAAGGTATAAAGATAAGGAAATAATAAAGGTAATCTGGGGCCAGAGTGGTGGAGGGGTACATGCTCTTAACCAGATGTAGCTGCAGTACTGGTTGTAGTCTTACTATTTTAAGTATTGTAAAAAATTCAAACCTAAACCACTGGTAAAGATTTAAATGTCTTCTCTTAAAGAAGTAGGATAGCAGGAGTTTCCTGTGAATTTGTTATAAATCCTGTTTTATAAAACTATAAACCTGTTGGGGCTTAGATGTGTTTCCAAAAGAATTGTTTGCCTGCCAGTAATTTTTGGTGCTGATAGTATTTGGCGCATTTGTGGATGATGCCTGTCTACTCTGCATTTTCTACTGTATGTTGTTTAGATCCTGATTATGACCTATTAAAAGAAAACTGTATATAAATAAGGTTACGTTTTAAGAGTACTTTATTCCATTTTTATTTATAGCTTGCCCCAGATCTGTTTTTTTGCTGTCTCATCTTCTTGACTATAGCAGCCATCATCTCATAATTTTAGTGATAGTTGCAGCCTGCTAATGGGAAGCATAAGTGTCTCCAAAGGTTTCTCTGTAGTGCTGCAGATTGCTTTCTCCCTCCTTCTCACCAGCTGGGATAATGACTCCAATACTTATTTCTGAAGTAGATAGTTTATTTTGTTCTCCTGTGCTCGCTCTTTTAATTCTAGAGTTGAAACTCAGAAAACCATGTTGCTTCCTAGCTTAAAGAGTATCTCCAGTGGAATGCTGCCCTTGTGCAGGTTTAGTGACTGCTGTAGTCTGTAACAGAATACATTTTTAAGATTTTCTCTGAGTTATTATTTACATTAGTGAGGGATGGGTGACCGGAATCCTGCATGATGCAGTGAGAATGAATTCTGCTGTATTGGCTTGTCAATAGATTGCTTACATAATTTCTACTTTCTGGAAAATATGCTCTCTATATCCCAATTTTTATTTCTGGAAAAGAATACTTAAGGAAATAAATATTCATTACTTGGTATTTAGCTGTTTTAATTTTGTTTTGGTTTGTTTGGGTTTTATTTTAAGGTATTGCAATCCGAGAATCAGCCAAAGTAGGTGACCAGGCTCAGAGGAGGGTAATGAAAGGCGTTGATGATCTGGACTTTTTCATAGGAGATGAAGCCATAGATAAACCTACCTATGCTACAAAGGTAACCATTGAGTATTTTTAAGAAGTCTTTTGGAAGTTTCACATTTTTATTATATAATGTTCTAGGACTTTTTGATAGCCATTTAAAACACATTTGCTTTTTTGTAAAGTATTTTTGTTGCTTTTTAAAAACTGCATGATTTGGTTCATGGCTTTACCTTTTCTTAAATGTCGGTTTTACTAATGCTGCCCTGTATGATTGGTGCTTGAACCATTGTGTAAATATCCATTGATACAGTGCAGCTGTTCAGTTTTCAAAATTATTAGCTATTAAAATAGTTATAAACACTGAATATTTAAATTCTTGCTAAAAGTGTATTCTCTTAACATGGCATATGAACTGGGGAATGTGTTAGATACTTTTGCTTCAGGGAATGTCACAATTGTTTTGTGGAGGGCTGTCTTCAATGCAGCTTTTCTGTGAATCATATTTTCCATACCCTAGTAAAGGACTTCTTGTACTTACAAAATGTTATCGGCTTATGAATTATGTGGAAAAAATCATATTTTATACATCTTACTGTATTACTTAAATGTCAGCTGTGTTCTTAACATTGAACAAAATGTAAACATCATCCTTGCCAGAATTTTTGTTGAAAAATATCTAGCCTATATGGTCTTTATTTCTTTTTATAGATTGGAAGGCATATTGAAGCCAAGTATGAGTCTCAACTTTATAAATGATAAAATTTATCCAAACAGAGATTAAAACACACTGCTGCAGTAGAGCAATAGGAGTATTGGGAATAGAGTCTAGATTCTGGCTTCTAGTCCTGCAAGATAGAATCGCAATTTGAAGTACCTGGGGGCAGGAGATAACTTCAAATACTGCCTCTAAATTAAAATTAAATGGAGGATTTGATAAGATAGCGATGAGGTGAGGTGTTTCATTCTTGCAGAAGATGTAAGGGTTTGGGGACTTAGGCTGTTCCTATTTCTGGGTTTGTTTATCCTTGTATGGTCTAGAGTGTTGACAAGTTTTCTTGCTTCAGTGGCCTATACGACATGGTATTGTTGAAGACTGGGACCTCATGGAGAGGTTCATGGAGCAGGTCATTTTTAAATACCTACGAGCTGAACCTGAGGATCACTATTTTTTAATGGTGAGTTAATGAGACTCGGTAGGAAAATATTTTTGTAAGAGGAAAACTAAATAATGTTCCAAGCACAAGTAGCTGCTTTGGAGATTTTTTCTCTGTATGTGTCTTTTATTTCTTCAGCAGCCCGGGGGGTGGCAGGCAGGGAGGAGAGAGTGGAGGAAAGTAATCTGTAAAGCTGCATTATAACTAAATTCTGTTCATTTTGTGATGCAGGTTGGATTTTGTTTTTGAAAAGCTTCAGTCACTTTGTTTAAGCTAAATTCTGTTTGAAATTTTCTATTTTGAGTGCACTGAAAATTTTGAAAGTTTGATTACCATGCCAAGCTAATCAATGCATGAACCGTTAGGACTCTATTAAGGTGCTTTTCAAAACTTTTTTTTTTTTGCAGACAGAGCCTCCACTGAACACACCAGAAAACAGAGAGTATCTTGCAGAAATCATGTTCGAATCATTTAACATACCAGGACTTTACATTGCTGTTCAGGTGAACAAAGTGAATATATACTTTTAAAGTGCAGTGTAGCTGCAGTATGTATAGTCTTCTGCATGCACATGTCTAAAATGTTTGAAACAGTATTTTCTGAGATTGTAAATTAGCACACTCTGCGTTGCTTCTAAATATAAACTCTTCCTCATGTAGGCAGTGTTGGCCTTAGCTGCCTCCTGGACGTCACGGCAGGTTGGAGAACGCACTTTGACTGGAATTGTCATCGATAGTGGTGATGGAGTGACCCACGTAATTCCTGTGGTATGTTGCAGGATGCAATTTGAGATTATCAGTGGTTTGGACAAGTACAGGGTTTGTTTACTATAGATTTAAATAAGAGGTGTCAAATGAAATTTTATTTTTACATTTTTAGTGTTGCTTGGTTGTTTGGGATTTTTTTACTCCCTTAGGATTGTTATGAAAAGTATGTATTTTATTATGTGAACTTATTTATGCAATTAATTTAGCTTGCAGACTATAGGAAGGTCACAGTAAGGAATCATCAGGCCATCTTTTAAAGGCTATTTCTATGTAAAACCTTGTCTTCTGTTACCGTGATGCCTCCGTTCTGTTTAATGCTTATCACGGTTTTGGATTTCCTGCCTGCCACCAACATCTGACAAGAAATGTCCTAACTTTTTTTGATGTCCTGCATTTTGATTGTTTAATATAGCTGATAATGTGTGCTTTTTATATGATTTTATTGTATTTTAGAAGTTAGTGAACTCTGCTTGTGTGGAAGAAAACTACAAGCTTGTGCAAATGAATGTTGTCAACCATATACATGGTTGATCTCATACAGCTTAATTATGTTAGGATGTTAAAAATATAGAATTATCTGTGCATACTGACATCTGTTGATGTCATTTTGTGTATTTCTGAAGCATATAGTATGCTTGAATGATCAGTTATTTTAGAAATGAAAATTTGATTCCCTTTAACTTCATATTGCATTTTGGTATTAACCTGGTCTTCTCAGTATTTTCTTCATATGGGAAATGCTGGGGAAAAAACAGCATTTACTGTATGAAACTCTGAAAAGTGGGGAAAAAAAAAAAAGCCAAAAACCCCAAAACCAAAATAACCAACAGCAACAAAAAAAAGCCCCAAAAAAACAACCCACAAACAAACAAGGGTAGAAATAATGTTGGCTTAGCAATACCAGTGTTTTCAGTAAATGCATGTTGAAAAAAATTCAGCAAATAGAGTCCTTGTTTTTATTGTGCTTATCGTTAGATACTATTTCATTTGATTTTTCTTGCCTGAGAATTTTAATGAATTTTCTACTTTTCCCTATTAATTTTTCACTCTCAAACAAGACACAAGTGGTCTATTTATATTACATTTGCTTTTCAGATCATGCCTAAAAGGAACCATCTGATCGGACTGTCTTCTAATGTGTGCAAGATTTTTTTCTCTATCACTTGTGTATCTATTAGATAATCAATATCCATTCATATGTAGTAATTAAGGTCTTTTAAATAAAAATAATATCCACTTTGCAGTGCATTGCATGTTTTAATAGTAATTTTACAGTTTAAAGATTTTACTTATAATACTTCATTTTGATTTTTAATTAAAAAAAAGGAATGTTAGTTTTGCTGTTAATTATTGACACATAGTAGGTTTTTCCCTAAATATTTTTTTTCCTCTCTTCCTACGTAGGCAGAAGGCTATGTAATTGGAAGTTGCATCAAACATATTCCTATTGCAGGTAGAGATATTACTTACTTTATTCAACAGCTCCTAAGGGAACGGGAGGTGGGAATTCCTCCTGAACAATCTCTGGAGACAGCAAAAGCCATAAAGGTACATCCTTCTTTATCTCTTAATAAATACATAAATAAAACTCTCTGAGCTAATTTTTTGGCTTTAACAAGTTGCCAGTGGCTCTCTTTAAAAATGCAAATGTAGGCAGTGTATTGTAATTAGTCAAGCTTCTGGTGGTTTATCCAATCAAGTGCGGGGGAAGGAGAAAGAGGAAGAAAATCTTCATGCTAGACTGTTTGGAGTGAATATGTTCTGCAGATTAAATCACCATTTTAACCTTTAGATTTGTTTAAAATTTGCTTTTTAATAAAAATAAATGTATGTAATGTCAGTAGGGTGATTGTGTGGGTCTGATATTGCAATGAAAGCTTGCCATTGAACTACTTTATCGTCACAGACCTGATGGTTGTGATGTTTTCATTTTGAGAGAGACTACTCTAGGTGAGTCGGCATGCAATCTTATTGAAACAAATAGGCCATGTGCCATTGTCTGTAGGGTTGAGTCTTCAGTAGTCATTTGGGTGAGAACACCTGTTGAACAGCCCCATCTGTAAGAATGCTCATGTTTTTGTTTTCTGATTGTCTTGCGCTTTAATTCAATGATGGAATAATTTATTTTGGCGATTTTTAATGCATGGTATTTCTTAACAGGAGAAATACTGTTACATTTGCCCTGACATAGTGAAAGAATTTGCCAAATACGATGGAGATCCTCGAAAATGGATCAAACAGTATACTGGCATCAATGCAATCAACAAAACCAAGTTTGTTATAGATGTCGGTTATGAAAGGTTCCTTGGACCTGAAATTTTCTTTCATCCTGAGGTAAGAATAGGGACTAGCAATATGAAGTTACTGAAATGTTAGTGTGGGAGTGAGGGGGGGGAGGGAGGTACTATCATTTTTGGTGCCAGCGCGCCATCCTGTGGAAGTAAGAGACCAGTAAGTCTCCGGACCGCAAGCCATGTACAGGCTTAGATAACTTAAGCGCAGGAAAACGTGAGCTCGGCAGATAATTATTTTTCTAATGCTCCGTGTAACATTTAAAACATCTTATTCTGTTTCTTTAAAGGCAATCTAAAATCGAGAAGAAACTGTTTGAACTTACAGATTTTATATAGTATTTTCCTTCTTCCTTTCAGTGTTGGTGTAAACCCTTATGGCTTTATACTGTGTATTTGATTATGTTGCCAATCCCTTTGGGCACTAGTCTGCATGGTAGCATTGCATGGATAGTATTTTAAATCTTGGACACTGACTTTTGATACTGAGTCAATTTGTAAAGCATGGATGCTAAATTTGTCCTTGAGGGAAGTCCATTGAAATCTCTGTTGGTGTGGTCATAAGTAACATGTATAATTCTGAGAAACATTACAGTACCTAGTCTGCCTGGTTTTTGGTAGTTCAGTTTGAGTGAGCTTCAAGATATTGTGGGAGAGAAAAGAGTCAAGTTTTAATATGTTACTGCATAGCAGAGAAGGTCCTCTCCGTTCCTATGCACTCCATGGAGTTTATTGCAGGCACCCATAACCTGTAATAGTATTAAAAATTTAATCAAGATTCACATTAACACTGGTGAAGTTTCCCTTTGTCTACTCTCCTCCTATCAGAATAATATTAAAAAAACCTCATTCTCTCAGCTTTTGTCTAAATTCTGGCCTTAATCTCCTTGTGGTCAGTTCGTAGCCATCTGATCTTGTGCCAACATTAAACCTCTGGGCTAAATAGTTTGTCCTCCCTGCTGTTTACCCATGTGATCTTACAGAGAGGCATTGAATCCCATGTCAGACATCATTTTAATAGCTCCTCTTTCCGTAGTCCCTTCAAAGACTGTTAGGAACAGGATAAAGGACTAATTGCCATTTTCTTCATTTCTTGATAGTTTCTTGGCTCTGTATTGAAAAAAAAAAACTGAACTGACTTTCTAGACAAGAAAAACACACTAGATGATACGTACTGCATCCAAAGAGAATTTCTCGCTGGACTTCATTAACTCCTCACTTCAAAGGGTGTCAAGTTAGCTAGGTAAAAGCTGCCTTTGGTAAAGCTGTCTTGTAATCTTTTCTTATTTTCAGTTTACAAAACTTGTTCTGAAGTCTTTAATACTCTTGAAGTTAGGCTTTGGGGTTTGTAGTTATCCAGATTATTTTTCCACTTTTTAAATTAGGTATTTTACTTGCTATTCTCCAGCCATATGGTATTTGCTAGCAGACTGCAATTTCATATGTCAGTTCTCTTGTCCCTGTTATGGAAGCATGTTATACTCTGCTTTGGATGCCGTAACTCTCATTTCTACTTATTCCTTTTGCCCTGCTGTTTTATCAATATCTTTATGGAGAGCTCAGGAGAAGTTTTCAGACTGTAGTTCATTCAGACGAGAACTCTCCATGTGAAGCAACACCACTTCTTTCTTCTCTTTTAATTTATGTGGCTTCATGTTTTAGCTTCTTGCATGATTAATTCTTACCATGGAAATTAGCTTGAGTTCTTGGGGATTTTTCACATCATTCTTATGGCTCCTGATCTCCAAGCCAACTTCCTTTGCTAATTTCTCTTTCAGTTCAATGTATACTTGCTGTGTTTTGGCTTTTGTTATTCATCTGGTTAGATAGGATGTAAATCCCAAAAAGTTTCTGCACCTTTGGGAAAGCTTTAAAGTTATATAATAATACATCTATAATAATATATCTATAATAATATATTATTATGTACCGATAATTCATTTGATTTCTTGAAGTTTAATCTCTGAAAGGGCAAAACCTAGGCTATGAACTGTTCTTTTTTTTTAAAGCTCATGTTAAGTTTTAAGTGGAAAGTAGCCACTAGTCCAGGAATGTTTTCTAGCATTAGCAATTCTGACTCTCTAGTATTTACAAATGCAGAAATTTACATTAGCACTGTATTGATGTTTGCATTGATAGGGACTTCCACTCAAGAACTTAGAGTATTTATGCCTTTTTGAATATTAGAGTTTTTCTGTTCTTGGAAAAAAAATCTGACTTTTTGGTGGGAGTTTAACATAAGTATTTTAGTAAGGTTGAAAATTTTTTACAGGGGAACATTCCGATTTGCACACTGATATTTTTGATTTCACTTAAAAGGAAAGACAGGACCACATTGCGCATTAACAGTGTATTTAATGTTGCGGGAGAACTCAAACTCATGTCACGTGCAATAGTAGGTCCACAGTGCATAAATTGTAAACAGTGAATTTATGACCAATCTGAATTTCTCAGCAGAAAAAAGAATTCTCATTTCATGTTAGAGCATAGAATAAGTGGTGAGCAGGAGTAATACTGACTTTGATTCCCACCCGCCCCCTTTAAAAGTAGTATTAAAAAAATATCTCTACGGTCTCACTTCTGTCTTTTTGTTTCTCCATTCTTGGGATGAAAAGTCTAATGCCTATTCTATTTCATTTTAGTTTGCTAATCCTGATTTTATGGAATCCATTTCGGATGTAGTTGATGAAGTTATACAGAACTGTCCCATTGATGTCCGGCGTCCATTATATAAGGTATGGTCTTTTTGTTGTAGGATTAACTTAATTTGTATGAAGACTAAATATCATCATCATCATCATGAAGCATATATTTGTAATGTGAATTCTTGTGCATGAAGGTCTTCGGCTTTTGCCCGTTTTAAGGGTTACGTCATGGTCTCACCCCTCTCACTCCTCTCCTCCACTTGCTTTATTAAGCAGTGATTTCAAATACATATTTTTTCATAGTCTTGACTTGCATCTGCCCACTCTCTGCCATTTTAGCCAGGTATTGAACCCAGTATTAAAGTACATGAAGACTTAAAATCTTTTAGGAGACAATAATTAAGCCTGCTTAAATTTGCCCAGGGTATAGTCCAGAGAGTACTTTCAGTCACTGTTTCTTTAAGAAATGAAAAGGAAGGTAGTGACAGGCATAGCCTATGGCAAGCTCCCTCTGTATTGGCAGCACATCCTATGCTTCCTGGTTGTTCTCTGCGTGTGCAACAGCAGTGCCCTTTTGGAAAGAACAGCATAAAGTAATAGCATGGAGAGGTTTGCTTGCTCATGTTAAAGGTGGTAGTTTTCCTCACCTATCAGAATGACTGTTAAGTTCCAACTAAGTTGCATCTCAAGATAATTCGTAACTATTAAAATTTTGCTGTATCTTTTACTTGTCTAGTAAACATACTGTGTAATCTAGAATGAGACATAGTGCTTTGGAGCAAAGCTGTGGAGCAGGTTAAAACAGGAAGTTAAACTACTTAACAAGCTCATATGTGGAGTGAATTTTGCGGTAGATGTCTTCAGTGGCTTCAAGCTTAGGTATGTTGCAGAAGGTTTTAGGAAACTCTTAATGTCTGGTTGTGCGTAGGGTCTGTGCCTTTTTCCTGAAAGACCAAAGTTGCCATAGAACAATAGCTTCATTGCTTGGTAGGGTAGGGATTAGTACTGACTTCTGGAAAGTGGTATTTAAAAATTGAGATTAAGTTACTCTTTCCTACCATAATCAGCAGGCAAATAACTTTGCCTTGGTTTGCCACTGACTGATACTGTTTTTCCATTTTCTGTTTTTCGTTATACTTGCTTAATTAAAACAATGTTACACAATTACCTATTGAATGTAGTGATAGATGTCAGTAGTTACTAATGCTAATAGTCGCTATGTTCTTTAAGCAAGGTCACTGCAAAGGGACGAGCATCTCTGTTCTCATTGTTTAGAACAGTGTATATGCGCAGAAATCTGCTCATACTTTCTCTTAGTTTCTGTGGTTTATCAATTTCACTTGCCCACAGTGCTGCATGGTGGCCAGCCGAGGCCCTGTGCTTTGGAGCTGGGTTTCCATCAAAGGTATTTGTATTCTTCCTCAGTGTTCATGCAGAAAATAGCTGCAAGTACCCTTCTTGCGAATTATATGTGGTATGTAGCCTTTGAAGCATTGTTTCACAGCCCATTTTTTGATGTCCTATGGTATTTCTCTTCCTTAGTTTTATTGCTGGTATCCCTGTTTCCCAATCTGATCAACTTCTCTCCTATGAGGCCAGTTATCTTATGTTGATGTTTAGACCAGCAGGACCTTCATAAGACTGACTTCTTCAGCCAGATCCCGTAGCCTGTAGCTGTTCAATACTAAGCACAAACATGCTTTCACATGTGATAAAGCCTTTTTAATTGTATAATGGTTGCCAGCAGTGCACTCTTAATTCCCACGATTACATCATCTTAATGGGATTGCTTGGAAGAATTGATTTATGTTCTTGTGTCTCTCTGTGTCTCTTAACACAGAGTTGAGAATTCTGGATTGCTTGGGCTGAGCTGCTTTCTGTTAAAATGGAAGAAGACAGGTAGGCTGCTGGGTTTGGAACTAGGGGGCTTGCATTGAAATTTGAAGAAATAAGGTGGACTTTTCTTTTTAACAAACCCAAATCTTCAGAAAGCAGAATGAAATTTAAAGTGAGTGCTCAGGTGAAACGATAGAAGAGTAATTTTGGATCTTACCACATGGCTGAAATAATCTGGCATGCTTGCTTGTTGATCATTGCTGTGTGTTTGAATTCCATTGAAAAATGACCCATCCTGCATGCCACTAGAAATGTGATCATGCTTTTGTGGGGCTGAGTGAGGCATTGCATCACCCTTGGCATTCTTTGGGAAGAATGGTGTATAGTTAGTCTAGCTCTATTTTTTTTTTTTTTGAGAATTCTTTAGCTTCCTTTTTTCTTAAAATACTGTTCCACAACTTTTCTTTATACTTATCTCATATCAGTTATATAGTTATATAAATATCATAGAAATACAGAGAAATTAGAGGGAGAGAGCAGTAGCACAATGGGGACTATGGTCTGCAGAAAAACACCGTCCTTCCCCCAGCTTTCGGGTTGCCGTGAGCATACTGCTAAACACAGTGTAACTAATGCACACTCAGCTTGCATCAGTGGGAAATGTCTGCTCTGTGGTATAGCCACAACAGATGCTAGTGTTGGATGTTTTCAATAGTAGTTGCTATTTAAAAATATCTTTTCAACCTGGAAATGCTCTGAAACTTGATGTTTGTCGGTTAGGGCATGAGTTTTGGCAATTAGTGTCAAAAAAGAGTAGCTGAATTTAACAGTCAGCTAGTGAATATAGTTGTAACAACTTTAAAGGTGGACAAAGGCCTTTCAGAAGTTCTAAAAACTGCTTGGTATTCTAATAATCAGAATTTTAGTTGGTTACAGGTTCGGAAACTGTCACTCTTACTCCACACTCTACTTCATCTTCCTTTTTCCCCATCCAGGGTCTGTCCACAGATAATTCCAGAGTTTAGATGGTAAGAGGAGATGAGAACAGTCTTGACAGTTCCGAGGTCTGTGCCTTCTCCTGGTGGAAAGGATGTAAGTGTAGGGTCATTGGCCGTCCCAACAATTGATTTCTTTCGACTTTTCTCTGCTGTGTTTTTGGCACAGATATATGGATGAAAGAATTTAAGATAAGTGACATCTGAAACTAGGTGAATTCTGTCAGAAATATCTCTGAAAGATTCTAGCCAAGCATGTTTAAATTCTCATGATACAAACAATAATGGATCAAGTTGTAACATCCTCGACCTCAAAACTTTTAAGCTATCTTCTCAAGCTGAAAACATTGCACAAGGTGGGGTCTGTAGTATATTGGCAACTGTGGTGTTTTATTTTGGATAAATCATTCGTGTTTTCGGTGGAAATGCAAGTGCGTGCAGGCAGGTTTTTAAGGATATTGGCTCTTCCTTAGAGAAGAGGACTTATAGCTGGGTGTGCGGCTATTGTGGACAGTGGTGAACTTGAGCTTGCTGCTGTAATTAGGATTTGGACTAGACTTGTATCTCTGTTCTCTTGGAAAATTAAACTGTTGACTGCTCAGCTCATAACAAACCATCCAAAGCCTGGAGAGATCTGGGATGTGGGAGGGTAAATGGGTGATAAACGTATGCCTAATATCATTTGTAACTTGAATTGCTGGTAAATTCTTCATGTGAAAACAGCTTCACGTGCGCAGCGTGGTGTGTAGATGGCGCTGTCAGACTGCTGTGCGGCGTCCGGCTGGACATCTGCGAGCTGCAGGGAAAAATACAGTCTCTGATGGTGCCCAGCTTATTTGCTGTATCAACCCTATTCTTGCCTTTCCCCTCCAAAATTGTAGGTATTCTCAAGCACAAGACTGGGTAGGGTTCAACTGACTTCCACTTACCTGTGCTTCAGCAAAATGACAGTGTTTGCTATGGAGTACTAAGTGCAGAGCAGGGGGCCTCTGTGGGTGAAGTAAGGCTGGAGAGTCTGCCAGGCCATTATACCTGCATCATATTGGCACTGGTGATAAGACGTGGGAAGGGAAAGGTATTTCTCCTACCTCACGTGGAAGCCCCAAGTGATTAACATTGTTAGCGTAGCACAGGAGTACTGACGAGAAGCCCTGTTTATTTCTATCACAGCTGTAATTAACTTTGTAACATTACCTGTGCTAGCTGGTTTAACAGTAGCTCAATACATCTGCATTGTTTTGTGGTTACTTTTGGGTCTGAGTGCAGGCATATTTCTGCGGAACAGCATGATCACAAGTCATGCTGAAATCTTTTGCTATCGCTCAAACTGTTAAATGACCATTGAAAATCATGATTTTAAAGAAACAGAAATTGTTTCTTCATCATTAAAAATCAAACTTACTTAAAAAAAAGTGTCTCACAATACATTTACTTCTTTGTAATATATTTGTTGTTCGATATGTATAATATTTCTCCTTATACTTTCTATACAATGTTGGCAAATATTGCCCTGTTCTAACTGAATTAATAGAGGCATGTAGCTTAATTGATTCACTTGCTCATGAAGTGCTTTCTTCAGCTTGTGAACCTTCCCGGTTTTACCCATAATAATTTTTTATTAAGTCATATATTGCTCTCATTACATGTCTCTGGTGGTGTGGTTGTGTCGTGCTAAACAACTTTAATTTAGGCTGTCATTTGGAAGGAAGGGAAACTGGGATGTGTTGTTGAAATTCGTATTTACCAGAAAAGCAGTTGATGCTTCTCAGTTTGGTGCTGCAAAGTCTGAAGTGTCCAGCTGAGAGTGCGCTTATACCACGTTACAAGGTGCAATGCAAAGATGCACAAACCAGTTCAGCACCTTGTGTTTGGTAGTATTGAGTTCTGCAGAAGCTAATTTAACTTTCTGGAATTTTTATGTAAACTTTATTTAGATAGAGATTTCTGTTACAGTAACTGGGTTGGTTTGTTAGGTAGCTTCATATCTCTGCAGCACTACACTGTACAGGCATAATACCAGCAATGGTATGGAGAGAAACTCAGTATTGTAGAGCTCATAAGAGAAGCAAAGGGTATGGATCAGAAGTGAGAAATTTCTTGCCAGCCCTCTGAGATGATTGGTGTTCATGCCCTGGCTTCCTTTCAGAAGTGGCCTACTTTTGAGTTGTTGCGGTTAGTGTTTTCAGCTGTGTGGAAGGTCTTCATCCCTCTCTTCTAAGGGAATACATTCTTTTGAAACAACTTAAATTTTCACCCAGTTAGCTATAAAAGTAAAAATCAGCTGGAGCTTCTTTCTGTCAGATGATACGATAATCAATGTTAGCTTGAAAGGTGTGGTTTGCTTAGAGCTGTTATAGCAGCCAAAGTGTGGCTGAGCAGAGTAAGATCAGAAGAAGTCTTGTTTAAAGGAATCGGTTGGAAACAGATACTTATATCCTAACTTCCTTGATGTCTTTTTCTGCGAGGCCAGAGAATTCCCAGGCAGGCTGAAAACCCAGACATCACTAGTAAGCTTTCTCCACAGACCTATTTAGCATGCTTCATTGTTACGTTTTCCATTAAGTAGTTACTGGAATTACACTCAGTTATTCTAGAGAAGGTATTTGCTGGGGGGGGTGTGGTTTCTTGGGTGTTTTGGTTTTTTAGCTGACAGTCTTTTCCCACCTTCATTGCGTCCTTTGTAATTGGTGGGTGTGGTGTTTTGAGGGGTGGGGAATGTGTATGGATCCTGCTTTCATTGTGAGTGAGGACTACCTGGGCTTCTGACCTCCTTGCAGAAGACTGACCTGCTGAGTTGTGATAAGTTACTGAAGCCCATGCATGTGCAGTCTTCTACTGAAGAGTTAGCACAGGTTTGGCCCAGTGCTAACAAGAACTGCAGGGAGCAGTGGAACTGTGATTGTATAATTAACCATCTTATAATGGCAGTTGGTGTCACCTAGCTACTTATATCCAAAATTCTGCTTGGCCTGGCTTGTCCAGATACGTGATAATGAGATGACTTGCCTTTTCAACAAGTATACCCTAGTGCTTCTGTTCTCCTTGACCAGTATTATTGCTAAATTTATTTCAGTTTGTAGAAATACTTGAATAATCATAATCTGAAGAAGGTGTAACCTCTTAGCTTCTAGCCCTGGAATGATAAAAGGTCCTCCCAATGTTACTGCTAACTCTGTGGTTGCATGAGTTGATCTTGGATGTATTCAAACAATTATTCTCAGGTGTATTCTGAAATCTATTTTTAGTGGTAGCATTGTCCACTTTATGGAGTATACTTGAAGTTTAATTTGCTTGAATGGAATTACTGCTTTCACTGTCTTCGCCAACTTCATTATCTCCAGGTAATATTTTCTGATGGCATCTTTTTAATTGCTATTTCATCACTCAGGTTGGTTGTTGTCTTTTTTTCCCCATTAGCAATTTTCTTTTCCCTCGCGGAGTGCGTGACCACTTTGAGGCAGGGGAAGAGATGTTCTTGTGTATGGAGGAGCAGGAGGAATCTCCCTCCTACTTCAATTTTAGGACCAACTGTGGTTTCTGGCTCCTGCTTATACATATGGCTCCTTTCCTCTTCTCTGTGCTCCTCTTTCTTTTGGGAAATGTTTCAGTAATGTTGTGGGGATGTGTGCTTTTCTTTTAAGTACATCTGCCTTGTTATGCACTCTTTTATACTGTAGATAATCTGAAGCTGTGAAGAAATGAGTTTTTCCTACTGTAATGGTTTTTATGATGTGCAGAGATTTTTTTCATGAATAAACAAACAGCTTTCTTCTCACTTTACAAGTTACAAACAAGGTTTTCCTTGTTATCTGTTGCTTAAAATCCAAGCAGTTACTTCTGCACCCTGCAAGTGTGAAGGCTTATTATGCATGTCTTTGACTCTTCAGATCTGTGTACAGGCTTCCTGGCTGAAAACAGTGGTTCAGGGATTCTTTCATTACATGCACTGTCTTGGTCTGCAGTGTCAGAAACTATTACTGAGAGATAATCCTTTGACCTGTGCATAACGAACTCTTGATCTCAGCTGAGTTCCTTGTGGACGTGTGTCTAAGGCATGTAAGTGGTTTTAGCAAGCACTAATTGGCACTTTGGTTTACAGTTGCAGCAGTATGCAAGGGCACACATGCAGTTTTGTCACATGGAGTTCATTTTTCTGATTATGAAATGCATTTTTGCCACCACCAATGTTACGTTCTAGGGTTCTTGTTTTGAATCCCCCCACCTTTGAAATGACCTCTGCATTATTCTATGATCCTGCAACATTATCAGAAGTAAGGATGGGACATTCTAAACCCCCTATTTAGAATCGAAGTGCAAGTCCAGGCTAAGAGGCTTTTGGTTCTGCTCTGAAAACTGAGTAATACCACGCAAGCAGGTATAGATAAGAAAAGTGAAAAGGCATTGTACATTTTCCTGTACTGCAGTCCTCTTCGGAGTTGTGGTACCTTTTTGAAGAATTATTGAACTTGCTAGTTGCATGTTTAAAAGTTTAACTCGGAAAATAAAAAAAAAAAAAGGAGTTCTAGAAAACTGTATAGCTTTTGGAAAGACGCTAACAGTAATATGATGAGGCCAGAGCCTTATTTGGTATCGGGGCTAAAACTGCTTACTATGAGCATCCCTGGGAAACTTCTTGATGTAGTGTCTTATTTCTGCTGCTCTGCACATGTAGGGTACTAGCTCACTGTTTAATGGAATCCTTCTCTTTTGTAATAACATATTCTACATAAAACTCTTCTTTAAAGGGGGGGAAAAAAGAAAGTAGGGGGCCGTGGACCTCCTATGGAAATTAAGCAATGCTTAAGGTGTTCTGTGTAGCTTGTTGGCTTCCTAGTGATGTTAAGATCCAAATGGTCACTTCTGCAGTGTTGGCTTTTGGGAAGCTCGCTTGAAGATGGATTTAAAGCATGCATCTTTAATTTCTGCACAGAATGTGGTCCTCTCAGGAGGATCCACGATGTTCAGGGATTTTGGACGACGACTGCAAAGGGATTTGAAACGAGTAGTGGATGCGAGATTGCGACTTAGTGAGGAACTCAGTGGCGGTCGGATAAAAGTAAGTAAGCATTTCAAGTGCATTAATTATATGAGTAGTGAAAGAAATAAAGTTCAAAATTTTCACCTCACTAGTGAAAATGCAGTGTTGTAAAATGAGTAGTATATATGTATGTGTTGTTAAATGTGTTGGTAGCCTTGCAACTTTAAGATTCCTGTAAAGACATGTTATAAGTTACTGTGAGCAGTCTCTAAGGGCAATTCTGGTTTCTCTTCTAGGAGATATGTGATCTTAGAAGTAGGCAAAAGTGATTTAACTGTTGTGTCCTTCAGCATATTAATTATGAAGCGTTTTATGACTTGGTCTCCTAGGGAACACGGCAGACTGAGTAATAAGTGTGAGATAGTGATGTGAATGGAGGGGTGAAGATGTCTGGGTCTGAGCATTTTCAGTTTGTAAGGATCTTACCAGAAAATGTAAACCAACTAAATAAGAACTGTTTTTCTTAGCCCAAACCAGTTGAAGTTCAAGTGATAACACATCACATGCAGCGTTACGCAGTTTGGTTCGGTGGTTCCATGCTGGCTTCAACAGTAAGTCTTTATCAAAATGGTTCTCAATTTTTTTATTACATGTTGTCTTCTGGCTGTATTTGATCTGAGTACTAAGTTGTAAACCTTTTCAATGCGACAGCCTAAACTCTGTCACATTCTGGAATCCTTACCCAACTTTCATCTCAGTAAAATTTGTTCAGGGCAAGTGGGAGCTTTACTTGAGTAAGGATATAATGATTTGACATAATTCTGAAGTAGCTTTTATATGATAGTTGCAATATAGTCCCTTTATTCTTGAAGTCAGCACTACAGATTAGTTAGGACTTCAGGAATACAGGATCCAAATCAATTGTCTTAAATGCGAGAGAGAAATGAATACAGGAAAACAGGAGCGATTCCTGTCTCCAAAGTGGGATTTCTTATTGTTGTGTTTAAAAGCAGTTTTCTGTCCAGACAAACTTTTCTTGATTAATTTTATTCATATCCTAATATTTCTCACTTTATTCTGTTTCAAAAATGTAATACCACATCATAAAGCTGCAATCTACAAAAAATGTTAAGGCATTAGTTTATTTGTTGGTTTTTTCTACTTGATATATTCTTATGCTTTTGAGGGGATTTGTTTTATATTTTCATAGCCAGAGTTTTTCCAAGTATGTCACACCAAGAAAGACTATGAAGAGTATGGCCCTAGTATTTGCCGTCATAATCCTGTTTTTGGAGTCATGTCATAATGCTCGTCTAATGGAAACAAGATCTCTGATATCTTGCTGGTGAAGAAACTCATGTAATGCAGAGGAAGGCAGCAGATACTGTAAATACTGAAGCAAGATGTGGTTAACTCTTGGAAGCATTTGGATCACCACTGTGCACTAAAGCACAACTTACAGCCCCAAGTCATTTCAGTAAAAGCCATTTCTCTGCTGACTACTTCAAAGCCTATCCTTCTTTCTTCCTAAATGTGAGGTAATTGAAAATAGGTAAGTCTCGGTTTAGGAGGTTGTGCAAATACTACTGAAACTGAATCTAGAAGAATAGGGCAGTGTTTTGTTGCTTGTGCCCTGATTCTGCAATCAAATCTTTAGCAATGGAGCACTAAATACCACATTGCCTTCAGGGGGGTTGGAATGGATGCAGGTACCTGCCCAAAACGATTAGATTGCAGGATTGGGACTGTACTTTGTAAATGTAGGTTTTTCATATCATTTTGTATTTTATGATATTGGTAGGGTGAATTGATGACTAGTTCTAAGCACGAACAGCTATCAATGTCATGGAGTGATGTTACACATTTCCAGGTGTGAGGCATGTATTGGAGTTGTGCTGGTATTTTTTTGGGGGGGGGAAAAGCTATGTATGCTAGAAACTGATTTGTTCTTGTTTGGATTACACAAACTAAGTGATTTACAGTATTGTATGAAGTTTATTATAGCCACTGTTACTTTGTTTTGAATTTTCTGAAACTGTTTTATAGAAGATGATGTTTTGTTTTGATGTTGGTGAGTGGTGGATGACACACGGGCCTTGCACCAGTGAAATAAAAGCTGTTAACATCTTTATGAATGTTTGTGGTAGTCCTGATTTATGTACTCCTCCACTTTATCTCACAAGGTTAGTTTTCCATTTACATGTCAATGTACATGGAATCATAGTAACACTGAAGTTGGAAGGGACCTCTGGAGATTTCTGGTCCAGATTCCTGCTTAGTGCAGGGCTCACTTCAATGTCAGATCCGGTTGCTCAGGGCCAGTCAAGTTTCAAGGATCTCTGTGAGTGGAGGTTCCTTAACGTCTCTTAACTACCCTATGATGGGTACATGTTCTTGTTGTGGACACAGTGTTTGTTTTTCTATGTTTTAAATCTAAATAGGTAGGAAATCCTACTTATTCTATCTCTACTGATACTTACCTATCTCTGGCAGCAGAGGTTTTGTAACAGTTTGTGTAGCCCAATAAGAGTTTTGCGGGACACATCAATTTGGTTTTAACTGGTGTGGAGAGATTGAGACCAAGCGATTATTTGTTCAGCATAAATTAGAAATTCAGCAAAATGGGACTCCATGACTCGAGCCTGGTTCTGACTGCTTTTGAACTTAAAGCTCAGCTCTCAGGAGAAACACATTGAAGCTTACTTTTCTCAATCCTCTCACTAAGAAAGAAATGGGTAATCTAATATAACATGTACTGTTTTAGCTTGTTCCAGTGTTACATCAGCTTGTCTATGTTTAAATCTATGTTTCAAGTTTGTCACTGCACTGCTTGCTACTTGGGTTTTTGGCCTGTACAGCAAAATCCAGAACCACGGGCACATGG
Organism: Gavia stellata; assembly: GCF_030936135.1. Taxonomy (NCBI): domain Eukaryota; kingdom Metazoa; phylum Chordata; class Aves; order Gaviiformes; family Gaviidae; genus Gavia; species Gavia stellata. Next base: position 8,218,193 of record NC_082599.1, read on the forward strand.
CTGGAGTCAGGCTTCAGAGGAAGATTTACATGTTTAGTGCGCTGAGTAAATGTGGGCTGAAACACTGTTGTGCTCACTTGGTGCTACAAAATAGGGAATGCTGGGGATGTGGCATAGTTACTTGTGGCCTGCAACTAGTTTTAGCCAGGCACTGAGATACCTTAGACTTAGCAGGAGGTGGCCTTTTTTTTTTGCTCCACACTTCTGACATAAGGCATGGGCGCCCATTTTTTGGGGGAAAGAAAACTTCTTTCAAAATGCGAGCAAGACTCGCTTTGAAAACAAATGCGGAAATGTGCTCATGTTCACTGTTTATAAAAAAAACGACATTGATGGTAAGAAAACTAGTGGATGTTCAAATGTCCTGCAGCTGCTTTCCCCTGTTCTGCACCTTTTGGGAAGACTGACCCTACCTATCACACACACTACAGACCACATGATTGGGTGGAAAAGAATTCAAAATGAGGTGTGACAGAGGACAATGCAAAGCCCCTTTTCTTCTGTCTTGCTGGCTACTGTTGGACTAGTTTAAGCTCGTTGTCAAGTAAGCTTGCCTTTTCAGTTACTTTTTATGGATTCCTTGCAGTTAATGAATAACCACAAGGACCTGTGAACAGCAGGTTGAAAATTGATTCCCAAACTGTTTTGGGCACTCACCTGAGAAGGAGCACATGCATTGGGTTTGAATCCTCTTGGACAGAGGAAGGAATTGAACCCAAGACTTAAGGCCAGAAGGGCCAGCAGGTATCTATTCTGCCTCCAGACACTTACACACCAGCAGTTACTAGTGCACTTCCACAAAGTGTGATTTCTTGAGGAGTGCTATCTCTAAACCTAATGCATCAGGGCAGATTTCTGGAACCTGGTGAGGGCAATAGTTTGCTGCTCTAATAGCTGTTGTGGAAGTGATTGTGGTCCTGCTTTGTGAGCAGGCTCTGGTGATCACAGGACATTTCTGTGAGACGATTTGACATGGTAACCTTGCACAATACTCCTCCACCCCTGTTTTCTTGAATGCAATGATCTGTTAGATTGGCTCACCATGTTTGGAGAAACTGTAAGTTTGCTGAATGGAACAGTGAACCTGGACCTAAACTGGTCTTAAGCTTTGCTGCTGGTTGCTTAATGAGTCTTGTGAAGTTGGTTCCTCTGTTTTGTTCTTTTTTTATTGGCTTGTCAGATGCCTTGGAAATCTATTGAAAAGCACTGCAAAGATCTAGGTCAACAGCATTGCCTCAGTAGTGGGACTGCATTGAGACAGCGTAGGTAAGCTAAATTGCAGCAAGAAGTTCAGTCTGATACTCATCGTTAGAATCAGGGCTTCTGACTTTGAGGGCTTATGGTACCATATGCTCATTAGAAAAGGGGATTGCCTGTCCTCATCAACCAATTAGCAAATGATGTGTTTTAGCCTTGATTAACTTTGACTTGATTTTGAGTCAATGCTCTAAAAGTGCAAGGTATTGTTTCCCACTACTGAGCCTTTTCCTTTTTTTTTTTTTCCAGTAGTATTTAAAAGCACCTTAAGTGCTTTTATGAATCTGAAGAGCACTGTGCATATGTTCAGTGCGGTACTTTCAATTAACTACAATTAGTGAAGTCTTGACGTGAACTGGAACACTGATCTTTCTGTAAATAATTCATTCTTTATGATCACTGGGTTCTCTCTCATCTGGAAAAATTAGTGTTGTGCCAAACAAGTGTTGGAGATAGAACAAGTGAAAAGCTTATTTAAACCCACCAGGGATACTGAGCAGAGACATGCAGCCTCCTACTTAATTGAAAAGTGCATTGCATAATATTAAAAAGTGCTGTGTGATAGCTGTCAGATAGTTACAGTGAATGAAAGCTCAGGTAAAACTGTGGCAAAGGAATAGCCACTTACCTCATTTTTGTATGCTGGTCTTTAGCCAAGAGCATTTTTACAAAAGGTAAAAAAACCCCACAAAGTAGTGACGGGGAGTGTTCATATAATTTTTCAACTTCTTAGGTTTCTTTCATGCAAGCTGAATGTATGTGATGGAAGAAAGAGGCTGAATTGTATGTCTTCGCAGCTTGTTTTTGTGGCCTCTTCTTACTGTTTCAGATTTGATGATTCTCCTGTAAACACTCAGGGTCTGATCCAAAGTCCGTGGAAGAGACTTCTCTTTGGCATTATCGATCCTGTAATGTTCTAGATTCCTTTCCATATCTTACTGCCACCTACCATGTCAGTCTTGACCATGCTGCGTCATTTTGGGAAGTGACTTCATTTCTGTATGCTTTTTCCCGATCTTTTCCTAAGGAATGCTTCTTAGGGAATACCTTAGCATTTGTCTGCTCTGACATAACTAGCAAATCCTTAGGTGCAGGTGTCTGACTTGGTCACTTTGGCTTCAAAGAGAGTAGCAGAATTATATCCTGAGGGCAAGTCATCTCATCCTAGGATACGCATCTAAAAACGGGTTGGTTGACTCATCCCTTGGCAATGCTTTCTCCATTCAGTTGGCTATAGAAGTCTATGATGTCTAGCATAGATATTGCATCTAATTCTTAAAGGGTCAAAGTTAGAGGAAAAAAAATCCCACCCCGATTTTGGTTTCTGGGGGCTATGGACGGTACACACTAAGGCAGTGTGGTGAGGGAGCTGGCTTACTGAGGAGGAGGGCTGATGCAGTTCACTGCACTATACCCATGAGAAGTGGTGAAGGATGAGTGCTATGCTGCTTTAGCTTCCAAATGACTTGAGGATTTTTTGTTAACATTATGTAAATGAACAACCTCTGTGGTCCTGCTTGTGTATTCAGAGCTTTAGTCTAACTGTGCCAACCTGTTATGTGTTAGTTACACCTTCTACCTGTTTTTCTGAATGGTTTAAGAATAAATCCTGTAAACTGCAGCTTATTCATGTGCAAGGTAAGGGTGTGCTAGCAGAGCATTTTGATGTGCCTCAGGAAACGCTGAGCGTCTCACAGCTGCCGTGCTGTGTTCTTACAGCGGTCAGCACAGAGCTCCTGTGAGGCAGTGGCTTTCTCATGTGTACCAGCGCTTGTCGCATTGTTCAGGAAGGAAATTTTGTCCACTCTATATGCAGTGTAGTTTCAGTGGCATTCGTGTCTTGCAGCACTCTCCTGCCAGGCAGATGAAAGGCTCCGGAGCCAGCCTAAGAATGTCTGCTGCCTTCAGCTATTGTTGAAGTAGAGGTCAAGCTAAATCAGGATGTTTGGATCATTTTTCAACTTTGCCTCTGGTGGAATTGGGAAGAAGAGAGAGCACTTTGTAATTCCGTAGGGATTTAAATGAGACTTTCATTTTTTACCAATACATTACAATAAAAGCTAGGTGTCATACTGGGGAGAGGCATGGGCTTCAAAAGTACCTGTAAATAATTAAACAAACTCCTTATCACCTCTCCTGTTTCTCTGGTCCTATTTCCCTTTAAGTTCTCTTGAGTTCAGCTGATGAACATAACTAGGTTATATTATTAGTCATCGTTTCTTCCTTATGTCTAGTTTGAAGTCTGCTGCTGCTTTGCTTGTGGTCCCAGGAGCCTGTTAACATCTTCCCAGTTACGTCAGCTGTTCTAAAATTAAAGATTTTACATTTCCCAACAAACATAGCATCTCATGTTATAAATGAACTTTCAATTTATCACTTTCTCACTTTCAATTTATCTTCCTCTGTAATTAGAACAGGGAAGTGACAGGGCTACCAGTAATGGGAGGAGTTTAACCCTTTGATGGCCTGGGAAACAGTGAGCTGATGTGGATTTGAAAAGTCAGAAAATAGAGGCTATTTATAAGGATGATGGCCACCACACATCTTGAGTTTGCCATCATGCACGTCTTGTGTCTGTGATGCCTGTGCAATCATCTGCATCTCCACTTTAAGAAGTACTGCCCTTTTATGTCTGTTGTACACCAGTAAATAAAGGAGCAGTGTAGTTTTAACTGGAAGGCTGCATTCTTCTCAAGCAATTTTTCAGCAGGTTGCTGTGCTGTTTTTCTAGCACCCTGTGGGGTAATGACAAGAGTTGCAGTTACTTTTACAAAGGGAAAACTTCACTGCCTTTGACAGGTGGTAGATGCTGTATATGAGAAACATACATTTTTAATGCAAACTTGTACTGCTTGTAATTCTATTTCTACTGGTAATCTGTAGTTTGGTACAGGAAACAGATGCTTTAGGTCAGTTCCAATAAGGATGTAGTCAAAATAAAATAGAAGATACATTGCTGAGGTGGTAGGCACCTACCTGGCCCACAGAGTAGCTCCAGAATTGGCAGCTGGGTGGTAAGAGTCCCCTGATCTGCACTAGTCACTTAGGGTGACAAAAATTAGTTCATGAGCAGGGACACAGCCAGCCCCTAGGAAATACTAGGCATGACTGTGTCCTAATTCTTGTCCTTTTTTCTGGAGCATCAAAGTCCTTTAGGTACACTTCGATCCAGAAACAGGATGCATTTGGGGTGTGTGTGGTGTGTTTATATTACCCTCCTTAAGAATTTACTAACTTGGCAGGGCTCAGCCTTTTTAGTGTGGCAGGTGATGCTTGCCTCTAAGGTACCAACCTTGTGGTAGGAACAGCTGCTGAGGAAACTTCTCATGTGAGAGGCTGGATCTAGCATCCAGGTCTGGAGTGGGCAAGTTCTATTTTCTACGTTTGAACTGTTTATGTATTTGTAGTAGTAATTGTAGAATCATAGAATCGTTTAGGTTGGAAAAGACATTTAAGATCATCAAGTCCAACTATTAACCTAACACTGCCAAGTCCACCACTAAACCATGTCCCTAAGCACCTCATCCACATGTCCTTTAAATACCTCCAGGGATGGTGACTCCATCACCTCCCTGGGCAGCCTGTTCCAATGCCTGACAACCCTTTCAGTGAAGAAATTTTTCCTAATATCCAGCCTGAACCTCCCTTGGTGCAACTTGTGGCCGTTTCCTCTTGTCCTGTCGCTAGTCACTTGGGAGAAGAGACCAACACCCACCTCTCTGCAACCCCCTTTCAGGTAGTTGTAGAGAGCGATGAGGTCTCCCCTCAGCCTCCTCTTCTCCAGGCTGAACAACCCCAGTTCCCTCAGCCGCTCCTCATCAGACTTGTGCTCCAGACCCCTCACCAGCTTCGTCGCCCTTCTCTGGACACGCTCCAGCACCTCAATGTCCTTCTTGTAGTGAGGGGCCCAAAACTGAACACAGCATTCGAGGTGTGGCCTCACCAGTGCTGAGTACAGGGGACAATCACTTCCCTACTCCTGCAGGAAACAGTGTCAAAGGCTTTACTATAGTCTAGGTAGACAACATACACAGCATTTCCAGCACATCACCAACCCCTGGGTCTTTGCTGCCCCGTGGGTCTCCATCCCCTACCTCCACTGAGACGGCAGACCAAAGACTGGCACCAGCACATAGTCTTTCAAAACACTGGTGTGCCGCCCCCAGGCTTATTTCTAGCAAGCCTGGTTTTATCCCTTTCCCCTTCAAATCCAGTTTAAAGCTCTTTCAAGGAGCCCTGCTAACTCCTGTGCCAGGATCCTTCTCTCCCTCAGAGACTGGCATTCCCCATCTGTCACCAGCAGGCCTGGTGCCATATAGACCGATCCACGATCAAAAACCCGAAATTCTGCCGGTGACACCAGTCTCAGAGCCGGGTATTGGTCAGCTGGCTCTTCCTGTTTCTTCCCTCATCATTCCCTGCCAATGGAAGGATGGAGGAGAACGCCACTTGTGCTCCTGATCCCCCAACCAGTCGTCCCAAGGCTCTGAAGTATCTCTTGATCACCCTCGGGCTTCTTGTCGCAACTTCATCGCTGCCTACCTGAAGAATCAGTAATGGATGATAATCTGAGGGCCGTACCAGGGTAGGAAGTTTTCTTGTCACATCTTTAACGCGGGCCCCAGGGAGGCAGCAGACTTCCCTAAGAAGTGGGTCCACTCTGCGTATCGGGCCTTCTGTTCCCCTCAGGAGAGCGTCCCCCATGGCAATGACCCATCTTTTTTTTCTTTTTCGTTGTGGAAGCTGTTTTTACACAGGGCATAGGCCAGCTTAACCTTGGTGACACCTCCAAGTTAGGTGAACCCCCATCCTCGTCGTTGTTTGGTTCCACTTGCAGAGCCTCGTACCTGTTATGCAAGAGGACCTGGGAAGGTGGGGTGGTAGCAGAGGGGGCTGGCCTGCTGCGCCGGGCCATTGCCATTGCCCCTATCCCTTAAGTCACCTCCTTCTGCTGCGTGGAGAGAGGAAAGGGAGTTTTCCGTATCCCGTGCCTTGTCTGCCTGTTGAGCCTGTCCCAGGGAAGGTAGGGTGCAATTCCAATGGTCTGTCTCCCTCTTGCACTCCCTGATACTCCTCAACGTAATCCCAGAGCTCTGCCACTAAGTGGGGGAGCTCCTCTACCTGGGCCCACCTCCCACAGGTGTGCTCGCTGCTGCCGTCGCGGGTTAAAAGTACAAGTAACTCTTGGATCAGTGAAGAGATTCTTGAACACTGCATCACTACCTGAGAATAATGGCTAGGTTCCAAATTACCTTTCCTTCCAAGATAATTTAAGATGAAAAGATCCTTCCTTTTTCTTTCTGGTCCCATACGCTGTATATGCTCTTAGGCTGTAGATAAGCAAAAGGTTTAAGCAAACTTTCAGCTTCCTTGGCTCTAACTATCCAGGGTAAAAACAAAGTGTTGACAATGTCAGTGTGGAGAACATAAATAAGAGATGACCAGAAGAGTGGTCCTTAGTAGCGCTTGGGTGTATGGTCTGTTGTGGTTTCACTCCATTTTGGACTGGGTCAGCATCTACTGCAGTTTAAGTCCTCGTAACTTCTTGCCAAAGAATTGCTGGAAATCTATTTCTGCCCCTTGCTTGATGTAAGTGGCAACTTACGACCGATTTCTTTCAGTAGTTTTAATTTGTGTCTCCAGTAAGGTACTCTAGAAAACCAACTATTGGTGCAACAAATACACGAAGTGAGAGTAAAAATCCTGATGTTTCTAGGCTGCATATTCTGATGCTTATTAATTGTGCTTCTTGTTTAATAGCCTGCATCACTGGCCATGCTATCGCTTTTACTGTGGCTTGCTTGCAGAATGTTTTAGTACATTTGTTCATCTAGTCGTATGGTATGTCTATAATGCATTAGATGATATTGGCAATTAAAGGATTACAGCTAGGATATAATTATGGCCCTGTGGAATAAAGTTTTAAAATTATTCTGTTGCGGTCTATAATTATACTGTGTGTGCCCTGATGCCAAGGATTAATATGGGGATTACAAGCTGTTTTCCTGTAACATACAGTTCACGGATATGCAGTTTACAGTTCACTGGCTTTAAGGAGCTAGTGACCTCTCATGGGAAATGTTATTAAAAGGCACTGTCCAGTGGAATGTTTTTGTGTTATATTATGCTTATTTCCCTCCCTCACCCTGAGTTTATCACGCGGTGACTAGTCAGGGTAGCTCAGATCTTGAGTAGACAACCCTTAAATTGGAGTATGCACTGTTAAACTTGCTCCTCTTTTGCACTCTTCCTTCACACCAGAGACATCTCAGCTGGATGCTCCGGATTCACTGTCTCCATGGAGTGGAGATGGGAGCCTTCATGATATATTGTTACGTATTATACAAATAGCAGGATTTAAACATTGTATTTCTGTATATCTGAAAATGGTTTACTCTAAGAACCTCTGCAATCAACACTTCTCTGAGGAACTGTGGTTGTTTAGTTGTAATGAAGACGAACCAATGTTGATGCTATTTAAAATGGGTGAGAATGTAAGTGAAGATGATCTTTGAAGTAGCAAAATAGTGCTGAACTGTTAGTTGAATCCCCAAATGGGAAACTTAGGCTTCTTTCTGCCAAATTACAAGTAGTAAACTGAATGCCATTTAATTTTCTGTGAACTTGGATGACTCTCTTTAAGGGTAGCAGCAATCCTTACATTAACTTTGAAATGCAACATCTTGCTTCCCATGTCAGTTCTGAGCGGTTATAGCAATGCTTGTCAGCTGAACGGGCTCAAACCCCTTCTTTGGCACTGAGACCAACTTGCACGAAACAGCCTGTTCTTACTAAGCTCTCCTGACTTAGCAGTGAAGTGGCCACATGTGGACTGCCTTTTGGGGTGGCCTCTGGACTGTGCTAATTCCTGAGCTGTGCTCTGCCATTAGTTGGCTCAGTGACAACCGGCCATGGCCAAGATGGTCCCATGGATCATGCTTACAATTTAACAGTGTAGTTGATGGCATTCCAGTGCCTGGGAATGTTCCTCGGCACTGTTTAATTTACCAGCATAAATTGAACCTGTGTATTTTCAGTAGCAGAGTGATGCCAAATATTTCAAACAGGCTATTTTGCTATCTTAAGGCTCCAGATCTTTGTCATGCTGTTTTTTACATGAATCTGATTTATGTTTTAGGAGAATGCTTCTACTATAGTTGCTGAAGAAATGTGAACCTTGGGCTGTCAGATAACAATGACAAATAAAGACTGTCCAGTTTGTTTTGAAAAAATACCGTAATTTTTAAGACAGTGTTACGGTTCTTAATGTCAGAATAATATTTAAATGTCTAAGTTGTACATGTGTAAGAGTACAGGTCGGCTTATACTCTTAACTTTCTGTAGTGTGAGGTGGTGAGTTTTGCAGTTTTTCATAGTTAACAGGGTTTTTTCCTTAGTTTTTTCATTTCACTATTTTGCATGAGTTACCATCATAAAACCTCAGTAAGGCTCTCATTACAGAGGTGTATCTAGCATCTAATTTGTCTTTGAGAATCTTTCCTCCTGATGGGAGCATGTGAGAAGGAAAAAGAACACAGCTTGACTTTTACATTTCTCCGGATGGCTTTACGGAACTATAAATCCAACTATTTGTTCTGGACTATTGCCACAAATGAGGCCTGGCAGCTGGAACTAGCCCGCTATGTGCATTGCATGAACATTAAAGCTCCTATGTCTTTCTCTTCAAGCAGAAGCTGCTTTGCAATTGTAGTCGAAATTCTTTTTTCTCCTTTCATGTCTGTCTGGTGTTTTCCTGTTCCCCCCTGCCCCAGTTTTCTTCCATCTTGGACCTAAGAAACTTGCATGGATGTTTTGATGAAATGATTCAATTAACAAAAAAGATGGGCTGTGACAAAATGGCACTTTTCATTGGAAAGGGCAAGACTTTCTGGGCAACGCTCCTAGAAGTAGTTTCTTTGCGTAGTCATTTTTCAGAAGAAGGAATACAATTCCCAGTCTTTGGCAAGATGCAGTCTTTTGAACCTGTGCATTCCCAAATTGGTCAAAGTAATGAAATTGTGAAGCAGAATTAAATACGCTGCTCGATGCAGTTGCCATCGTGGTTTGCGTTGCAGCAGAATAGCACTGAAAAGTAAATTGTTAGTATCAGCAGAAGACAAGTTTAGTGGCGTCATTCTTTTCAAAGCCAAGCATTGCTTTCTCTTTCATAGGCTAGGCAGTATGCTCGTAATAAAAACCAAAGCAAGCAAATCTTTCACAGAATAGTAATGTAAATCTGTCCTGTGAGTTAGAGACACTGGGCCTGAGTACTCCAGAGTCTTAATAATTGAAGGTAACACTGAAATTAATTCCCCTTTCCTCTTCTGGGGCCAAATGTAATCGGGCAAGAGATCAGTATTATCATCAGTTAGACTGCACAAATGTCCAAAAAATTCCAGTAAGTAAATTGCAGCAAAGCCAACTCGGTTCTTTCCCAAGGAAAGGCCTGCTTGTTCCAGTCATGATTTGCTTCATGGCCTTTTGTAGCTGGACTGCAAAAATCTTATAAAAATTGTATTAGAGTAGGATCAACCACCCTTAAACATATCAGGCTTCCAGCTGTGAGCAAATTTGTCCCAGAAGCCCGGGGAGTTTTGTGTGAGGTTCCTAATTTTCTTAAAATCTCTCTTTAATGCTGTCTATTATTAAAGCTATTTCTTCCTCCTGGGTGTGTACAGAGAAACAAGCAACTCGTGATTAAATGCGTCTTGGCGTCCTGGCCGTAGCACTTACTGATTCATGAGCCATTGTGTCTTCAGCAGCAAAAAGCCAGTTACGCTCCAGAGAGCACACTTTAATTGTTCAAACAGGTACATTAAACTTTTACACTAGAATAATAAATTATGTGGAAGTAGATCTGCCTCTTTGCAGCTGCTTTTTATCCGCTCCAGCCACCACCAGAAATCAGCAGGCAGAGCAGCAGCCCGCTGAGATCATTCAGGTAGCTTCTGACCGCGTCCTGTGGGTCGGTGCTCCCAGGTTGCCTTTTTCAGGGTTGCCTTGTGGCTTCTGCTGCCTTCAGAGGGATGGTTCTGTAGCTTCTTGAAGTAGCTGTCATTTGAAGTGAGATGCCCTGAAGTAAGCATTAATGTTTTTTAAAATGCGTGTAAGAAAAGAAAAGGGTTGGCTGGAGTGGAAAAAAATAGCATTGAAAATGGCTTGGTTATTGTATTTTATGATCAGGCAGAAGTGTAATAAGGCTCAGCACTTATGAGCTGGAGAATGATCATAACAGGCAAGAGCACACATACTTTGTGTGGACATCAAGGTAAAAGCCACCTTTCTTTAAACGAGGCAAGTTTAAAATAAATGGGAATAATCCATTTTCCTCATTCACCCCATTCTGGGCTCTGCTGAAATTCCCAGTAACATATCCAAGCAGCATCAACTATGAGGATGATTTCTGGATTGGCACAACTGGGAGCTGAACTGGGATCAATTAGATCGTGGGAAAGGCACAGTCCTTGAGCAGAACCCCATTAGCTTTGGCTGTCCCAAAGTGGTACTGGTTTAGTGAAGGAGGATTCATGATGGGCTGCTGGGCATTTTCTCAGCCAGATGAGGTTAGTCCAAAAAACATTTTTGAGCAAACACTTTTTCATGAAAGGAGTCCTTTTTGTGTGGAAAATAAAGCATTTCAATCCCCAAACTGAACTTGTTCTTTTCCAAATGATGCTAATATAAGTATTATAAATCACCACTGTTAAGCTGCAGTTTCACTACAGATTGGCTCCGGTTGGGGTTTACCTTTCCTTTGGGACTACAGGCAAGTGCTTCCAGGATTTATCACCTTTTTTTTTTATTTCCCCCCTTTTTTGGTTGTTGGTTTGGGGTTTTTTTTGAGAATAAGTTTTAATTTCATTTGAGAAATCTTCTCAAAAGAGTTTGGTCGAAGTACTCTCTTGGTTTTGTGGGCAAACCTCCAATAAACCTAATGTTTTGACCAATTTTACGTACTGTCAGAGATGCACTCAGCATGCTACCAGACCTTCACAGCAATAATTAACAGCAGATTCTAATTTTCTTCAATCCGGATGATCTCTGATATTATCACGGGAATGGTGAGTGCTGACTGGGAGGACAAACATATGGCAGCCTGGCATGCCTGGGCAACACTAGCATCTCTTGCTCCCGATCTTTTTTTTTTTGTCTTGTCAACCATGCTGTCACAGGGTTTCAGCTCTTGGGGCACCTCTGTGAAGGGCAGCAGAATGAAGATAGGTGTGGGCAAATCCACCTGGAAAGGGATGTATTGTGAAAAACGTGTTACTTTACAACCATGCCTTCTGCTGAAGGTGTCAGCTTTCAGGTGAGGAAACTGGTCGTCGCGTTTGATATTCTTGATTCCTTAGCGGATATTCAAGTAACTCACTGTTGTGTGCTGAGAAAACGGGGTTATAATCCTGAGACAAGGTGCTATTTTTTAGGACACAATTCATCTGTTCCACTTTATGATTCTCAAAGATACCTAAATCGGAGCTCATCAGTTTAGGCTCCCTTTATAATCCAAGAAGAGAAGTATGTGCCCATGAGTGCAATTCACACAGGTCTAAAATAGGTCAGATGAATGACTCTGTGGCACTGCCGGTTTCTTTTAATGAAGTTAGGTCAAGATATGCAGCTGAACTTAGGTGAGAAGAGTTTTCTTCCCAGAAACTCAAATCTGTGTCAGAAACTTGGACTGAAATTTTCTGGTGGTATATCTAGTTCTGACAAGAACAGTTATTTGCTAACCCTTCTTCAGAAACACTGGATTTTTTCTGAGTGTGAGAGCATCAGGTTAGGACTAAAACCTCTGAGTGACTGAGAAAACCTGTTTACTCCTAGAAGCAGGGAAAGACCCTGCATTTCTTAATGAAATTTCTGATAATGTTTTCATGTCCTGAATTTGAGTCGATTCAGACATCCATTTACCAATTACCAGCTGATAGTAGCACTAAATTGAGTGTAACGGTCACGATCAGATAAACTGTGTTTATTCTTTCCATGCATCCTTTCTACATTATTCAGTTGTACTTTGTGATGGTGTATTTTTCTGCCCGGTGTAATTTGTGTGAGTCTGAATGTTACACATTTTCAAAGGCGCCGGGTTGATGCAGAGTGTCAGAGCTGAGAAGGTTCATTTCACATTGCTGTTTTTTGTGACAGTACTGCTTATGTTTAAAGATCTTCTTTTGACATCTCTGAAATCATCTTACTTCTGGACTGTAGCTGTTCTTGGGTCCTTCCTTGTTTGTGTTTCATGATTCTTACCTTCACGGAGATATCAACAGCTCTTCCTTCTAAGAAGTAATGCTGCAATGACTTGCTATATTGTGATTTATCAAGTGCTAGGGACATTTATTGTAGCTTTGTAGTTCAATAACAAGGAATTCAGGTTCCGGGATTCCATCTTATCGTCCTAAAAGCAGCTGTCAGTTCGTTAGTGATTGTAATTCCCATTCCTGGGTCTGTATCTGTTGCCACTGAAGGCAAAGACCAAACTCCTAAATAGCTTTATGAATTAATTTCGTATCATTTGGGATTGCTTTAATCTTTTCCAAAACAAGAACCAGAGCTTCTAACTAAAAACAGACAGCAGAGGAGGAGGAGAGTAATGTGTTAGAGTTTAAATATGTGCACACTGAAAAAAGATGGGGACTAAAAGCCTGAGCAACCCTGTGGGGGGGAGGAGGGCAGCCAGCTCTCCAGCAGAGCCTGTTTTATCAGTGTTTGCTAAATGGGTGCTAAGATGGCAGGTGCCATAGGGTCGAAGGGGCACTGTTGCCTTGACCCTGATATTTTGTTTCTATTTTAATCTTAATGGGAATTATTAGACCTGAGACAGCCATGCCATGGCTTTGGCTTTGCTGCACGTGGCCTTTTCAACAGCTGCCTGCTCTTTTTGACATCTCTGCTTGCCTATGGTATTGATGAAGAATGTGACTAGTATTGACAGAGCTTTGAATGATAATACCCAGCTCAGAGGTCCTTCTCGTATTCTTCCAGAAAGCAGGTGATGTGATGCTGAAGGTCTTGGTAAAAAAGCTGTGCTCTGGTTCCTGTGGTGTCGGCTAATGTCCCTGTGCAATCTGTTAGCTGTTGGTGTAGCACGAGCAGAAGTAAAGAAGAACTTGGAAGTCCCAAATATTCCCTTCACATAAATTTTAAACAAATAAATGACTAGTGCCAAATTCATTGGCCAATAGTTCAAAAATCACTTTTTGCCAGTCTGAAGCATCACCTGTGGTTAGCTTAGCACTTGCGTTTGGACAGCTACAGCTCAGTCATGTTTTCGTTGTTGCTATAAAACTGAATGCAGTCTTTCCATTCCCTGCTCTCAGCTGCCGTATGATTTTTGTTATTGTACGATGGCCATCTACCATTCAAGCTATTCAGCTGCACAACATCCAGCTATTTGTTTTGCATTGAAAATTACTGCCAAGTGTCCTGTTGTTTCAGCCATGTTTGCTTCTTGTAAGGTCATTACCTGTCTGATCTACTTATGTTCTGTAGTGAGCAACAGCAATTGCCATTGACATTAGAGTGCTGTAAGTCAACTGTCTTTGAATTTTGAGGCGCATCCCAAATGCTTCATCACAACGTGATTCAAATGGTGAAGGTAAGTTAACCCATTAAGAATGACTCCGAAGAAGCAAAAGGCATGTGCTGTTACCTACGCTTATTTGTACCGTTATACCTGCTCTTCAAACCACATCATGAATTGTGTGGTTAAAAAGGGTGTGCTCGTAACAGAGAACAATATATTCCATGTCACAGGAATAACACCCTCCACTTACATGTGGATTTCCTTTTCGCAAGTCAAGAATTGTGCAAGGTGGCTAACTATTTTTATGGCCTCTTCGCAGATGGAAGAACAAAGGCAGAGGACAGTAAATGACTTGCTGTAGAGCATACAAAGGATTGGTGGCTGTGCTGAAGGATCAAAGGCTTCTCTCCGAGCCGAGACCGGAGCTTTCTCCTGCTTACACACAGGGCTATTAATATTCTCTCACTGTGGGCTGCTGTTGTACCAGGATGTTACTCTGAGGATAAGCTTCTAATTAAATTGTTTACAGATGAGTGATTTGCTGGACTACCCACATGGTGTCTTAATAAAGCTGGCTTTCCTGAGGGTGTGGGGCGTTACAGTAAGAGAGGTATTTCATCTGCATTGATCGGGACTGCTGAGCACATCACAGGGCTTTTAGGTTCATTGCAGAAAAATTTTCCCTGTGAATGCACCAGAGGAAGTGCGGCAGCTCAGCCCACGCTTGCTTTTTCTGAATGACTGACAGAAGCAGCACAAGCAGCTCAAATGTTGGTCCTTGTAGTCTATATTGACACTCTTCAGGATAACACTGTTTTCTTCATCTGGACATCTGGAAATCCATCACGTGGATTTCCAATGTGCTGTAATAGTGTCTTTTGAAAGCGTACCACAGCTATGGGATTTTGGTGGTTGTAGCAGACCAATATTTCATGGGTAAATGTTCCTGAATAATGTTCATTTATTTGGTTATTTGTTGGCAGCTTTAGTGCAAAATTTGTGAGACACCAGCATGCACACAGGGGCATATGTCTCTTACCTCCTCGGCTGGGAAGGATCTTGACAATAGATGTTTCTGGCAGCAAGGTGGAGCTCTGGGGTGCTTGGGAAGGAGTCACTTGTAGAAAGCATGCACTGGGGAGAAGGTAGCAGCCAGGATCAAGCAACTGCTGTTTTTTCCAGGCTAAAAATAGAAGAGTAACAACCGTGGTTGCAAACAGGATCTGTCACTCACTGGTACTGGGGAAGGTGTCTTCAGTTTATCCTCTTGCTTGGGAGCACAGTGCAATTCTGTTAGTCAAGCTGTTATAGTACATCAGACATAATTGTAAGAACTTCCTTAGGGGGTCAAAAATAGTGTTAATTCACTCAAGTGTCTGCATTACTCTGGACTGTGTTGACTTTTGAACACCAAGGGTTATGGGGCACAGAGGGACAGGAAGGAGGGTTGTGCTGACATTTAGTATAAAGCCTGTGGGCACCTGATACTGTTTTCTCTGCACATCTTTACTCCACAGGTATGTGTACCTGCTGGGTGAAATTCTGTATCCATCATCTTTTGAAGAGTGCTAGGTTTATTGTAGCATTACATTTTGTCCTGCTGATTACTGCAGTACTTCTAGCCCTAAGCAAGAACCTAAGTTGCGGTGCAGGTTCATAACATGGGAAAGCATACACTGATTTATCCCCCATGATCACTAGGGAAAGTGTTTTTATTGCTCTGTAATTTTCTCTAGGGAAGTTGCTAGAAGTTCAAATGCTTTTAAAAAGCTGATTTACTTTTGTCTATTTGTTGTTGTTGTTGTTGTTGTTGTTGTTGTTGTGCTTAACTGGAATAAGAATTTGAAAATATTTGATTTTCCTAATTTTGATGAAAAAAGTTTGTATGAAAAATTTCCCTACAACTATCCACCACCACCTTCCACAGTGTCCATTAACCTGTCAGCTCTTGCTCTCTAGTCAGTTTTAAATTCTTCTTGTAGTGTTAAGATCCTGCCATTACACTTAATAATTTTAAAAAATCCAAACTTCTGGCCAATTCATTGCACGAAGTTTTAACTGATGCAAACCTTTTACTCTTCAGCTAACGTTTGTATAAGCAAAACTAAATTGGACCACTGTGGTTAGCCTACAAGGTGCAAAGTCATAGCTATTGGGCAGCAAATTCCCTCATTACTCTGATTTTTTGTGTAGGTAAAGTACTTCTTGTATATTGCCAGCTGTTTTTTCCAAGGTCATTTCTGTTTAATGCATCGTACTGCTTAATTCTGCTGTAGCTCTCCCTGAGCTGAATTATGAATCTCTGTATGGTGTAACAGCATCTTCTGAAAGCATACCTTAGTTATACTTCTCAGAATAGTGAAATGGCCAAGTATTAATAGGGGTGCTTTTTCAAGGGTTTTGAAGATGTTAAAAAAATCTGTCATTCACCCTAGTGCTCTTTGCTGAAACTGGGGCATTTGATGGAAGTGTGGAGGTAGCCCAAGAGCCTGGACTTCATTTACTTTTTCCGTTTCAGAAGTGAGTGGGAATCAGCAGAGGAGAGCTTTCAGGCAATGTTGATAATTGGGAATCTGATGGACAGATATTGCCATTTTTGTCTGCCCTTTATACAGTCAAAACATGTCTCTCATCAGTCTTAGCAGGATCCCCAACTCTCAGTAATGATTCCACCTAGCACTGTTCAGTGCTTGCTGTCCCACTGGAGTTCAAATACAGAATATAATGTTCAGCAGTGAGTTAAACTGGGTCTGGGAAGGCTGCTTGTTCCTCATCTTCTATTTTCATCATCTGCAGAAGAGCACAGTTGAGGAGAGGTGGTGGGGTAGGAGGATTCAATATCCATGGGGATCTTGCAGCTTATTTGGGGGAGAGTGGTCTCAGTTCTCCTCTGCTGCCTGTATAGGATCCTGAACATCGCAGGTGTAAATAGCAGCTTCGGGTCAGTGCAATCAGGAGAAGCTAGAATACAATCCGGTGTTTGATGCATAGCTACAGTTTATATCCCATTTAGGTCACATGCACAGTAGCACTGTGTATGCATAGAAATGCTACAGATCACATAGCCTGCTGCTCCTTTTCCCAACCACAGAAATGGCTGCATAGCCATTAGTGCCTATAACTAACATTTATGCCTTTGGTTAAAACAAATCTGGTAAGAAAACCCTTCATTAAAATAGGTAGAGGTAGTAGGGTGCTTTTCGGTTTTTCTTGTGCTTTTCGCAGAAGACCGTATTTCATAAAATTCAAAATTCTGAAGCCAAGAAGAGGAACATTAGGGTGAGCAGCACCAAACGATCAGGGAGAAATAGCTCAATACACCTGTAGAATAGCATATTTTAGTTGTGCTTGCTTTTACTGACCAAAAGCTCCTATTTACACCTGCCTTAGAGTCTGTCAGTCTGTGCCACAGACAGAACACACTGTGTTTAACAGTGTCTGTTGTGTGCATATATTCATCCTGTGCTACTTGTCAACCCACAAACCACACTTAACACCTCATTCGCATCCAGGTGCCCAGGCAGGGGCGTCTTCTGTCCCAAGAAAGGTACGATGGTCTCCATTACAATCAGAATTGTGCCGACTTCCCTTCTAGGAATCCTTCTGTCTTTCAATAGGACCAGTTAAATTTGGGAAAGCTTCTGAGCGCCAGCAAGAGTTTTCCATTGGCTTTGCTGGGCTGCGTAGGGGAGGAGTGGCAGGAAGGGAAAACACAGTTGGATTGTGAGTTTGTAAATCCTAGTTTCTAACTTCTTGCTTTTAGAAGTTTGACTTTTTCATAGCTTGATACTGTGGGAGGACATGTGATGCTGGATGGTAATTTAAAGTTGAAGCTTCTTATCATGGAATAATGAAGAAACTTTAGTTTTTGATCTGACCGAAGACAGGCAGGAAAGCGTGTGTGAACTACAGCCTGGCGGGGGTGAGATTTCACCTCATCCTACCCCATCCTTCAGCTGTCCCTTCTGCCCAGCTTACGCTGTGCTTGACTTGACAGCCTTCTGTTTGGATTCAGTGCAGCCCAAAATACCAAAGGACCCCAGGAGTAAAGCAGAGGTATTTGTGAAAGCCTTCTTGTGTATTTGAATGTTTTACAACAGACATATAGTTTGCAAAACGTTTTTGCTATCTTTCACCTACTTCTCCTCTAACCAGAAGCACCCTGGCCTCCTACGTGATGATCGTAAAGGGTTTAATTTCATAATAGAAATACACCATGTAGCAGTGTTTGGACATCGCTGCAATGCAGTGATTTACCCGATCGGCCATCTGCTCGTTGGTAGATAGGTGTTAGAATCTCTGGGACTCTGTGAATTAAAATAAACTACCAGCCAGCACTTGTTTGTTAGTTATGGAAAGCAATTAAGGTACTAATTGGAAAGGGGGTGCATAAATTTGACTGGCATGAGTAGGAAATGCCTGAGGAAGCTGACAATCCATCTCTACAATGTTGTTCCTCAGAAATTCTAATTAGAGATAGCAATTGGGTTCTTTTAATTTTCTTCCGTGTGCACTCCAAGCAACATGAAACCAATTAACTTTCTTACTGCATCGATACATTACTTTATGTACAGAACGTAGTGATAGAAGACATTTCTATTTTAATTCTTGCCTTTTGGCCTTTAATAGAAAATCAGATAGTTGCAGCTTATTAGACTATTAGAAAGTATATAGGAACGCAAATTTTTATCTTTTTTCTACCAGAAAGGAAATCCTAGACCTTTCTACTTCTAGAAACTTCTTTGTACAGTGCTTGTGATTTCTCAGCAATTTTCTAAAACCTGATAAGGATACACATTAATTAAGTTTAGATGAAGGAAAGTTCTTTGCAGTTAATCTCTGACGTCCAACTGCTATTCTGTACGTAACGCTCTCCTTGGCTAGGAGTAGGTATTTAACCAGGATTTTGTTTTGGGGCAAGGAAACATGCAAGCTTAAGTCTGAGCACTGTCCACATTCATACAGAGGATAAGCTTCAGCTAAAAATAAGTGTTTTGATACAGCTTGGGATGATTAATAGATTTAGTTTTTCCCTTCCTGGCTTTTTTCCCTTTAGGTAGGACTTATTTCTCAGGGAAAGTAATAGAAAGCTGTAAGGTAAAGTCTTATGGTGATCCTGATTACTTGATTAGGTGCTGCCCTAACGAAGAGAAATACTGACTTGAGTCTGGTGGGAGGTTGGGAGGAGGCAGGCACAGATCTGTCTCAAGATGTTGTTTTACTTTAAGCCCTACTTCCATTTACTTTCTTTATCAGTTCTTCCTTCATGGCTCATAAATCAAGAAGAACAAACATGATGACTTTTGAGAAACAGTGTCTGTATTTGGGGACACTGAACAAAGGGTGAAAATTGACAGAGACTGAAGTACCTGGCACTGCCTAGGTATAGCTTTATGGTGTTACAGACCCCCAGCCACCCCCCGCCATGGCCTCCTGTGGAGCTGCCTGTGCTCCATGATGAAGAAGAAGGAAGAGGCTGCTCCTGATGTAGGAACCTCCCCAGTCTTTATCACAGCTCTATCCAGCTCTGATAGACACCCAGCTCTCTGTTCAGACATCACCCCTCAGGTGCAGTTGACTGATAAACCAGTTTCTCTGTTGCTCAGTAAAGCAATACAGGGAACCTGTACTTTATTTTCGTTGTAAACTGTGCTGAGGTCCTTGGCAGAGGTTTAAAGCACGACATGAATCCTTATTATTTGCAGCATTGTCCACAGAATCACAGAATGAATGATAGGGGCTGGAAGGGACCTCTGGAGATAATCTAGTCCAACCCCCCGCCAGAGCAGGTTCACCCAGAGCAGGTTGCACAGGAATGTGTCCAGGTGAGTTTGGAATATCTCCATAGAAGGAGACTCCACAACCTCTCTGGGCAGACTGTTCCAGTGCTCTGCAACCCTCAAAGTAAAGAAGTTCCTCCTCATGTTTAGGTGGAACTTCCTATGAGCAAGTTTGTGCCTGTTACCTCTTGTGCTGTCACTGGGCACCACCGAAAAAAGACTGGCCCCATCCTCCTGGCACCCACCCCTTAAGGATTTAGAAGCCTTAAGAAGATCCCCTCTAGTCTCCCTAGATTTGGGGAGTGTGACCCCATCCCCATGATAGATGTATCCAGGGATGTAACCATCTTTGCTCTCTGGAAAATCAACCGTTCTCACCTCCTCTCCCACCTCCCCTGCCCCTCCAGCAGCTGTTGCAGCCACTCTTTGGTACCTACCTCGTGCCTGAGGTTGGGAAAAGGAAAGTGGGGCAGGGTGGGATGGTTGCTGCTACCTAACACACAGTGCAGGGATGTTGCTGCTGGGTACATGGGTGTTCAAGAAGCAGAGACAGTAACTCAGACCCGTGTTGAGTCTGCGCAGGCTCAGGAAGGGCTGGTAGGGCAGTCAAGCTGCTTTAAGACCTGCACCCCATCTTTGCTGGGGACAAGGCAGCAGGTCAGTCAGTAGGTTGGCTCATGGACCAGGAATCAACCCTGAATTTATCAGCATTCAGAGGGATTTTGAATAGGTGGAATCAACCTTTTTGGGAATGCAGAATGGTGTTAATTAGCATGGCTGTAGTGAGCGTAGGCACTGCCCTCGTTAGGTTCCTAGGGGTCTATTTTACTGGAGGAGTACTTGTCCCTTTCTCCTGGCCAGTAAGTAGCTCTGTATCACAATTAGTCTGTTTCCAGTGTGTTCATTACAGGCGAAATGCTGAATCTCCACATTTGCTTTCTAAAAATGGGAACCATCCTTTGGCTAGTGCTGCCAGATGCATTTGAAGAGATCCTGCCTCGCCTCCCTAAAATGGCTACGTTTCAGAGGTAATTGAACAATTTCTGCTTAGCCATCTCCTCCTGGTGAACCCAGAGAGAAAACATGGGCTGCATTACACAGATTGACATAACAATATTGAGAGCTGTGATTTTTTTTTTTTTGGTAAGATGCCGAGAGAGTTACAAGAAGTGGCAAAACTCTTTTAAGCCAGATTGGATTTAACATTAAGAGAATAACCTCGGAAGTGACATCTCAGGAAGCTGGACTTAATAGCTTACTTGTTCTTATTTATTGCTGTTCTCTAACCTGTGGGGTGATGAGAAGTCAACTTTCATACTGCATATACACTATACTGCAATACTTTCTGTGAAGTACGACTTGCGTATGCGCAGCATGGCTCTGTGGTGCTAGAAATAGTTTTGTGCTACTGAACACTATTTGGTTAGCTAGAGGGAGCTCTGTGCCTAAGGTATATGCTCTTCCAGCGCTGCTTTTTCTCATCATTAAACAGTGATTTTAATATCACCAAACTGTCATGACTGTTGTTTTCCAAACTCATTTTAAAATGGCATTTAAATGTTTGGAATAGGTTTTCTGTGTAAGAAACTGTTTTTTGCTGAGTTTGTTTGCCTGTCTGATCTCCAGAAAATGTTTGGTCACCCTGGTAGGTGACCGGCTTCCCTTGCGATGAATTCCTGCTACAGTGGAAAGGCAAATAATTTGATATCTGTTTAAAAAAAATCACCTTTCTAATAGCTGAAGTTGGTAGAGCTGTATGTAAGTGGTGTTTTCCTGTGAGAAGCACATCATGCTCATGTGCTCACGTGCTTGCTCCTTAACAGCCTGACCCAAAGCTCTTTGCGGTCCATGCGATGACGCTCATTGACTTCAACAGTTTGACCCCAATTATTTCCTGCTGGAGTTGTGGCTCCGTCCAGGAAGGTTTCTGTGTCTGTTTTCTTCAAAAGTTTGGGAAGACTCTGTAGGTTTTCTCTTATAACAGCTTCTCCCTCCTCTCACATTTGGATTTGGTGAAAAGGTTTTGGTGCTTTCTGAATCTTGAGTTAGCATTTTAACGTGTTCAGATCATCTTGCAACTATTAATGAAATAAACCCTGCAACATCACACGAGCCCAGCAATGCTGGTGTTCCCAGTTTACAGGTGGAAGAACTGAGGTGCAGCATGAGCCAACAACGTACATGGGGACACGCAGGATTTTTGTGGCAAAGCCATTGAATCCCCAAACCTTCCTGTTTTCCTGCCTTTACTGTGCAGCTTGAAGTACAGTGCTTGCAGGCTTTTAGATGTTTGCATGTGTGTCAAGAGTGCAACTTGTGACCCTTTTCCTTTCTGGTCAAGATTTTGCTGTTTTGTTTCTGAATATCAGTACCTCCATGAAATTCAATGTGGCAGAGACAAAACAAACTGCCTGACTGCCCCATACCTCTGTCATGAATGAGTGGTTTAGGCCGCTCAGAGAATCACCGTCAAGGGTATTGGCAAAAGCGATTTTAATAGAAGTTTATAAAAACGTGACTTAACAGAATTCGATGGCAAGGTTCACTCTGCTACTTACTAAAACAAACAAAAGAAAATCAAATTATGAATCAACTCAGAATGATTTATACATAGAGAGAGAGTGGAGAAACGAAGGGGTAGAGAATAATGAAGACCCTCCCATTGAGTCACGAGGTTCAGAATGGACTCCCTTGCTTTCTAAACTCCTCCTCAGAGAGGAGTCTAGGTGTGGCTAGCTCTAATCCTAGTCCTGGACTTGGTCAATGGGTTTTATCTAAAGGATTATGTGTATTTAGCAGCAATTTGAGGTTCATTCACGGTTTGAGGTAAATCATAAGATTTTAGCAATGCTTAATCATGGATTAGTTTTAAGATTTACAAAGCGACTTAATCACAATAGCTTGATTACAGGTTGATACACACACACGTGCACACACAGACATATATATATATGTATATATAGGTATACCTGTTAAAAATTCCCCTTGAGTTCTGTGAAAATACTCACTTCCAATGTCTCTGCATTCCTCAACGGGCCAGGGTTGCATCTTGGGGAGGAGAGGGTTTCAGCCCAGGTTGCAGTCCTCCAAAATTTCACAAACTGGAGAGTTTGTGAAAATCTGAGAGGCATCCCACTCCAAGGGAGATGCAGGTCGCAGCCCGCTGCGGTCCAGGAGAGCTCAAAGGGTCTCACTTGGGACCGCTGTTTATAGGTTCACGAGACGATTGGCTTTAGTCATTAGTAAAATGATGGAATTTCAGTAACCATGGTGTCGTTCCACTTGGATTGTGATCCAGATAGATAAGGAATGTCCCAGGGTTGTTGGGGAATGACTGATTATTCCATTATTATCACTCTCGTTACCCGCCTCGGCCAGGTAACAGGAGTGCCCGGTACAGTCAGTGCTGTTCCCTGCCTCAGCCATGCACGAGTTCCTGGTGCGGTCAAGGGACGCTTGACCACCCAACTCGTTACACAAAGGCCAGGGCCTAGCTGGAATTTCTGAGATCGTAGAGTGGTCCAGGGGAGAGGGGGGAGAAGGAATGCATCACCACAACCTCAAAATCCAGTTTGTTGAACTAGAGCAATAGTGAGATGTCTCAGATGTGTATGATGGATTCACATCTGTACATCTTTTACAGCAAGCTGCTAACTCGATCCAAAAGTGTAATGTCTTAAAACTGGATTATTGGTATTTGTAATTCAAGGCTGCAGGATACATTTTTGTGTGTGGAGATAATGGGTATCAAGTCTAAAAGACTCCTGCACAAAAGCAGCACTAAAATCAAGTGGAGCATGGAGTACTTTTCAGTGCAGATGAAATCAATGACTTTCAGCTCCAGCTGCCACACGTGATGTCCCAGCCAGGTCTGTCTGTGCAGGAAGCCGGTGACGCTGGGAGGACTTTCACAGGCAGAGGGTTAGGTCAAGTACCTGGTTTTGTGGAGGGTCAGGAAGAACTGGCTGTGTAACTCCACCATTGCCATGAGCCTTCTTTCTCAGTGAACAATTTGTTCCGGGCAGCACAAAACATCATTTCCATGTTTCCATTTCAAAATAAATACATTCAGCGTGAAAAATACATTTAGTTTAAACACAAAAAAAGCAAATAAGTTAAAAATAACAAAATAAAATACTTTGTAGCTCTTGAAAACTACCTTATTTTTCCACCTCAAAATAATTCAGATAAACTCATGAAAAATTTAGTCCCCCAAACAGAGATTTCTGTTGTTAAGAAGGGAGTTGTCTGGAAAATTTTGCCCAGCCCCAGGCCTCAGCCCAGCATTAAATGGCTCAGTTGCATGCCGGCTGAGCTCCAGCTTGAAGGGGGTGATGCTGCATCTCAGCTGTGAAAATCAAAATCACAGTTTGAAATATTTCTTCTGAACAACCTGGAGAGGCAAGGTGTGGTTTGCCCTTTCCTGTCCCCCAGGTGATTTTTGCAGGACGCGCTTTCGAGATGCTCTTTAGGAACATCAGTCAGTCAGTTTGGTCTGTAGGGGAGCACAGATAAAAACAAAATTTTCTTCCTTATCTGCAGTCAAAGATGCTTCAATTGGCAGCTGTTGCTGAAGTCACTTCCAATCTTGTCTTGCAGAAATATGCTCCCAGTTAAATACACACTGGCTTTCACTTCTCCCCATTACGGCTGCAGCTGCCAGGAGCTGGGGCTGGTCCCAGTGGGTAAACTGGCCACCGAGTCTGCAAGGTGATGTGTGTATAGAGCAAGAGAGAGAGAGTGGGGAGGTAGAGGAATGCTTTTTCCTATGGATCTCATCCTAGACTGGGGATCCTGGACTTGGCAATGATTTTCTCTTCTGTTTGTTACTGTCGAGTCTGTTTTGCCTGTAAGTGCCTGCCCAGGGACAGCCTCTCACTGTGTGTTTGTGCAGGGCTCGGCATTTCTGTAGGACAAGGAATGGCAGCAGCAGTCTGGAAGCTGCTCAGGTTGTGTGGACAGCAGTATCCATATGAAACTCTTCTGTAGGAAAGAGGGGCTGTGACAACATTCATCGCAGCTGCATCTGTGGACCGTACATATGAGCACAGATTTAGAGGGGACAGGTTAAGAAAGTTACAGTCCACCTTGATCAGCACCAGATGCTGAAGCATATTGCCCCATCACCTGGTGAGGACACAGCTATGTAGCTGTGCGGTCCTCCTGCTTATATCACGATGCATACAGCCCTGTGGAAAGGCCGGGGGCATTCGCAGTACTGCTATAATTGTTTTCTGGCTGGTGAAGCATTGAAACTGCTCCACAGCCCCAGATTTAATCTCTAAAATTCCCAGGCCTGGGACATCTGCCATTAAATAATCCCTGGCTGAAAAGTACCTGCCAGGTTAATGTTTTCAGGCCAGGTTAGGAGTCTTCTGAATTGTTTGTCTGTGGTGTAAATAACTTACTGTACATACATATGGTGTAAATAACTAATTTTGGGAAAAACTTTTAGAATGCAATTGTTGAGAGATATAAGCCAGGTGGTGTAGGCTGGAAGTCTTGGAGCTGCCCCAGAGGCTTGACTCCACTGGTTCAGTGGAAAACAATGAAAATTATATGGGGAACATTTGATATCTGGTTCAGATACCAAAGATTTTGTGGCTACAGTGTAAGCATCTGCGAGCGAAGCAGATGTCTATGCTCTCATAGATGATGAAAACATAGGCAAAATAGTCAGTGGAGATGTCTGCTTTGCACTGAATGGAATAATTCTCTAAACTCTGTTGATTGACTGTCAGCTACATTGGGATCTTAGACACCTGGCTTCCATGTATAGACCTATAGGTAGTCACTTACATATAGGTTCATTCATCTGAAGCTTAATCTTACTGTAACTTAATAGAAAATATAATCTGGAGAGGTTGAGAACAATACAGTAGCTCAGCCTAAATATGAAAAGACTAAAGGGGAGTAGTGCTAGTCTTCAATTACACACAGGACTGCTACCAAGAATAACTTGTTTTCCAAATCCCTGTAGGATAAGATGAGAAATGATGGATTTTGGTTGCAACAAGGAGGATTTAAGATTGACATCACAAAAAACTTGGTAATGAAACACTGAATAGATTTACTGCAAAGGATATAGAGCTGTCAATGTTTGAGGTATTTGTCAACAGGTATAGACAAATATCTGTCAGAGGAGGTTGGTTTAGATTCCTTCCAGTTCAGTGACTGAAAGATAAGATCACTTTACTATTGTAATATAATTGAAAGACAAGGTAGAAAACACTACACAAATCATGGCTTCATTTACAGAGACAGTTCCCCACCCTGGGATTGGGGATGTCATCAGACTGGGATGGTCCCCATGCGTAGGTTACTGACCGTGCTTACATTTTCCTGAGGAGTCGCTGGTGTGACAGCAAGAAGAGATACGTCTTTCTGGAGCAATGCAAAGGCACTTTGGTTTTCAAAAGCTTAAGCTACTTATAAAACGAAGTGTAAGTCATCTTTAAAAACAAGTGATATGAGCATTTCTGCTAGCATTTTGCCTGTTAAAGAAATCCCATCCACCGTTTTGAAACTGTAGGCCATCGTGTCATGCAGAAGCATCTTCTGAAGCTGCAAGAGTCCTGGCAAAACCTGTGTGATCTAAAGCACATCGCACCACTTGTGCTCTATCTTAAGGCTGAGAATTTGCACATAAGAAATGCTTGGATACTGGATTTTCCTGGCGAAAAATAGGGAGAAATGAAATCTTCAAAGGCATTTGACATAAAATAGTTTAAGCCTTGTGAACTGCTGACACAGCATGTTTGAGTAGGGCTATCTACCATAGCTATTATAAATATCAAGCAATATATTACTGTGGCTGTGTTATCTCTGACAAGATTAAGTGCATTCCTGTCAGAGAGAATTTTCTGATAAAGATTTCAATGCCTGTTCCCCACATACAAAATGATAAGTGACCCTGATATTTCTCTGCTCCACTTTATCAATAAAAATTGTTCTGGTTGGATTATTTTTGTTTGTCTCCTAATGAAGTGACATTTTGTGATGTGTCAGTCAATCCTGAATTGAGAAAGACATATCAACTCGAATCCACATCCTAAAAGTAGTAGATACGTACCACACACTGAAATATGCTGTGCTTTTAATCTGCTTTACTCATAAAAGCATAAATCACCCATTAAAAATAATTACTGAGGTGAGGGAATAGATTATTTGATGAACCAGATTGCTCACTGTGAATCATAGCATCACTTGCTGAAACAGACATATGATGGCATGGAATTGGAGACATCAAAACTGATTTAGGAAGAAACACTAGCAATGTTAAATCAAAGTTACTGCTTATAGAGCAGAATATATGGTTTGCTGGGCAGACATCCTGGGGACCACATGGGGTCCCATGAATATTAAATATTCCATGCCGCATGTGAAAAATGCAACAGAAAGTTCTAAAATATGCACAGAGAGCTGAATTGATGACAGTGGCTGCTGCATCAAAGTCTGCCATTGTTACCTTTTCATCATGCACTCATCCGAATGCATCCATTTCCAGGGAAACTCAGCAATGCTGTGACGAACCCTCCACAGCCAGTTGGGCCCAGCACAACAAAGGCAGTTGGGATTTCCATGTTGGCACAGGTGAGCTTACCCAGAATAAAAGTTACCCCTTGGTATCTATGTAGATTGGAGAAGCTCATGACGGCTGAGGCTACTTTCCAGGGCTTCTTGTGAAGTGTGAATCCCATTTTAAGAATATTTTTAGCAATGGAGATGGTTTGAGGGAGTCTGTGGCCAAAGAAGTAGAAGCTTGGAATACCTGACCATTCCTGGCTTGGAGTGTTAGGGAACAGCTGCAGGTGGTATCTGGTGGAGATTGCAACCAGAGTTACACCTCCACAGGGCACAGACCAAAGCACGTGTTAGTCCCCAAGCATGAGAGGAAGAAGGTGGAAGAGCATTTAGGAATGGCTGAGGCTGGTGGGATTGTATCTATCTGATTTAGAGTGTGGAATTTGCTATCTAAACTGAGGAGTGGAGCAAAGCAAAGAGCCAAGAAAATGGAGCAATGAGCTGTGACTAGAGAATTGACACCACGGCATGGGTGAATGATTGATTACTTCCATCCAAACAAAGACCTGTTGGTTCTTCCTAGACCACTGGCTGTTCTGGTGGCCTCGGACTACCTGAGTATGAAGACCAGAGACCGCGAAAGTCGATGTGAGTCTGCAGCAGTTAGTGCCGCTGGTTCTAAAGGATCTGCTGCTGTTTTCATAGGTGACATAGTTTTCATTGCCCATTATGGTGTCAAGTGTGTTAAATTTATGACACAATGTGTTTATTTTAATGTGCAGTGTCTGCATCTCACCAGCCACATATATTTCAATCTTTAATGTAGCCATCTCTTCATATTATAACACTCTTGCATATTTACTCACAGTCTCTCTGAATGGAGAATTGAACAGTATCTCATGGCATTTTACTAATTAAATAGATTGTGTGTTTTGCTGGCAGTGTGTTGTGAACATTAACTTCTGAAAGCTTTTTCATTTGTCATTGTCTCATTCCTTGGCATTATGATTACTGCAATTTTATATGTGATAAGACTTTACAGCAAGTTAGACTGTATGTCAGAAATTCCTGCCCGCAGCAATCTGCTCCATGAGATAGAAGTGTAATGGGATTCATAATGTTCACTCACACTCTCTCTTCATCAGCATTTCCTCCCTCCTCTTGACTGGGGGTTTTATTTGTGTCTCTCCCTGTTCCGTTTGGACTGTGGGGAGGGGGGCAGTGCTTGTTTTTGATTTCCTGCTTTAACCTTGACTGTGAAACACTCTTTCTTATCAGTAAGCTGTTAGGTGGTTCAAAAAGGCCTGGATGCTGGAGGAGCGTATAGCTGGGAATAGGATTTGTGCTCTCACAAGTGCTATTGAAAAAACCCTGCCTCTTAGGGTGTGGAAGAAGCTACTCCATCCCTAAACCTCCAGCTCGGTGGCGCTGCTCTGGCAGAGTGTGAGGCACAAACCCACAGAGCTGAGCACTTGCTTGCTCCTGGCACTGACTGAGGTTTATGCAGCAGTTTATAAATCCCCATGTTGGCTTTCGGGTTGGCGCTGCTCTTGCAGCACAGTGGTGTTGGTACCTGTTTGTGCCCATTTTCTACTGCAGAAAAGCCATGGCCATCAGTCTGAGTGGCGTTTATATCCCCTAATTTAGGACGGCTATGTTATAAAATTTCTCCTCAACTATAATCCAGTATGGAATGGAAAAAGGATTTATCTTTGGAAAAAGAGATGTATTCTAGTCTTGATTTCCAAAACTGTTGGTGGGATTCAGTTTGTCCTAAATTTAGAGATAGTTAAACTCTCAGACCAAGTGGCTGTCTGAGTCAGGTGCCTGAACTCCCATTTTGATCCTTGAAGATCCAGTTGATGGAGCCAGCAGAACGCAGAGAGCTGTTCAGCTCTTCATAAATGTAGGATGAGATGAATACCTTCTAGATTTCACTACCTGTTTGGGCTGGCTCTCTATGAGATGTAATGGAAGCTTACACGTAGACATCTCCATGTAGACACTGGCAAGATGTAGTGCCTGGAGGTGACGGTGCTGGATGTCAAAGCTACTGTCCTAGCTGCAGTCTGTAACTGTGATATCTGTCCCTAGGGATGGCAGGGACGTTGAAAATTGCCTTCTCCAGACACCTCGTATTTCCTCATCTGAAAAAGAGAGCCCTTCTAGAAAAGCTGTTGAGGTGAACCAAAGCCTGGACACGCTTCTTTCTTCCTCATTGATGCTTCCAAACGCCACGGGCTTTGTGTGTGGCAGACTGCCTCCCACCTAAGCAACGGAGTGTGCACAGCGGTGCATGTGCTGCACTGCTCTTTCTGCAGGATTATTGTACCTTGACACCTGTTCTCAGCTGCATCTCCAAGAGCAATCAGTCTCCTCCAATCTCATGAAGTATCTCCTTCTTCCTCCCTCTCCCAGTGGCCTCATCGCCTGATGACATGCCTGTTCATGAATGTATGTGTCTTGGAGCCCCTCTAAGCACTCTGACACTTTTTTGTGCTTGTTAGGCCCTTCTATTTCTTTAAGGTAGGGAGCTGCTCTTGTAAGTTATATTTTTTGAATTGATTTTTTCTCAGGCAAAATAAGATAAATCAAATCATATGGCTAATAAAATTGATAAAGAACCAATAAAATCCCAGTGACACACCATCTGGCATGCTGAAGATGAATGACGAGAAAACCAAGCCACTGCTCAAATCTTAACCTTCCTTATCACATTAGAAGCTCATTCACACTTCATAATAGCCCAACGTTTCATTTCAGCTACTGAGATTAATGCCAAAGAATACATAATCAGACAATAATTCTCTGTATCTTTCTATCCAGATGCATCGAGTGGAATCATCAAAATAAACAGATCAGCCATTTATGCCCCCCCCCCCCCCCCGCCCCTATTCACTAGCACTGTAACAGCAGCAACTGAAACAGAGCCTCTGCAGGAACAGGGGATCCTGCTGTTAAACAAAAGGCAGCTGGAAAGAGCAGATTTTTCCAAAGCATCATAACTATTTAGGAGGAGAACCCCTGTTAAAGTCCACAAAAATTCAACTTGTATCTCATGGGACCTCATGCTGTCAAGTCATCAATGGGCTTTTGAAATTTTCACCTGATCCTGCCAAGAAGGATGTTGCCACAGAATATAAAGATGAGGCTCGGATGCAGATCTGATTTGATGGCACCCCATTGCAGTCAATGGAGTTGTATCTTGCCAAGGGCTAATTTTGGCTTTCAAACGTCAGAAAGAAATTGCAAAAGCCAGATAGGGGTTATTGGAAGTCATAGCACTGAACACCCACATCTATAATGTGAGTGACCTTTTAGAAACTGCATTTGAACGTATCTGTAATATGGGTTGTGACCCTGATGCACCTTGAAAATATGGGTTATTATAATAATTATTGACAAATTGTCAGTATAATCACAGCAGACAGGGCTGGAGATTTGACTGCATATTTAAAGCACAGATTGCTAAAGGCTCCTCAGTTACGCCTGTCCCAGTACTGGCCATTCCTCTAGTAATGTGGGATATCATGTACCCATCTGCTGAAGTATTGTGAGCTGTTCACAGTCCAAGTGATGGGTTTCAGTCATCTATCACTGCAAGCCCTAATCAGAGTGCTGCTCTGATCATGATATGTTGGTGTAATACATCTGCACACAGACTCGGGTGAAGATTGCATACCTACACATGTGGCAAATGCATATGCCCCACGTGTTTATAGACGTGTGTAGAGGTGTGTATGGGCACACACACGTAGCTGTGTACTGTTGGTCTCTTTGGCTTTAGATTAAAATTGCATTGATGTTTACAGCGTAGCTCAGGCCTCCTGGAAGACAGCGATATGTATCTCTTGAAATGCCTACGGGCCAAAGTAATCCTTGGTGTATCTGCCCTGAGGGATGACATGAATTGGGACCAATCACTTTGGGGAGAGCATTATAGCAATTGCACCCGGTGATATTAAATGACCATTAAAGCATTTATTAAACCTCACAATAAATGGCATATTAAACCATGCAAAATGTCTTAAAAAGCTGACTTACCAGGAGATCTAGGTGAGTAGTTATACATAGAGTGTAGCTTAATGCAATACATTTGTTAATGATCTAAAGGAAAAGATCAGCTCATTACTAGCAAGGTTTGCAGTTTGGAGCAATAGCTGGCAGTGGTGAATAATGCTAAGGGAAGGGCACTTATGCATTGTTTTGTTAGCTGGAATGATTGAAAGAACAAGTGCTTTTAATGTAACCAAGTGCCAGCGTATGCTTCTGGGAAGTGGAGATGTGTGTAGTGCTTACAGGATGTGGGGCTGCCTCCTGGAAGGCATTGACTTGGGGAGGGGATGGGAGGTCATGGTCAATAAACAGCATATGACGGTTGTCCAATATAATCGTGTGGCTAAGAGAGCTAAAGGGAGCCTCGGGTGTATAAACAGGGGAAAATGGAGTAGAAGGAGGAAAGTGGTATTGCTGCTGTTTGCTGCAATAGTATGCCCATTGGTCAGAAATGATCCTGGTGTCTGAATAAAGGTGCAATGCAGTAATTACTACTACAAAAACTACAAATATTTTTTGAAAATTATCTGAGTTTAGGAAAAAAGCTTACTTACAAGAGGAACATTACTCAGAGATAAAGATGCATCTTACTCACAGACTGTAAGCACCTATGTAGGGAAAAAATAACTGAATGCAGAGGACTGGTGAAATGAGCAGGTAAAGACATAGTGAGATCCCGTGCCTGGAACTTCAAGCTGGACATATTCAGGGTAACAATATGAAGTAATTTTTTACGGGGTAACAGCCCTGGTAATACTATGTCTAATGATTTTGTGGATTCTCCATCACGCCTGGATTTCTTTTGGTAAGCTTTAACCTGTTCAAGCAGAAGTTATGCAGGAATTACCAGGTGAAATGTTATGCCCTGTGTTATGGTGCTGTCATACTCACTGATCATAATGTTCCCTTCTGGCGTTACAAATCTATGAACCTAAAAATGAATGACTGAAGGGCAGCTATGGTGCAGCTGCTGCATTCTTAAGTGGAGAAAGCTATCTGGGTCGTATCTTGGGGAGAGAGACTGTGTTATGCTGGGGAGATGAGCAGAGGTGAGAACTGACCTTTGGCTAGTTTACAGTGACAGGAATTGCAAATACATGTTCTTTGCAAAAATACGTCTTTTTCCTGCCAGTCCCGGGAAGCCTTGCTTCTGCAAAGGTCTGCTGTAGACACTACCCGACTCGCTCTGCCCTAGGCTTTGAGAGGGGCCACATAGCGGGGCAGGCATTTTTGCAGAGGAGCATACATAGGGGTTGTAGTGGAGGAAGGCTATGTGGGTGGCCGCTGGGTGAGCCAGCATGTTTCTACCCTATTCAAGCAACATTTCAGACCAGTATTACCCACATTTAGCACTGTGCCATCCCCTGCTGGCAATGCTCCTCATAATGCAGCCCAGGATACCATTTACCTTCTTAGCTACACAAGGGCACATTGCCACTGAACTGGCTCATGTTCAACTTGGTGTCCACCAGGCCCCCCAGTGCCTTTTCTGCCAAGCTGCTTTCCAGTCAATCGGCCCCCAGCGTATACTGGTGCATGGGGATGTTCCTCCCCAGGTACAGGACTTTGCACTGTTCCTCTTGACCCATTTCTCCAGTCTATTGAGGTCCCTCTGGATGGCAGCACAGCCCTCTGGTGCATCAACCACTCCTCCCAGTTTTGTATTGTCTGCAAACTTGCTTACCAGTTCACTAGCTTCAGCAGCCAAGCTGCTGGTGGACATTCTGCCACCTGAAGCATCTATCAAGATTTTCACCAGTGCAAGGAAGGCATTGTGCTCCGGCAGCCTGACCTCCCCAGGGCTGTGAGCTGAATGCCACATTGGGACACCTCTACAGAGCAGGTTTGTGTGACAGCAGCCCCCTTCACTTACACTGGTAAGTGGCAATCAGTGGGCCAGGGACACAGGAATCTAGGAGAGGACTGATAGTTCCTGTGCTTCATTTTTGCCTGAGCTGTCAAAAATGGCCACATCTCCTTAACCCCCTTGCACCCCTCCCTAGTGCAAAGCTGCACTAAAGACCATCGCTTGATCTATCCCGCCTTTAGTCATATCTACACCTTGTAGCTGATTACAGTGCAAACATCAGCAGGTTAACGTGGAGTTATCTGATGCAGACATGTATCATGTGGGCTATTGAGTCACGCAGAGGTACTAGCTCAGACCCTAAGAGCAATTCATAGCTCTTAGCACAGTGATAAACTCAAGCTGATAATCTCTGCCTCTTAGCAAAACTAACCTACTGAGAGGTAGGGCTGTGCTGTTCTCGAGCCCGGGTGGTCATCATTTGCTCTGGCATTTCTGCTCTGTTCATCATGGTGTGATGTAGATGCACTCTTAGATTCTTTTCAGACTCACTAAAACTTGTCAATTCCCAGGAACTGAACAGAGAGTTGTGTTCTCAGCTCCCTGGAAAACTAGGGCTATTATATTGTCACATCAGCAATTGGACAGGCATTGTTATAGGCAAATAATAGCAGATCTCGTGGGGAGATTGAAAGGTGTAACCAATAAAAAGAACAAAGTAACAGGGACGGAAAATTGTTGCAGTGCAGATTAATTGCAAAGCAGTTAGTTACAGATGTAAAGCACAAGTCAAACAAGTCAGATGATAGGCAAAAGAGAGCTTGACAGACAAGGAATAAAATGCAAAGGACAGGAACAAATGCAATTTCAACAGGAAGTTTTATGAGGAATTATTGCCCTGAGGTAAAGGATCTGAGGCTGAAAGAAATAGCGAATAAAGCAGAAAGAAACTAGTTCATTATTTGAAGAGGTTAAGGTTTAGGAGCAACATCTGTGATGGTCCTCTAATATCAGCAGAGATCTAAATGCCATTATTCCCCTGGTAACCTTAAGACACCTCTGGGGCTTCTCCAACCTACAGAATGAGACCAGCAGTAGCCTGCCCCGTTCATGAAATGATTGTGGGTCCCTCCCCATGATTCAAGAACAGAGGACAGTGAGAAACCTAGAGGTAGAAACTGTGAACCTGAAGGCCGAATGAATTTGATGAATAATTAACTTGTGAAATTTATTGCCCTGGGCTGTCATGGAGCCCACCACGTTGAGACAATTCATTGAAAAACTAGTCATAAGGAGGAAGGCTACATTATGTTGACAGGTTGACATTACAGCAGAGGCACTCTGGCCTATTGAGCTGGTGTAGGCAGCGTGTACCAGTTTTTTCAGCTACTAGGCACGTGATGCAGCTATCATCTGTTCGATGTAGGTAGCAGCTCCTGCAGTATTCGCAGGTAACATTCCTGTCATTGAGGCTACTTGACAAGTCCCACTATAAGATTGTCATATTAAGGTGGCATAACTTTTCCAAACATTAATAGTTAGAGAGAAACTTTCTTGGATGGACAGTTTAAGGAGGATGGGATTGGTGATTTTTGTCTTCCTCAGCTTGTCTCTCAACCATGCCCAGCTCAGTCATGGGTATATGATAACAGGCTTGTTTTGGGGTCCCCTTGGGGCAGCGAAGGCCAGTTGCCTTTGGCCATTGGCATATTACTGATGTGTTAATTTTCCTCATTGCTGCGAAGGGTTCCAGCACACAGTTACAGAGGTTGTGTGTGCAGGATTTGTGTTTCCAGGTAAAGAGGAGTTTGACATCTTTCCCTCCTGGTGACTAATGCAGAAGATTGAAACCTTTCACATATACAGATGCCTGATCCAAAACCCACTCAGCCAATTGCAGTCTTCTGATGAAAAGCATTTTACAGAAGGTGCTTGAAAACCTTCTAAAGATTACCAATGTCTTGCAGACTGCATGCTGCCCTATACTAGATGAAGGTCCCTGGAGAGCTTACCCAACAACTCCATCACTTCATGTGTAAATGGCTGCCTTAAGTACAGAAAAGCTTTCTGAAAAAGAAAAAAATATCCCATTTATACCTTCTTGGTTTGTTAACTTGTCCATGTAATATGAGGAAAACCATGCTGACTATCAGTCTGAAGGGGGGTCAAATAGTTTCTGCTATAAACTTTACTGAATGAACAATTCATAAGAACAAGAGAATGACCATACAAGGTCAGATCAAAAGTTCGTCCAAGCCTGTGTTTGGCACAGCCAGTAAAGGTTGCATAGGGAAAATGTGGAACAAAAGAGCAAGCAGACAATATACCCTCTTTACCGCCAGCACTCTACGGCTTCCTTACACATATACCTTTTTTGGTGGTTTATTCTCTTACCTTCACAAACACAGATCATGGTGCTGAAGTCAGTAGTCATACTCTAGTTTTATATAAAAAAGTCTGTTGCTCTCATCAGGCTGGGGTCAGTAGTGCAAGTCACCCCTAGGCAGACCTGCCACGCTGATAAAAAGCCCTTTCTGCAGGAAGAGTCCAGACCCGGAGGTCTTCAGTGGTTAGATTTAGATACAGTTGAAGACTAGATAGGATTGACTGGCTCTCTGGGAACTGAGATACCTATTTGACATTCTGTAAGAGTAAAGATAGTCCTGTTTGACCTACCAGGGATTATATTTCACTAACAAATAAACTCTGGTAGTGAATTCCCTCAAACAGCTGTCAAAGATGCACACTGGTGTTTCAGTAAAAATCAGAAGCCTTGATGATATAACAAAGCTGATGTACTAAAGCAAATGAAATTTTCGCCAGTGAATGCTTGAAGGTTCAGCTAATCAGTTCTTTAAAGCCAAGAGCATTTATTCTTTTCATTACTGACTTTAGTCATATCATAACAGTAAATACAATAAAACTTGCTATAAATTGTGCTGGTCGTGTACGGTCAGATTATTTGTGGGAATGATTGCTACATGGACTAGAATTACATTACCTTAGGTTATTGGATTACATATCATGTCCTGCTGAATTTTAATATAATTTTGTTTAAATGCAAATGCTAAAATGAATGATAGCTTCTGCTTTAGGGCTGTGGATTAGTTATTCAAGATGATCTTACTATTAACTGTGCAGGGAAGATAAATCGGTTAAAGGAAAAACTTGACATCTTATCAATTTTTTCTATATAGAGGCTTTAGTGGAAAAAAATGCTTGTTGCAGCAGTTTCCTTTTAGTTCCTTAATCATGTGCTAAGTAAGTCTGTAGTAGGAGTTTAATGCAGAATTTTAAAGTGCTTAGACCTAATGAAATCACGCTGGACAGTGGCACTGCGGCAGCAGTAGGGCAAGGCATCTTACAGTAGGAACAGCCCAAACAAGTCACGTCACCGTTCCTCCTTCCCAAAAACAATTTTACCAAAGCATTTATGGTGCCTGATGGCACCGAATTTGGGTGCCAGAGATTCACAAGAGAGGCTGCTAAGTGCTGTGTCCTCCCAGGGAGGGAGGGACACACAGTTGTGCATCTGTCCCGGAGAACAGTGACATTTTACAACTCTGTATAAAAGTTTTGAGAGAGTTTGAGTAAATTGGGGAGATCAGAACACAGGACAGGGAAAAATGAAATGAAAGGCAATTTAGAGAAGAAAAACCTGGCACAAAACCCAGATTCAATGGAAGGACCAAGCATGTAAGGAGTAGTAGGAAGCGGTGGGAGTGAGAGCATGGGTGGTGTGGCAGAGAGCCGTGGGGTGAGAAGGCATTGCCTCCACTCTGCCTGAGCTGGTGTGCCTTGAATTTTCTGGTCGCCCCGAGCAGGTCATAACTGGGACACACTGATGGACTGGATAGAATTCAAGCACAGATAATAATAAGGGCTGTACAGCAGGATTTATGAAGAAAAGTTAAGCACCAAATGTGCACAGTTTGTCTCCGTGACAGCCTGGCATTAGAGCAGTGTAAATACAGATGAAAAGGAAGAGGTGTCATTTAACATAATAGAAAGATGCTGTGAGCAAGGGCTTTCCCCGGTCCTTACTTCAGTGAAGACTAAACTCACTCTTTCTGCACGCTTGGCTGCTGCTGAGATCTGCCCCCCCGCCCCTAACTCCACAACCCTCCTCCCTGTGCCCTATCCCTCCTCCCTGGAGGGAGATCACTCTCAGTCACATCCAGGTGGGATGAAGAGGGAGTCCCTCCCTCTCCTGGGAGTCAGCCAAATTCCCTTCCCATTTCTCCAGAGGCTCAGTATAAATCCCCTTAGTCAACGTTATGCTGTACACAAGCCCTGCTCTCCTATAGCCCGTAGCTCAGGCTACTTTTTGTTGTAGCTATTGAGCTTGTATCTCCAGTTACCTGACTGCTCTAATAAAACACTGTTCACTGGGGCAATGGCACATAAAGATCTGGGTACACTTGTCCCTGAGGAACCACTTAGCCAGCGAAATGGGTCACAAAGTTACCAAACCTCAGGAAAAGCATTGGAGACCATCAGGTGGAAAGAAAAACCTGTCCACAGGAGCTGTGCCTCCTCTCCCTGTCTGCAGCTCTTTTTCCAAACCTTGACGTTTCCTTGCTCAAGGGTAGCAGCCGCCTGAAAGCTCCTACAGCTCAGAACAAGGCAACTGGTGCTCAGCTATCAGGAAAGCATCCAGAAGTAGTAATTTCCCATTATTTCTTAGATTGCATTTTAATTATTGACAGGCAGACAGCCAGCATTGGATGGTGATGACTGCAGAGAGCCCAAAGGCATTCTGTAGTAGGGGGTTGAATTTCCTTAATGATCTGAGTTTCTGCCAAAGTCACTGCCGCATATCACGACTGACACTAACTAGACTTGGAGGCTATTTCAGTTAAGTGCTTGCACTTTATTTACATGAACCATTTCATATACTGCTGCTCAGAAAATACAGAAGAGCACAGAGGAGAAGAAATAAGGATGGGTGAGTACCTCTGGATGGCTGACCAATTTCCTTCCCCACATTGTGGAGTTATTTTTCTGAAGCTGGGGAAGAAATTAGCTCTTACACTGTCATAGTTATTTAAGAAAACTCCCTCTTTCCACTGTTACCTGCCCTTCTGCCTCCCATTCCAGGAAAGAATTTTACCAGGGAGTTTGGAAATTTTTGTACAAGAGGAATGTTATGATTTTTGGGTCCCTTTCTTAAGTGCTAATGTGTCTGTTTTCTTTTCCGTTAGTGCTCCAGCCCAAGCAGTCACACAGACAGTTTAGATTCATTACTTCCCTCAGTAAAGTCTCTTGTGACTTTCAGCTTCTTTCCTGGTTACCAGATCCATCTCCCCCCACCCTACCCTTTAACCCCATAGGGTTGCAGCTCAGCACATCTGTATTTCAATTTTACGCTTACCCCTGCTGTATTAAATTCAGAGACCCAGCTACCCATTTCAAGTTCATTTTCATCCTTCCATTCCCCACTTCTGGAAAACCATCTTTCTTGCTCTACTTAGGGGTTTCCAGCAAACCTTTATGCTATTTACCCTTCCCAGAACTCTTGGTAGACTCTTGTGTCTCTCATGCCAAAGAGGATGGTACTGCTGCCACCAATTTCTTGGCCATGAGGAGGTTTTCCACAGGACTTCAGTTTTTCCCACCTCATACATTCCAGAGGATCCAAATTAAATTAATATAGCACTGACAATACATTCAGCAAGTGACCTAAATGTACATGGTATTGCAACAGGAGATGATGGTGACAAGATGGTCATTTCAGCTCATCATTCTTGTGGCCAAGACTTTTGGGGCCCGTTGGCAGAGGGAATGGGGATTGAATTGCCAGCCAGTCCCATTCAGCGTCAGCCTTGCATTTGGAGAGCTTGCCTGACCCCTGCTCTTTCCTTGAGCAGTGGACGCCCATGCAATACCTTGCGAGGTGGTTGCTTGGAGATTGAAGAACATGTAAAATGCATACTTACTGCCTATACCCACACAGCTTGATTACAAAGTCAAAACTCCTAAGTGGGATTTAGGATTGAGAACTGTGAGATAAAAAATTGTGTGACTTCTTACTTTAAATCAAGAAAGCAATCATCTATCAAGGCAATCTATTTTCCCTGTTTTGTCTTCTGAGAAGAAATGTATGGCTGATAAATTTATAGAAGTTAACATGAGCACGTGATTTCAAAGGAAATATTCACCACCCTCAAGAAATCCTTTCCACTCAAATTCGGCTGGCCACCAAATGTCTTGCAGAAAGGCTAGTACTGACTGTTTTAAGTTTCCCTCCAGTCCTCCACAGCTATGTATTCTTAATCCCTCTCTTTGGGTTAACCTCCACTTTATTCTGCAGGGTGCACAACTGGGGAGAGGAGATACATCTGATCAGTACAAGAATATGCAAACCACATATGTGCTAAATGCTACAAGAGGAGAAGCAAAGTCTATCCTGTCAACTGGATTTAAGCATGATGGGAATCATGATGAATGTCTGAAGCATGATGGCTATTCGTTCATTAATGTATCTCTACTTGATGCTTACCTGCATGAGTCCCTGTGATCATTGCGCTGTGAGTGATCTGCTGTAAAGAACTAACTGGGGCTTCCTCTCCTGTCAGCCTCAGTATTCCTGCCTCTTGACCCTGTCCCTGGATTTCTTTGGCCTCTGGGTCTCTGAGTGGCTGCACCACCTGCACGCTTGATGGATCTTCTTGTACTTACACTCTTCATCTTCAGTGGTGTCTACCATGAAGCTGATGTCCAGAATGGATCGGATGAACCGTATCCATTAAGCATGCAAAGACACCGGAGTCATGAGCTCAGCTTTAAAGACCTTCACTGTAGACATCCAAAGTCTTGGTGCCTGGTAGCCCCACTGTCCCCCACAAGTATGGGGTCTGCACTTCTCACTTGGTCAGTCACACCTGAAAGGGTAGCCTCTTTGTTCCTGAGGGAGCTGCCCATGACCCTCCTGAGAGGGACCTATAGGGAATATAAATTTAATCTGTACGTCTTGCTTAAGACAGCAGGAAAGAGGTGAAAACTCTGTCACTTTGCTGAGATAAGCTAAAATGCTGTACTCATGTGACTACACAGTCTTAATAAAACCAGCTATTAATGCTCTAACTCTGGTGGAGTTTGTTTTGTTTTGTTTTCTTTTTCCACTTCTTGTATAAATAAATGTCTAAGTGCAACGTATCTCATTAGTGATCTTGGTTTATATTAGTTTAGTTAAACCAGGAGAGGGCACTGTATAAAGCACTTAATTGAGTAACAGGCTTAGTACTAGTATACTGGGGAAACAGAAGAATTCCCAGAAGGCTCTGTGCTCTGTGTTTAGCTCACTGCCTTACCTAGTTCCTTATCCTGGTAATAGACTCCCAGTAAAGTAAAATAATGCTTACTAAAACTTACACTTGAAAAAGTAATTTGCTTGGGCTATTGATTTAATTAACTTGAGTCCATTTATTTAAGCACTGTTTGTGTTTTAAATGCATAGCACGGGACCTACAGAAGAATGTTCCTCGCTGCAGCTGAGTACTGCGTAACGTGCTGCAGGGAGGTAATGTTTGGTGAAGAAGTTTCCCTTTGCATGTGCCCTGTTGAAAATCTAAGCGTGGAGGGCTAAAATAATCTGTCAATGACCTTGGGCCCTGGTTCAAAACTAGGCTGTCTACTGGAACTGTCTGTCTACTGGAAGCTCTTTGCGTGCTTGGTTTAATGGAACATGTGGTTCTAGTAGGGAGAGTTGGCAACTTTATATAAAAGGGCATTTTGTCTGAAATTGGCTGGCTTTCCTTGTTATTTCAACACAAAAAAAGGCCTTTAAAATACCATGAAACCTTTCAGGCTTTGCAAAGCTGATGCCTATTCTACCAACTCCCTCTCTTTTTTTGTTAAATTTACTCAGCTCTATTATTTTGCAATGCCAGTATCACTTCATTAGCTATGAGTCACACCATTCATTAGATCTGATTGAGTACATGTTCTGGAAGACCTCACCTGTGAAAGATCTTTGGGTGAGA
Organism: Gavia stellata; assembly: GCF_030936135.1. Lineage (NCBI taxonomy): Eukaryota > Metazoa > Chordata > Aves > Gaviiformes > Gaviidae > Gavia > Gavia stellata. Next base: position 8,259,131 of record NC_082599.1, read on the forward strand.
GGTGGAAAGGTCCTTCCATTTTGCCATTTGTAAAGTGGAATTGCACTTTCCTACTTGGTTTAGTGCTGGGAAACAGTTTTCAGGTGGAAGAAGCAGCAAGTAGAAGAAGGTAATTTTAGGAAACTTAACTCTTTAGTACAAAAGTATAGAGACAGGTTGCCTTGGCTCTATGATTGCTAATAAGGGATAGATGAGATGTCAGATATCTCATTTTCTCTGTGTCTGTTTTTAAGGCTGAGATGTGGAGAGTGCTACTTTCAGCAGTGGCATTATTCCCATCACTCACTCTGAACTGGGAGTCAGTAGTATTCTGTAGGAGTGTCTCTCAAAACTACAGAACTGATTAAAACTAATATTTCTGTAACATTTTGCTGGGCTGGTACAGAATAAAAATTGTGGGGGAAGGTTACAACTGCCTATTGAATTCTATGCCTCTCTCTTGTGGGCATGAGGCTAAAGAACTGCAATTTTCCTAAATGACTAAACTTTCTTTGTACAGAGAGTTGAAAGTAAAGACTGTTCACTCCTCCAAGCACTGCAGAACAAGGTATCACCACTCTGTCATCTGGGGACCCTGACAGGGCCCCAGAGAATGGCCACATCACTTAATTTTTGCCTGGAAGGCTCTTCAGCCCCAATTCCCATTCATGAAAGTTGCCTAAATATATTTGAGGGTTGACACTCAGTTTTTGAGAAATAAGGGTGGCATGAGAACCTGAATAGGACGGAGTAAAAAAAAAAGAAAAATGTTTTTATTCTCTTTCCTGTTTAGTGCACCATATTCTTCATAAAACTCAGAAGGCGGTTTTGATTTTCTTCTGGCATGATATACTTGTATATTTTGTCCTGATATTTAATTTCCCTCCTCAGCCGCAAAGTTGCCATTTTATACTACCAACTAATTGTTCATTAGAGTTGAAAAGGGGAGAGGAATTAGACACCTCCACAGAAATCCAGAAGTCATTTGGTGTCTGTGGTTGGGTTCATGTAGCTAAATGGACAGGTTTATGGCGCAACTAGTAATCTGTACTCCTTTGACAGTCAAAGGAGATACGCTCCATCAAGCCAATGAAGTGCATCTAACTAAACACTCTCATTAGGTCTTGCAGTGAGGGCCTCATCACATAAGCTATTGATATTTTGCTTGGAGAACTCTCAACATCCTCGAGCTGCCTGATGCTTACAGACTGCTGGCCTTCATGGTCAGTGACGCTAATGCTCAGTTAGTTACGAGCAGGTTCATGCTCTTAAAAAGTGTTTACTGTCAGAGAAATGATTTCACGGTTAGCAAAGGTGTGGACAGGAAGAGCTGTTGGTATTATTCCTCTTCTTGATTTAGATTCTTATGGCTTTTGTAAATGTTTTGATTAGTTTATTTAACTCCCATTAGTCAATATCTCTATGCTGAAAGAGAACTCGAAGCAAGAAGACACTGCGATTTATTATATCTATTTCTTAACATGTAAGATATGTCAGAATGTTTTAAGATTGCAAATCCAGATGTAAAGAACTTAAGAAACTACAGCCATATTTCTCCCTCTTTGTGCATCATTTAATGAGACATACATGGAAAAAATGTATGAAGGTGCAGTTAAAGATTACATCATGATGTGTTTCTGGGACAGACTGCTTACTTTGTACGGAATTTCACTGGGCTTTCTTCTTAAAAATCTGAGGTCGTAAAATTCACTGTGTAACCACTAGCATGATATCTGTTGGACCTCAAGACAAGATCTGAACACTGGGAAATTGTTGCTTCCTCATAAGTATCACCCTGTGATCCTCTGGAGCTTTGAAATCTGTCCTACTAGGTGCAGATATTGGGTTTTTCATAGCAACATAGCAAAGATTATATATGAGCTCTAATGTAAGAGCTGTGCAAGATGCAGTATAACATTACAAATTCCCTCAGCCATTCTACGTACTGCGAGCCACTCTGCTCCTCACCAGTTCAGCTGTGAAAGCACCGTTCGCAATGTTACTGGCTGTTCTGGGTAACCTCTGCCTTGAAGCTGTACAAGAGGGGAAACAAAAAGGGAGCTGGGGGACTGTTGGTACCATGTTGATCGTGTCCAAATCTTTCTCAGTGCTGTTGAGAATGAGAATAAAGAGAAGGAACAGCTTTTAAATAATTAATAATTATATTAATTAACTAACATTAAAGCAAGTAAGTGCTAGCTTTGTTTTTGTTACTTAATAATTTTTTTAAAAAAGCTTATTGTCTGGCCAAGCAGGATTTTTACTGCCTTAATGAAAAGAATCATAAAATCCATAATTTGTCCCCTTCCTCCCCACCATCTCCTTGTTGAGCTACGACATACTTGGCCAACTGCTGCAGCATACTGATACTTTTAAATCCAGGCCATCCATCTTGTAATTGGTTGCAATCAGTGAGGTCAAGAAAGCTTTGCAGAATCAGCTTTTTTAGGCTCAATACATGTAAAAAAGTTAAAAGCCCATACTTTTGAGCTGAAGAATTCATTCAGCAAATTCTTCCTTTAATCACAATCAAGCCAGATTTCTATTAAAACTCACTCAGCATTTGACTGCACATGTTATAGGAACCGCAGTAAACGATGAGGTATTAGTTGTTTTTTCCCTTTCCTTTTCCTTTGACCCTTAAATCTGTACAATATCTATTGAGTGCAACTAGCCACAATCCCTGTATTTAATCTTAAAATGTAATTAAAACAAAGAAGTGTGAAATGAAAAGCAATCAGACAGAAAATATGGACTCCAGTCACAGCACTTTTGTTTTGGGAGTATAAATTGGACTAGTTGCATAACTTGGACCAGTCTAATCAAAGTAGTACTGGAAACCCAAGCCAGGTTTTGAGGAGAAAACAGATGCAATCCATAGATTTTCCAGTGTATAGTGGACAAAAAGCAGCCAACATTGCAAAGTCTTCTCTGGTGTTCAGTCAAGCTCAGACTATAGGGGATGAGCCTGGGCTGGGAGGCCACGGAAAGGCTCTGGTTCCCACTCTCCAGGGGAGGCAGTGCCAGCTCTGCCAGCTTTGGTTATCACTCTGTAATCGCTACGTCAGCAATTATAACAGTGGGCATGCACTCTCAGCCAAATGAACAGCGGCAATGTCTGTTTTGGTTTGGCATGTTTCTCAGGTCAGATCGTAGCCATGTCCTCCTTTGGATTCCTATCTTATCTGATCTTCACTGAGGAGGCTTTGAAGCCATTAAACAAATAGTTTAATGCTTAATCCTTTCTGTGCCAGAGTTCTCAGCCTGCAAAATAGAAAAAGAAAGAAAAAAAGAGAAGATAATTCCTGGTTTTGGGAACTCTTTGGGCAAGGTTTGCATGCTCTATATGTGTACATCTCCTGGCCCAGTGGGAGCTTCATCTCTCTTGATTATTTTCATGTTACCAGGATCCGTATAATAAATGAACAGTTCGTGGCCATGTTTTTTTTTATAGATCAGCCCATTTGACTCAAAAATCAAATAATAATAACATGAACATCAGGTACTGATACAGATAATAAAGCTCTCAACCAGCATATCTAAGACTGCTTTATGGAGGTGGTCAGGTACAGCAGTAACTAGTCTGCAGACAAGGCAAACATGTAATACCCAATGTTCTGTTTCTCAGAATAACAGACAGGGGTCCATTTGTCCTTACGTCCATCCTTATTGTGCACTGGTTGGGATATAAACTGTTCAAGTAGCAATTTATTTTTTTTACGGCATTATCTATAGTCCCACAGTGGGGAGGCGGCTGGTAATCTTACATGGATGGTTTTAAAACACACCTACTCTGTGTCCTCTCAAGAACCTTAAAATGAAAGGAAGGATCTCCATCACCTTTGGCAGATTTCACTCTGTTGGTAATTTCACTTCAGCATTTGGCCTATATCTACCATTAGTCTTTGGCAGAATTAGGATCAATTCCATTAGCTGCACCTCTTGGATGGACAGTGCAGGGAAGCATGTGAATATCCATTGAAAAATATCTTTCTGCATGGCTATTTTTATCTTTGTTTCAATCAGGATTGTGAAAAATCTCACCACCATATTGTCCTTCTAGTCTGCTAATCTAATTAACATGAGCTCAGGAAGTTCGGGTGTTAATCCTGCATTTATCTATTATTAAGGGTAGAAAGTGAAGTGTAGAGAGATGTGCAGCTGCAGGAAGAAGGACAGCCTCATCGCCTTGTCCAGGCTGGTACACCTTGGTTTGTGGAGGACCTTGGGAGGGAGGATCTGCTCCTTCCCAGCCAGCAGCAGAGCTCACTTACCTGGGGAAAACCCCCTTGATGTGAGGACACAGCGTGCAGAGGCTGGGAGACATGCAACAGGGCTGTAGAAGAGGTGGTGACCAGGAAAATCTGAAGGTAGTCAGGGAGCAGATCCACATCCAAGCCTTCAAAGGGAAGGAAGGAAAGAGGCATTTCCTACAGACCCTGAGGGATGCAGAGTCTTCTGAGCCCCAGAAATCACTGAAGGTTGCTGGGCTGAGATCCATTTGAGAGGAATGGACCCACCATGTGAGGACCAGGACAGATCTGTTTACAAACCCTTTACTTTCTGGTCCTGGTCCATCGCATCCGTAAGACCCAAGTTTCATCCACTTAAAAATTGCCTCCTGCTAGTGTGTGCTCTGACAAAGTGCAGAACTTGGGCTTCAAAGACCTCTGGGTGTTTTTGATGGGGGAGATGGAGGTAGAGCCCCCTCAAAGCCTGATGCCTTCTCACAGTGCCAGGGAGCCCAGACAAGCTTGCTTTGGGAGTCAAGCCATACTGTCCAGCAGGGACTCAACCCTCAACCTTCCCCAGGCAACCTGAGAGCCTCCCTGGCACCAGGTGGTGGAGGAGAGGAGTCCATCTTGTTATATGGGAACACCACATGCCTGGAAAGAGTTGGGAAACAGCTCAGTGCAGCCAAATTTCTGACCACGAAGCCAGACCTCCCCCAGGAGGATTGAATAGAGAAGAGGGAAATCCTGAAAATTACCAGCAGTGCCTTCCAGTTGATAATTTCTGTGGTTTAACAGGAAGGATGACTCTGTATCTTTCATCTGGTAGTTTTAACGTGCGTCATGGCTTCAGTGCAAAGGGAGGAGGAAAGCAGGTGAAATACAGTGTTGAATGGAGTGCTGCTCCACCGCTGCTCCACTGCTCATTGAGAGGGTGTGTTGGCATTGACTAGAGGAGAGGTGCTGGGTTTGGTTAGGATCTCCGACTACCCACCTCTCCATTCTGGCAACATGACAACAACACAAATTAATTTATGTTCCCCATTCTTCTCACTTCTGGTAGCTTTCTCCTCTCCTTTCTTCTTTCAGTTTTCCTGCTCTCTGATCCTTTCCTCAAACTTTAAGTCTCTCAGTGTTTTCCTCCCTGCACTGCCAGCACTGTCTCCTAATTTCTCCTTTCATGGCAGCTCCCTCTTATCTTCTTTTGAGCTCAAATTACTTTTGTTTAGTACCACCCAGTGTTCTCTCACTAGCTCTGTTCTTCCTCTTTACAACCCAAACTCTGTTTTCCCAGGAGGCCTGGCTCATCCCAGCTCTTTGAATTCAATTAATTGATCTTCATCCGCTAGATTGCCCTTGGCAAAGAAACCCAGCACGCTGACTGTCTTTGTGCTTTAACTTCTGTTTTATCCTCATTTAATTTGTGCCCTTTGCAGCTTACTGAGCCCTAGCTACCTCTGCTACCACCTTACCGTATTCAATTATAGCCTTCATCTCACTGACCTGACGTCCCTGTCCTCATCAAATCTCACCTCTCTGACTTTGCCCATTACTTTTGTACAAAGTCAATACCCTCCACGGGGACCTCAGTTCTTCCCATCTCGCACTTCATTTTCTTGCCTACTCCCAAGCATGAAGGACATGCTTGCTTTGTGTTTCTCTGCCTTCACCTCTCCCAGCTATCGTGGGGTCCACCAGAGCATGGACAGACCAGTGGCACTCAGGCAGCGGCTTCAACCAGAGCACCTTGACTTGACTTGAGGAAACCTGATCTATACACCAGCATTTTATAGTAAGGGTAGGAAAACCTCCCACACCCACTGCCCAGCTGTGATAAACCCTCCGATGCCCATAAAAAACTATTTAATAAAATTTTCGTAATGCTTTTCTGGTGAAAGCTGTCCCACTGGTGCCTGGGTACCTCCTCTCCTGCTCCTTTCATTCCTCTTACTAATACTTCTTTTCCCACCGTCCCATCCCACTGTTGTCAGGTCACGATCCCGAGACATGTCTCCTTCAAATATCCTAAATTTCCCTCATCCTTCACTCCCTGACCTATTTTTGTTCTGTTCCTGCTCCTTTCCTTCTTACTAGCCCATCTATAGTGTGGAAGGGAGCTGCACACTGGCATAGCATTTCCTTTTCTCACACCTTTGCTGTTCCTCCTCTCTCTCTCTTCATTCTGCTCTGTTTATTTATCCCTGATTTTGTTATCTTCTCTGGAAAGGCCGATGACTTGCTTGTAGCTAACACCCTTTCCTTTTGCCCATTTTTTACCTTTATTTTCATATGCCCTGGCTCCCATGATGGTGATTTCTGAGTGATTTATGGGCTGTTATTTGGAAGTGGGGATGGTTTACCACTTGAAAGACGGTTAGCCGCAACACAGAAATGCCCTCAAAGGTTTACTTCTCACTGAGTTGATCCTTCAAAGTGCTTGGGTTTGACCGTTTTCCTCCTCTCCATCTCTTCTTGCCTCTTGCTCTGGAGCCCCTTCATATGGCTGAACTGGGCTCTGGGTTATGCCCACAGCTCCATCCTCCTCTTTCAGCAGGTTTCTTGTCAGTGCTTGTATCTCTGTAGGTCACCAGAAGCAAACTTTATCTACTGATGCCAATATACCATGGTCTGTGGTGCCTCTGTATCTGTTAATTCTACTCATCTCATTAGTGCTTCTTGAAAAAAAGGAATTCTGTGACTGGTGACTGCTGCCGTAGTGCCTCATGTTGGGGATGTTATGGGAGGAGAAGATCCAGGCATGAGCCCAAGTCTATTAAAAAGTGTCTATTTGTGTAATTTCTTTCTATTTTTGTAATACATCTCAGAGGTGAGGAGGGTCTGGGCAATTACCCTTTCTAGGTTGCATGAGTCCCAAATTCATTAATCAGGTTTCTGTTTCCTCTCAAAGGTCTGATTCCCATTTCAGCTCGTTTCTCTATTAGATATTGAGCTTGTCACTGACCCCATGAGCTCCACTCTTCTGGTTTGTCTGAAGAGAAGTGCTGGTTTCTCACAGTGCTGTTGGTGAGAAGTGGCCATGAGGACGTCTGCATACCACAGGCGTTGTGTTGTAGGGTGTCTTTTGCTGTGCACAGGGAGCCAAGGGCCAATGTCCTGCAGCTGAACCCCACCTCAGGGAAAGTCTCCAACAACGACTTTGAGCTTCTCTCTCCCACAGTGAGAGCTATTGCCCTGGGTGGGAGGGTGGCTCCTGAAATCACATGCAAATTCTGCACTTGCTAGTGCAATCTCAGATGAACACTTTCCTACGAGGGATCAGGCTGTGAGATTTTCCCTGAGATATTTTCTTACTTGGGGCTTGCTCCAGAGGTGATGAGCAGAGTTGCTGCTCGATCTCTCACTTGCAAAGGAGTGAAACATAGCACGCCAGGTTCTTCCTCTGACCTTATGTTAGAAGTGAAAGTGCTTTTTAGTACTTTTTCTTTTTGACATGACTGTACTCCTTTGTCTCCTTCATGTTCTTCCTGACCATTAAGCTCCTATTGCAATCCCCTTGCTAAGCACAGAAGTCCTTTTTTCCTCCCTCCCTTCACTCTGCTGTGCTAGTAGAGAGATACATGAGAATAAACCAAAAGAAAGTGTAAATTTGGAAAATACAGAGCTGTTTTGATTATCTGGTTGCTTTTGTGCCTTCCTTGAAAATACTATTTCTGTGTAGGATACTGGTTTTTTTTTTCAGTCCGAGAACTTTCTGCTTTCATTGCTCATTGAGATGTTTTGTGGTACACACAGGTACAATAATATGACAGCAGAGCTTCAGGTATGCTCAGATTCCCGTTTATCCCAAAGCTTTGCATGAAAGCTAAGTATTACGAGGTCATTGAGCAAGTCTCTTTCTAAGACTCCCAGAGCAGGCAGTCTGAACCCAATTCCTTCCCAGGGCACGGCACGGTGAAATGAGATCTTTGGTCCTATTGCAATATTTATCCCAAGGCATCAGAGGGGAATGACAGAGCTTAATACTGTAAGGTATTACAGTAGCATTTTTTATCATGTCCAACTTATGTCTTAGCTTTGCGTTAATTTACTTACCTTTAAATTTAGTGTATTTATGCTTCAAATGTGTACTGTGGCTATTTCTGCCTGGTAAAAAATAGATAACGTGTGCTTACAGCTTCTCATAAATGTGTATAGAAACACTTTATGAGGGTCAAATTTTCAGCAGATACAAACTAACCTCGGTTCATTAACGTGTTTGTAATATCAGCCAACTTCCACTGCTTAGAGATATTTATAGCTATTTCCCCTTTATATAATGTCAAGGCTGCCGTTACCAATAAAACTGTGAAGAATTGGGTCAGACTGGAGTGTCTGCACCTGCTGCAAGATGGATAAACTACTTAAAAACAGTGATGGTGTTACAGGCCCCAATCAACATATAAATTGGTGAGCGTTAAGTGTGTGGGCTTGGGAAGTTGGTGTCTGGAAGGAGGGATTTTGGCACTGGGTGGTTTACCCAAGGTGTTGTACGATTCGGGGCATATCCTTAACCCAGCCACAGCCTCTGCTCACTGCGGTGAAATAAAGGTACTGCTCCTCTCCTCTGTACTGAGGACCTTAGAGAAGAGCAGCTTTTATTTTTTAACATAAAGCCCTCATTGAGAAAGACAGGTTGTATCGGTACTGATGCATTGCCTGTGAGGGTGAACGCCAGAGCTTGTCTGTTTTGACAGTGAATCCTAAGCACTACTGCCAATTTTTGGGTTCCCTGGGGGAACAGGTAGAGGCAAATCTCTATGACTTCCATGAATACTAAGGTTCTGTGAAACCTGCTCCTTTCCTAGCCCAGCTAATGAAGGCTCTGCCTTGCTGTCGTGAAAGACAATTTTACGTGTAATGCGCTTTCACCCCCCACACTCCTCCTGGCAATTTTCTTCCAAAGCAATCTCAGAGGGGTAATTTGGGAAGCCATGCTTTAAGTTTCCAATTCATCTGTTGACAGACCTCTCTCAGAGTCCAGGTCAATCCTTTAACGGCGATTCACCTTTTGCCACCCTGAGCAATAGGTTTACTACTTCATAAATTTAAAGTAGGCTCAAAATGACACCTTTTGTTCTGATGTGCAGGTAGAGCTACGGCGCTGAAACATGGCAGGAAACCCCAGCTCATCTCCTCTCGTTTAGGAGCTCTGCCATCCTTTGGAGCAGGCAGAGGGGTGTTTCTTACCTTCTGGGACATTTTCTGCATTTTAGGCATCTGTCATGCCTTCAGGACGTTGCGGCACTTTGTGCCCTGTTTCCTTTTAGGGTGGCTGCATGGGAGGGGAGTGCAGATGGCAGAGGGTGTGCTGAACGTGGGGTTTTACTGCTGGGCTTTGGCTGGGAGCATTAGTTGCATATTGCTCTGAAGCCTGGGCTGGAGTGAGGAGGAGACAAGGGAAGCGGGTGTTTGGAGATGCTAAGGATAAAATGGTAAGGAAGGGAAATGACTATTAAGAGGGAACATGGTCCTCTAAACAGGGTCTCTCCTGGAGAGCTTTGCACAGGAAAAGGGACTGTAAGCAAAGTGAGAAAAATAGCTTTATTTTTCAATGGAAGACCTTCAGGAAGCTATGAAAGGCACTGACGAGTGACAAGAAAACAGTTCAGTCCATTTTCGATATCTGTATTAATTATGTGTGCCTGACAATGTCTTGGGACCAGGCAGCAATTCCGTCTTGTTTTTGTGCTTGGGGGGCGTGAGGACCTGAGAGCCAAGACCCCATTATTCAAGGTTTCCTGTGGCTGAAAGACAGCTTCATCCTAGCAGGCAAGGCCTGGGACATTCTTCAGTCTCTCATTGACTTTCCATGTCCTGTGTTCAGCTGACAGGACTTCGGGTGGCATCACCAAGTACACAGAGCCGAGTTCCCAGTGCCTACTCTGCTCTCCTTCCCGGCTCCTGTTTGCAGATGACTTAGTACAAAGGGGTTACTAATTCAGTTTAGAGCTTGTCCATGCTTTTCCAGTGTTGCTGCCAATAATGATCAAAGAAACTTAAAGGTTAACCTGCAATGAATGAGGTTTCCTAAAGAATAATTCACTAACTTCCCAGGATCATACCTTGCTGAGACATTTCTTGTCCTTGGGGAAAACAAAGACGTGACTGGTGCTAAAACTGGATACAGGGCATATTCTGTAGCTCCTCATCTTCCTGGGAGCTTTGTTCCAGGACCACTGGTAATTTCTCCAAGGCTGATGATGTTGAAAATTAATAATTCCCCGCTTGAATTAATTAATGTATTTCAATTGTCTTAGTATTGGGAATGTAATGAAGAAAAAGTGGATGTGGGGGAGGCAAACCCAATTAAAATGTAATTGTTCCATTCAATTCACAATCTTGCATTAGCAAATACTGTGAAAAGGAGTTTTATAATTAAAAACAAAAGTAGGTTTGGTGATCACCACCACCACATTGGGAGTCCATCTATATTAATTTACTTGGGGCCATCTTCAAAACTTGTAGTTTAAAACAATAAAAAGAAATTCAAGACGTCTGTGCTTGGAAAGAGCACCTGTTATCTGTTATGTGCTTGCTGACTTTCTGACTTGCTAAGAGTTTGTTAATTGTTGACACGTGAATAAAAAAAGCCAGTCAAAAGAAGAAAATATATCATGTTAGGCAGATCTTTTACCATAATTTCTAACGCTGGAAATATGTAATGCATCGCGACGGGGACCCTCCCCCAGCACGGTAAGGTTTATAAGCTTGTTGAAATGACTACCTACTAACTAAATTCCATCTGTTCAAAATTCTTCAGGAAGCACTGTATTGCACTAGATTTTGGCAAACTGTTATATGAGGTTCAGCCCCATATTAGCATTTTAATTGCTGGCTGATTGCTTTTATGTTGCAAAACTCAGTTCACGACAGTATGTAAGTTGCAATTAGTTTTTACTGTGTGATTCATTAGTTCCTATAAAGCATGTCGTGCTGCAACATTTGGAAGGTAATATGCTAGAAACATTAGCACTCGCATTAAAAAGTGTGGAGTGGCGTTGAAAATGTACTAGTCCTGCCTTTCACAACCACACAGCCCGCATTTGTTGGCAGGACATATTCTCTCAAATGAGATTTAGCTGACAGTTGCAGATAAAATTGTTTTATATTGACAGGTTTTCCATGTAAACAGCATCTTGGTCCTGCAGTCTATCCGTATGGGTTTACATCTGCCTGGGATTTGACCGAAGCTGGTGGAATGGACACAGGTGTGAGAGTTCCTTTATGAGGGTTTGGCTGCCAAGCTCAGCCCGGTTTGCGGTATTCCTCCGGGGAAGTATCTGACATCTTTGTCATGCCTCAAGAATCGCATGCTTCTCCGGGAGATGCTGTCTCGTTCACATTGCTTGTGATGGGGAGGACGTGTATGTTTAAGTTACATTAATCAGTCCTGCCTTGAGAAAGGGGGATAAATTAAACGGCATCTTTAAAACTTTCCTATCTCTATCATCCTGTATTCCTTAGGCAAAACAGCGGGTATTTTGACTGGGTTAAAAACCAGTTACGAATTATTGGCTCCATTCTGATAAGAACTGAGGTTCATTTTGCCTTGTTCCACATCTTTTGGAAACTGCTGTATCTGGCAGAAAAATTCAACAAATAAAGCTTGAGGACACGATCAGCAAGTTTTCCACTGGTAAGCACATGGTATGACAGCTTTCTGAGTATCCATGTCAGTCACATACTATTTTTATCTTCCCTGACTGGATGAAACTACCCTGGAAAAGTTATTCTGTGTGTGGGTGCTGGCAGTCCAAATTGTGAATCCAAGCTGTGGACGCTCTGTCTGGGTGGTGGTGCGGTGTCTGCTGTGCCACACCACTTCAGCACTCACTGTTAGTAACTCAGTGAAGGGGTGAAGCTCAAAACATAGCCTACACTTTTAATAGGGTATTAGAATTTTTCAAGACTGATGAATAAAGAGTGGATGCAAAGAGCAACAGTTGAAAAATCTCCCCTGTAGGCAATTTCCCATGGGATTTTCTAGGTTTTCTTTCTCCTGTTTTCACAAAAACCCTGAAGATTTGAAGTCAAACTTTTGTCCCTGTTGGCTGCCAGAAGTTTTACACTGGGAGTGTTTGCCCGGTCAAGAAAAATACTGCTTATTCCTGCAGAAATACACTTCAGCCAAAGTAAACTGGTACATTTGTAATTACACAACAAAGTAGGTAAAATACAAACTTTCAAGACTTCAGCTCAGACTGCATCAACTCACTCAATTTTCTAGCATATGCTTTACACCTGTAGAAGTCAAAAGCACCTGCAGTTGTTCAGTTTTCCCCGTTGATTTGGAATACGTGGCAGCTGCCTCCTAGCCCTGATTTTGAGCTCTCGGTTCAAGCATCTTGCTGCTCACACCAACCTGTAATGCAAAGTGTGGTCTATGCTGGGAGATTTTAAATGTATGCTCTAGTTATATGTTGATAACTCTGGTTTTGGAATAATAGTTTCTTAATTTGTTTTAGCTTAAGCTGTGCAACTCGGTCCTTGTTGTGCTAGGACAGAATGACTACCGAAAGTGTGAATGCAGAGGTCAGAGGTACTGATGCAGAAGGTTGAAAAGCAGGTGAGATGGATGACTCCAAAGGTTTTGTGTTAGGTGTAACTCAGAAACTCAGGATTTATGGCTCTTCTTATGTTTTTGCTGCCTGGAAAGTGAAAACCATAGGAGCGGTACTGACAGCAGCAGAAGTAACACCAAAATGAGAAAGATAGAAATCTTTCCCCTGCTGCCTTTTCCTGTTTTTATAGTTTATGGAGCGTGGAGTCTATCCAGCCAAAGCTTTCACTGAAGTCTTGGTTGGTTGTCACGGAGGGTCTGCTGTATCAGCAGTGCCCACGAATAATTTCTGTCTGAGTTTTTGTGCAGTGAGAGCAGGTGGGATTTCCTGAATGGAGGTTTGCCTTGCTCAGGTTACAGGACCAAATTCCTTTTGATTGGCATAAATCAGCTGCTCTGATTGCAGTGAAATATGAGTGACTTTCCTGTGTGGCCTCACTTGGCGTATTTAAAGTCTTGCTCCAAATATGAGAGTGTGTGAAGCAATGGCCAGAGAAACCAGCAGCACCATTTGCTCTGCTGATCTACTCCCCGCCACCAGCACCGCGGCGAGCTGGTGAGGCTTTGTGAAAGTTTATTCTTTCAGTGGGAAGGTGGAAATAATGCGGGCAGTGCAGAGCAGGTAGTGTATGTAGGGGAAGGGAAAGTGATGGGCAGAAATCTGAATAGTGCAAATGCTTATTTGGTGTCTAAGATAGAGGAAAGTGGGCACTGAGTCTACTGAACTGCTGGCCTGTCTAGTTGCCCGGGATTTAGTCATGTGTTACCCAAACTCTCCCTGGGATGGTGCTTATTCAATATCCAGCAAAGCTGATCTCCCCGAGAGTGGCTAAGACTCTTGCGTATCATGAAAATATAACCATGAGGATGTAACTCCCTTGTAGATCCTCCTCTGTTGTAGTGAAAATATTTTTTTCAGAACAGCTTAAACTGGTTAAAATGACAAGCTAAGCTGGAAAAAAGGCCATGTTACGCTAGAGTAGGAGTGTCTACAGGGTATATGAGTATAACCGTAAGTAACCAAAAACTACAGGATGCGTTATAGTGCTCAAACTTCACTGCAGAGGCAAATCCTTAAGCTGGAGTTGGTAATGTCTTTGTTGTACAGCATGGCAGGAAAGGAGGTTTTTCCACAGTCATCTTTTTACATGTAAGCTGTAAAGGAAAATGGTGATTTCTTTGATGTCACATAAATTTACATTTAAGAAATAAGTAAGTAAACTAAGAGTTTTCTCAAAGTGCAAAATTATTTTCTTTTTTCCCCCTTTCCCACTATTTATTTGGTGGGGGATTGTCAAAACTTCTGTGTTTCATCCCAGCACTGTCGGTTTGTGGTGGACTTAGGGTCTTCCATGATCTGTACTGAATTAATGATATGCAGCTTCAGATGGGAAGCTGCTTCTTAGTAAGCTAAAATGGAAAAGTGTATTTACATGTTAGGCACTTCTTTGTCTGCTGGGTTTTTTTTGGTTTTTTTTGGGGGTGTGTGTGTTTTTTTGGTGGGTTTTTTGTGGGTTTTTTTTTTGTAATGGTTGGACTTGATGATCTTACAGGTCTTTTCCAACCTTAGTGATTCTGTGAAAAGTGCCTGAACTCACTAAACTCACTCAATTGAGAGGTGTTTCATTTCAGAGGTTTCCTCCTTCTTGGCTGTTGTTAGAGCTGACCTCAGAGACTCTCTTTGCAGGGATAAGGAAGATGTTTGGAGAGAAGACATTTGCTTTCTGCTACCAAGAGGAAAAAAGGAGTAAAAACTGATGATAACATAGGTCTTGGTACATACTTCTTCTTAAAAAATATATGGCAGCCCAGTGCTGCTCAGATTTCCGGCTTTCTTCTTTTATTCTTTGTTGCAAGCGCAAGCTGTAGGTGGGGAAAGTTGAATGGAGGTGGCAGAGGCATCTTGGGTGAATCTCTGCTCCTTCT